>NW_023270265.1:49709361-49929728 GCF_011800145.1 Mirounga leonina
TCCTTCCTTCCTTCCTTCCTTCCTTCCTTCCTTCCTTCCTTCCTTCCCTCCCTCCCTCCCTCCTTCCTTCCTTCCCTCCCTCCCTCCTTCCTTCCTTCCTTTTGGAAAGAACCTAAAAGTGGATCAGGTGTGTATTGAGGGTATGTTTAAATTGATAATAAGTTTCTAAACTCTTTTCTTGTGGACTATTTGCATTCCCAGCAGCAAAGGAGGAGAACTTTAGCTGCTCTGTACCTTTCCCGGCACTCGATATTATGAGGGGTTTTCATTTTAGCGGTCTTAATAGGTGTGTAGTGATAGTTCACTGGGTTTTAATTTACATTTGCTTAATAGCTAATGATATTGAATGTCTTGTCATTCACATATGCTCTTAGTAAAGTGTCTAAGTCTTTTACCCATTGTAAAATTGGGTTGTGTTCTCTTACTCTTGAGTCTTGAGGGTTCTTTATACATTCTGGATCCAATCCTTCATTAGTTATGTGCTTTGTAAATATTCCTCAGAACTCTCTGGTGTCTCTTTTTATAAAGACATTAATCCCATCAGATCAGGATCCCACCTTTATGACTTCATTTAGCCTAATTACTCCCTTGGAGACTTCATCATTTCACCTTATTGTCTCGACTAGGACTTCTAGTATGATATTGAAGAGCAGGGTTGAGAGTGGACATCTTCCTTGTTCATGATCTTAGGGGAGATATTATGTCTTTCATCATTAAGTGGTATTTGCAGAAAGTATTTCTGTCTATGCATTCAGTTGGGTTGGGGAAGTCCCTTCCATTTCTGGTTTTCTGAGAATTTTTTTTTTTTTTTAAATCATGAATGGATGTTGAATTTTGTCATTTTTTTTGCAACAGTTGATACCCTGTGGTTTTTATTCTTTATATTCTTTTTTTTTTTTAAAGATTTTCTTTCTTCCTTTCTTTCTTTTGAGAGCACGAGTGGGGAAAGGGCAGAGGAAGAGGGACATTGAAAATCTCAAGCAGGGGCGCCTGGGTGGCTCAGTCATTAAGCGTCTGCCTTCGGCTCAGGTCATGATCCCGGGGTCCTGGGATCGAGCCCCGCATCGGGCTCCTGCTTGGCAGGAAGCCTGCTTCTCCCTCTCCCACTCCCCCTCCTTGTGTTCCCTCTCTTGCTGTCTCTCTCTGTCAAATAAATAAATAAAATCTTAAAAAAAAAAAAAAAGAAAGAAAATCTCAAGCAGACTCCCTGCTGCCTGTAGCAGAGTTCGATTCCACAACCCTGAGATCATGACCTGAGCTGAAACCAAGAGTTAGACACTTAACTGACTGACTCACCCAGGCACCCCTCTTCTTTATACTCCTAACATACTCTTAACTGATTAACTTTCAAATATTGGATCAGTCTTGCATTACACAAGACATAGTCCCCTTGCATAGGATAAACTCCACTTGGTCACAGTCTATTATTTATTTTACATCTGCTGATTTGATTTGATAATGTTTTGTTGAGGATTTTTACATCAATGTTCATGAGGGACATTACTATTTTCTCATAGTGTTTCTCTGGTTTAGTTACTAGGATCTCATAAAAACTATGTTGAGAAGCATTCCCTTGTCTTCTATTTCCTGAAAAAGGTTGTGTAGAGCTAGTTTTGTTTCTTTTTAAATGTTTGGTAGAGATCACCTGTGAAACCATCTGGATCTGAGGGTTTCTTTGTGAAAGTTTTAAACTACAAATTCAAATTATGTAATGTTGTAGGACTATTAAGTTTTTCTCTTTCTTCTTGAATGAGTGTTGGTAGTTTGTGGTTTTTGAGAATTGATTCATTTTATCTAAAGTGATGACTTTATGTGAGTAGAACGGTTCTTAGTACCCCTTTATTATTCTTTTGATATCTGCAAAGCTTGTCTATAGTAATAGCCTCTGTTTCATTCCTGGTGTTGACAATTTGAGTCTTTTTTTTTTTTTGGTCAGTTGGGCTTGAAATATATCAATTTTATTGATCTTTTTGAAGAACCAGCTTTTTGTTTCATTTATTTTTTTCCTGTTATTTTCCTTTTTACAATTTCACTTATTTTTATTTTTATCTTTATCATTTCCTTCCTTCTGCTTACTTTGGGTTTATTTTGCTCTTCTTTTTGCTAGTTTTTTAAAGTAGAATCTTAGATTTTGATCTGAGGTTTTTAAAATTTTCTAATATAAGTATTTAATGCTATACATTTCCTTCTGAGCCCCTCCCTCAATTTTAAGAAAAGCAGGTAAGAGCTATGAAGTCAATTTATTGTCAAGAAAGCAAATTCTAGGCTGCCCCCCCCAACAGTCAGTTAAATATAAAAAGAATCCATATTGTGTGCTTGCAGGGTGAGGGGCTGGAAAAGGGCTCAGAGTTGATCAGATTTCCTTTATTACATATTTCTATTTCCATGGCATTACTGTGACCTTGAGTCTTGAAGAAAAAGTTGAATAATATTCTATAGGCTGTATTTGCTATGTCATGAGATTAATGCACAATATTATTTAGAAAGATCTCTATAAAGTGTCACCGATGTAACTTGCTGCCTTCATTATTCAAAATTCCTTATTGTTAGGTGACTGGTGTGTTACCATGCTTCAGTAAGAAAAGACTTCAGATCCATTTGGACTGCCAAGGGAACTCAATGTTAAGAAGATTTTTTCCAAGAGAAACCCAAACTATATATAAAATTCTTTTTCAATAATGATTTTAAGAAGATCTGCAGTAATTAGTCACTGGGGCTCTTACTTTACACTCTCCCAAATCATTTATTTTGGGACTCCTTGGATGAGCGAAGACTTCTCTTGAGCACCGCACCAATCGTGAGCCATATCCACACTTACTACTCGAGACAAGATCGGGCACGTCCAGGGTGGTGTGGCCTTAGACCACCCTTGTTACTTCAAACACCGAATTCCTTTGTTTTCTGGAGATTTGGCTCATTTATTGTAGGGGGTGAATTTTTTATTATGGTAAAACACATGTAACATAAATATTACCATTGTAACTATTTTTAAGTGGCATAGGGGGCACCAAGCATATTCACTGTTGTGCAACCATCACCACCATCCATCTGCAGAACTTTTGCATCTTCCGCAACAGAATCTGTCTGTTCATTAAACAGTAACTTCTTATCCCTCTCCCTGTAGCCGCTGGTACCCAGGATTCTACTTCTTGTCTCTATGAATCTGACGACTCTACGTACTTCGTATGAGTAAAATCACTTAATACTCGTTCTTTTGTGTTGGCTTATTTCACTTAGCGTCATGTTTTCCAGGTTCATCCATGTGTTATCATGTGTCAGAATTTCCTTCCTTTTTTATCACCGAATAGTATGCCATTGTTTGCATGGGCTGCGTTTTGCTTATTCATTCATCTGTTGATGGATACTTGAGTTGTTTCCCTTCTAGCTCATTTGGCAGCAAAACATTCTGAGTTTCCTTTCAGCATATGGGTATGTAGCAGGAAAGTGCTTCTGTAGCCTCGAAGCTGTTAGAAAATCTTGGATCTGACTTACAGGAGCACTAACCATGCCTTTGCAGCTCATTATATCTATGGTACAGAGTTGTGATTCCCTAGAGGGGATGGTGGGGGCCATATTGGAATCTCCTGGGGAACTTGTCCAAATGTTACTTCTTCCTTTTCCTTCCAAGTTGCCTTACTGTTGGGAGTGGGGCATATATCTTACTCTGGTTGGTTGTAAGTTGTTTTGAGAGCCAATGCTGTAGACTCAGAAACATTCTGCAATTAGTTCCTTGCAGTAACACTTGGAATTATGATACGAGAGTATTTATCTTGGCTGGAAACATCCAAGCTTGTCATTCTTCAAATTTCTGTATTTACTCCCTGAGGCTTCGTTAGTTTTCTCAATACTTTATTTTTAGTGCACTCTGCAAACTTTTCCTCATGTGGTTCTGGTTGGATTCATCTGTCTCTTCAGAATGGAAGTGGTGTGAGTTATTCTAAAGGGTGATCGGGTGCCTTGGGAAAAAGGCCAGAGTTATCGCTTGTCATTGCAGGGGTGGAAAAAGCAGGATTTCGACAGCCACAGATAGGGGTGGTGAACATTTCAGTTTGTGGGGACAGAACTAACAAAGCTGCAGGGATATGGGAGTGTAGAACTGTTTAAGGGTTCTAAAGAGGAAGAAGTTGAGGAGGAGAGAAAAATACTCCATCCTCTAGAATTTTTTATTTTTTCTGGCTTGAATAGCCCACCCGCACCCCCCAACCCCTTAAACCTAAACTCGGAGGCTGTAGCCCAAGTCCTCTCTGATGGTTCCAACCCTTCACCACGCCTCTGGGACGTCCCCCCAACTTTATGTGGCAAGTGATCTTTTCCTCTCTTTCCGTTGAGCCGGAGTGGGAGTATTCCGGTCCTTCCTGAAAAGCCTGTGAGTCCTCATGCCTCTTTCCGTTGAAGGGTCTGGAACCACCGTAGTTTGAGAAGACACAATTCCTGATGAGGAATGAAAATACTGGAGAAGAATTTGAGACATGCGACCATTGAAAGCGAACTTGCAGATGAATTTTTGATGAAATAAAACAGTATTCCACAGAAAAATAGACTCTGTCATAGGATGCAGACGATTTCATTTTTGTAACCACCCACTTACCTTCTGTATTAATGTACAGAAAATGTTGGGAAAACTCTTTACCAAGATGTTAATAGTTGTAGCCTCTGAGGAAGGTTCTGGATGACCTTATTTTCTGTTTTCAGGTTTTTGTAAATCACCTCTGCCCCTCCCAACATCCCCCCCCCGCCACGACCCACTTCCACAGTAGACTATTTCTCCAGGGCAGAAACTATGTCTTTTGTTTTGTCTTCTGGTGTGGAGCAGAGGTCTGGCCCTCAGTTGGTATTTGTTGAATGAATAAATGAGCGACTCATAAAGTAAGGGTGAAAAAAATTAGTCTCCTTAAAATCTAGTTTAAAAATCTCTGAGTGGGTTTACAATTAGTAGGACAAATATAGGTCTCTACAGCTTTAAAATGGTATAAAAGACCCAATGCGCTGTAGCTGTTATGGTCATGGAAAGATCTCCAGGCCCATTCTCCTGTCCTTGGGCACTGCTCCTGCTTGCGGGAGGAGCCCCTTTCAAAAGTTTCCTCGTCACCGCCCCTTTCTGGGAAGCTGGGTAACCTGAGATCATGGTTAACCCAGATTTATTCTCCTTCACATTACCCTCTTTTAGAGCTAATTTAGCAACACGCATGCCCTTTCTCAAGATTTTTATCAGGTGGTGGTGAACTTTTAACGAATGTAATAGAAAACATTTCTCCATCCGAGAAAACGGAGGGAATTTGAAATGCGTTTTGACCTCATCACCTTCTTTCATCTGGTCTCTGTAATCACTTTCATAAAAAGCACATGTCTGCCCTGCTATATCTTGATGAAGAACAGTTTTTGTGTTCCATTCAAAAAAAGTCAGAGAACTGTTTCCAATCTTGAGAGATAATGGGGGTTCTGTGGAGGGCGATGAGGCTGATCTGTCTATTCTGCACCCCCGTTTTGGGGACCGTGAGCCGGACGGAAACCACTCCTCGGTGCTGCTCCTCGCTCACGGCGACAGCACAGGGCTGCTGTCTGGGGCTGGGGGGCCCATGTCAACCCCATGAGGGCACAAGAGGTCTGCTTTCTGACCTGTATGTCCTTCCTCACTCCGGTTGCGTCGACCCACTGCCTTAGCCGATCGCAGGGAGCCTGTTTCCCCTGGAGAGTCTGTGTGTGGTAAACGGCTCTGTTCTCCAGCTAATGGCAAGGTCAGAAACCTGGGAATCCTTCCAGGTTGTTCTTTTCCTTGACCAGTAAGAATCAGGGGGCAAGGTAATATCCTAGCACACTGGCTATGGAGCAAACATCTGTGGAGTGTTTACCTGGCACCAGGCACTGTCTAACAGCTGGACACGAGGTCGGTATGGACGCAGAAATGGAGGCACAAGTAAGCGGCCGAGCTGGGGCGTGAACACGGGCTGAGGCTGACGCATGCACCTTTCACCAGCACCCTGAGACCAGGTCCCAGAGATGCATGGGGTCAGATCACGGAGGACTCTTCAGGCCACGCTACAGAGATTGCATCTTATTCCTTAACAGAAGGAAACCATGGAAGGATTTTACATGGAGTAGGAAAGACAGGGAAGCATCAGATGGTTGTTATTCTGGCTGCAGGTGGGTGATGGATTGGGACAGGAGGGTGGCAAGACCACCAGGTAGGAAGGAAGCCAACAACATGTTGCAGTAACATTGACAAGAGATGCAGAGAGCTTGAAGTAGAGCAGAGGAAGTGAGGATGGACAGAAAGGGGTGGGGTCAAGAGCATGGGGTGTCAAGCATGGGGTGCACAGCGGTGCAGGGGGACGCAAGGAGTAGGGAGTAAGGCAGCCTTTCTCATCTTCTCTTGTGTCCAGTTGTTTGCTAGCACTCCTTGATTATACTTTTCAACCTCCTAGGAAAACAGTTCCTGATTATAAAATTCCTATGTGTTTTTTCTTAAAGATTTACTTATTTATTCCAGAGAGAGAGAGTGAGAGAGCCCATGTGTGCTGGGCGGTGGGATTGCAGAGGGAGAGGGAGAGAGAGAATCTCAAGCAGACTCCCCGGGGAGCCTGACCTGCGGCTCAATCCCATGACCCCGAAATCATGACCTGATCCGAAATCAAGAGTCAGACATTTAACCCACTGAGACACCTGTGTGCCCCTATGTGTTTATTATAGACTATAGAATGTATAAAAGGAGTAAATAAGAAATACGTCGAATTACACCATTCAGTGAAAATCACTGTTGGTATTTTGGTATATACCAAACATAAATTAATATTTATGTATATTAATATTTGGTATATATTTTTATATATATGCACATGTCATATATATTAATACACATCCTTATATCTGTTTTTTGAAGACTGACCTACCTTCAGAGGTGTACATATATGCATATGGTATACGTGTTGTGCATATGATATATAAAAATACATAAAGTACATATATATAGTTGAGTTTTATTTTATAAGAATAAGGGTCATATTTACATATATACATATGTAAATATATATTATATATACACACTCCCACACATATATCTTTAGCTTAAAAAGTAACATCAATATCTAATTTCTTCAATGTTTTTCTCACCTGTTATTTTAATGACTGCATAGTGGTGTTCTCTTTTTCTATTTAACCATCCCATAATTAATTTAGCAATTCCTTATTGCTGAACATTTCCATTGTGTCTGAATGTTTGCTCCCACCAGCGATCCTGCAATGAACATCCTTATTCAATATTAAAATATTTGTATTCTCTGGGCTCAGGTTTGGCTCATAAATACAATCAATTTGGAAGTGATTGTTTATTTCCTTAGGATAAATTCCCAGAAGTGGAATTTTGGTGAGTCAAAAGGTAGGAGGACATTTAGGGTGTTGGTTGTTAGTTGTTGCCAAATTGCTCTTTAGAAAGGGTCACTAAATTGCATTTCTACCACAAATGAACGACATTTTCCCAGTTATTACAAATTTCCAAATCTTTGCCAAATTTCCTTTCGAGGACTATAAGTGAGGATGAACTTTGTTCATATGCTAATTGGCTAGTTATATTCTTTTGTGAATTCCTTGTTCATGTTTTCTGTCCATTTTTTCCACTGGGGTGTTTTCCTTTTTCGACAGTTTTTTAAAGGATTTGTTTTAATTAAGACTTTGGGGTGGAAGAGACAGAAACAGGCTTGAGCCAGAACAGGAAAGGATGGGAGTCTGTTGACAGAAAGGCGATGAGGAATGGTCACTTTGCTTCATCTCAGTGGGAGCCGGCAATCGAAGCCTCCAGAACCCAGCAACTTGCCATTGCCTTCACTCCTGAAGGCCACATGGCCTCACCTCTGTGCGGTTCTCCTATTGTTGCCCTATCCTCCTGCCCCAAATGGCTTATTCACGCTGCTCATCTTGCAGGTGACCCAACATGGAGACCAGCCCAAGTCCCCCCTCTATAACCTTTCATCTCCGGCACCCCCCAAAGTATCTGTGTTTCTAGAGACAGACTGAGGAGGGCAGCCCTTCCTTGAGCCAGGCCACAAGAGGGGCCAGCCGAAGACTTGACTGTCACGATGTCACACATCTGTCCTTGGTTCCGTCGGCCCCTTCTAGGTCTGCAGGTGGGACAGGTTTTCTAGATGGGACCAAGGGCAGGGCCGTGAAGCACAAAAGACACAAATATCGGACTTTTGTTTGTCGGACAGGATACGCGTATTTTCCTCCTAAGATGTGTATCTTTTTATAGCAGTTAACTTCTCAACATGATTTCTTGAATGTGTTCATTTCTTTTCCTCACCTAATGGAATAGCCTTCCTTCGGTTCTTTGCTTCTCCTCCCCCCTGGCCTATTATTGCTTCTTGGCCTCTGTGCTTCTCGTTACAGCCCTTTCCACCCTTGAATCTTAACCTTACCAGCAGAGGTCTCCCCAAAATGCAAGCCTGAATGCAATGCCTAGGACCCTTCCCTGGTCTAAATCTTCCAGTGGCCCCTGCTTACCTTCCAGACAAAGTCCAAAGCCCTAATGTGTCAAGATAGCGTCCTTCAACATGTGCCATGTCCCTCTCCCTCCTCATCTCCGATGATGCCTGATGCCACCGTAGACACCCTGTTTGCCGGCCACAGATGGCCCCCTCTGCCTGGGATGTCCTTCTCATCTTCTCTTTCTGACAAGCTATTATATAGTCTTCAATTGTCACTGTAGTAACACTTCTTTGCTTTTCTTGACACCTACTTGGGCTGCATTAGTTTTTCTTTGTTATACCTTTTCTTTCTTTACACTGCATGGGAACATACTGAGTTAGAATTGTCCCATCTTCTCCTCTTCCAGGTGGGATATGCTCATGTATCAATGCCCACCTTTCTGTTTCCCAGCCTCCGGAAATGGGGTTGAATTAATGTTGCCCCGTGAATGAACAAAGGACTGATACATGGGCAGTTGGCCAATGGAATACCCTAGTTAATAGTCGTCATAAATATGTACTACCATTTCCCACATATTAAAGGACAGTTAAATGGGTCTACCATCAACAATATTCTAAATTCCAGTCCAATCTCTGACCGACTGGATGGATTGCAGTTGGCTGGGAAGAGCAGGGACTGAGCACGGGGCTGTGAGGCTGGCAGCCCACGTGTGAGTCCTGGCTCGTCCTCTCGCTCTGTGATCTCCAGCGAGTCAGTGGGTCTCTACCAGAGGGGCTTTGTCTGTAAAGTGGGCTCATGCAGCATTGACCTCACAGAGCAGTGAGGACGCAGGGAGGGAATGCAGGTCACACAGTTCACACAGGGCTTGGCGGAGCCTAACGCATGTTAGAGTTTATTAATGCGAATTATCATTACTAACATATTTGTACTATTAGAGTGCTTGTCAGCGGTGGGAGTGTCTCAGACAACACTGCAGGTAGAGAAGGGAAACATGATTATTTCCACTTTCTAGTTGTTTCGATTCTGGACAAAAAGCAACTTGAATCGCATCTTGGCATTCCCTGTTGTATAAATTTCACCTTGCCTTCAAAGGCAGCTTTGATTGTCAGAGCAATTCTGAATGCTACACCCCCCCCCTTTTCTTTCCTGACGCGTTTAGAAGATTCTGACCACAACTCACTGAAGTGGGACGTGGCCCTTGGAGCAGAGCGCCTGCCACCCTGCCGTGGACAGTCGCATCGGGTGTGACTCTCGGGCTGCGGGTCAGGACTTGGGTTTTGTTGCTGTGTGAATTGTGTCCCTGAGCCCCGTCTGCTGTAAGCTGTGGTCCCCTCGCCCCAGGAAGGCAGGGATCAGACACGAGACGAACTCTGGGCAAGCCAGCCCAGCACTTGCACGGAAAAGTGCTCACACACTTTAGCTGGCAAAACCATTTCAGAGAGACATGCGCAGAGAGCAGCCCTCGTGACGAAGGCACTCAGAAACAGGGAGTGTGGCTTGTTCTCATCACACAGAGTCATTTGTGCGGACAGCAGCCACGGGGCCGTGGTAAGCTGTGATGACCGTCAGCGGGCTCTGCTTTGTGCACTCCACCTGCACGAAGTGTGTCACGATGCGAATCGATGCATTTGCTCTTGTCTTTCTAGGGTCCAACCTCTGCTGCTTCCCCCTTCACTGGAGGCCACGCCCAGGACCCTCCCAGCTCTGTCAGGGTTGAGATCCCTTCCTTTAAGCCGGGGCTCGGCCACCCTGGCCCCTGAGCCAAATCCAGCCTGACTCCTGTTTCTATGGGAACGATGAGCAAAGGGTAGTTCTTAAATTGTTGGGGGACAAAGTCAAAGGATTCCTATTTTTTGAGCCGTGATACCCACGTGAGCGACATCCATCCATGCCACCTCGCCCACGGCTTCCGTCACGCTGTGGCGCCCGAGGGCAGATGCTGACAAGAGGACACACCTTCTGGCCGAGCCCTTGAGGGGAAGGGTGCAGACCTGTGCTTGAAACTAGCAAGGCCTTGTAGATGGCAGTCGCCACGCGGCTCCCTGCTTTTGTCTCTGAAAGCAGTTCAAAACTGGCGTGTGACCGTGTGGGCACGTGGTGGGTGAGGTCCCCCACTCCTGTGTCTACACAGGGAACGGGGTTAATGCGCCTGCAGCGTGCTGGTTGTCTTCCTGGTGGATCTGACCCGGGGACGTTCTTAGATGCCTGCTGTAGGCTTCGCCACTGCGGGTTTGGGGTGACCTGTGCCTGTCGGGGCCGGCCGTGCCCCCAGGAATGTTGCACTGGCCGGCTCGCTCGCAGGTAGTTGTAAGTCGCTATATAAGTTTCTGGCAGCCTTGCATGTGTTTGTTGTCCAGTGAGGACCAGCCGGGCCCACAGGGGGGCCAGGAGGGGTGTGGAGTTGTCCGGCCGTCTCCTGTAAGCCAGCCCGAGTTGGTAGACCTCCTCATAGGAGCCAGAGAGTTGCCTGTGGGATTTGGAAACTCCAGTGACCCAGCTTGCTCATCTCTAGAGTGGATGCATCTACAATGCGGGCAAGGCGCTGGGGGCTGCCGCTGAAGGAAGGGTGTAGACTGGCTTAGCTCCACAGAGGAGCAGCCCAGAGCTGCCCCCACTTATGTCCAGAGGGAAAAGTGAAGCCAACCCGGGATTCCCCTGCACAAACCCCGGCAGCGTGCACCTCGCTCACTCCGAGCCCAGCCACGCATGCTGCCCCGAAGCCATGCCCTGGGGACCAGCATGCGGCTCCCTTCCCCAGACGGCTGCCTCATCGTCCTCTCCCATCCAGAGGACCAGCCGTTACAGAACGGTAAGTTGTAACAGCCCCCAGCCTCTGGACGACAGGGATTGGAAAAGAGATTCATTCTGTGAGGTTGACTCTGTCCTAAATGACCCGGCTCTTTAAAAAAATGACAGCAAAGGGGGGCGTGTTTGCTTGTCCCTGTGGGAACACCCACCCTTCTCAGTCTCTGGCTCTGGCTCCCATTCCTGGCTGCCTTGAAGGGGGTGGGGGTTGCGTCATTCACTGGGTCACAGGTAAGTGGAGTGACCAGCCCTTTGGTTTGTCCCACACAAGGGACTTTCAAGGCTCAAACTGGGAAAGTCCCATACAAACTGGGACAAGCTAGTCACCCTATGGGTACGTAATCTTGAGAGAATGTTGACCGATACTCTGTACCACTCGAAGATGACTTTATCCTGTGACAACTGGCTAAACATGACCTTCTTCAGCTATTTATGGACAGAGGGCAAGGCTGGGTATCAGAGGTTGAGGAAAGCAAAGGTTTCAACACCAAGCAGAGGCTTACCTCTAAGCTTTGGCTCTTGGTCTCCCTGAGCCACAGTGAATTCTTCAGAAAAGGGACCGTGCTTGGTCTGAGGGTGAAATGATGCTTGCCGGCACCGGCCCAGATTGCCCCTAATAGTGAGAACATCAAAGTGGAATTTATGTGCTTAGGAAACATTTACAAAGGGGAAATGAACTTGGATTTTATTATCAAATTGCTGAATTGATGTCGTTATAATAGTAGTTCTCGGCGGGGCAGATCTTGCCCCTCGGGGCCGTTTGGCGATATTGGGAGGCATGTTGGGTTGTCATCACTGGGGAGGTGGCACCACCAGCATCCAGTGGATGGGGGACAGGGATGCCACTCAATATCCCACCATGCACAGAGTGGCCTTCACAGTGCAGAGTTATCTGACCCCAAATGTCAACAGTGCCAAGGTTAAGAAATTGCTCTGGGGGATGGAGGGGAAAGAAAATAGGAGGATGATATTGTCTCTCTTAAATATTTAGACCAGCTTGACTTATATTGTACTTGCTTTCTCTTTAGACACTGTTATAGGAAGCTCACTCAGTTTATAAGATTAATATCCAATCAGGATCATCACGAGCAGTGTCTATGGATGCTATAGAATAGGAGAAAGCTGGGCATGCTTTGGATGCTCTAGAAGATTCTACCGAGGAGTTTGGGCAAGAGCCTCTCTGGTGAGCTGAAGCTCTTCTGACTCTCTGAATGTCGACAGAGCCTGTAGGAAGGGCCAGTTTATTTCCGGGGGTTTAGTCTGGTACCCTATAAGATGTGACTTCCAAGAGACTTACTACCACCATATGCAGAGATACTTGCATTTTAAAAAGCTTTCTTGGGACGCCTGGGTGGCTCAGTCGGTTAAGCGTCTGCCTTCAGTTCAGGTCATGATCCCAGGGTCCTGGGATCGAGTTCCGCATCGGGCTCCCTGCTCCGTGGGGAGCCTGCTTCTCCCTCTGCCTCTGCCTCTCTCTCTCTATCTCTCATGAATAAATAAATAAAATCTTTAAAAAAAAAAAAAAGCTTTCTTTTGGGAATAATTTCAGACTCATAGGAAAGTTGCAAAAATAATAGAAAAAAGTTCCCTTTACCCAGAATCACAGAGTTCACATTTTACCACATTTGCCTTATTATTCTGTCTCTCTGTGTGTGGATATATTGATTTTTTTTTTTTTTATCATTTGAGAGTAAATTGCAGACATGATGCCCCTTTATGCCTAAATACTTCAGCTTGTGTTTTGTAAAAGCAAGAACATTCTCTTACGTAACCACGGTAAAATGGTCAAACATAAGGAAAGTAGCACTGATACAACAATATTACCTCATCTACAGCTCGTATTCTTTTCTCACCAATTGTCATATTAATGTTTCTTATGGCAAATTCTGAGGAGTACGGGACAGTTATTTTATAGCATGTCCCTCAGTCTGGGTTAGTCTGATGTTCCCCTGTGGCTAAATGCAGGTTATGTGTTTTTAACAAGAGTCCTAGAGCAGTGGGGTGGTGCAGCCTCTCTGGGCATGTCAGGAGGAACATGATGTCCGTGTGTCCTGTTACTAGCAATGTGAACTTTCCCCTGGTTAGGGTGGTGTCTGCCAGGTTTCCCTAAAGTTGCTATCTTCACCTTTGAGGGGGGTTCTTTTAAACTCCTTAGTTATCTTTTTCATATGAAATTTTCACTAGCATTACATCCATTAGTAATATGGATGAAACAATTCTTGCCTGAAACAATTGTTATCATGATGGTTTTTCTTAAAAATCCATCCTCCCTTCTCCTGTCAGCTAGCATTCTACTGTAGAGAAGAGCTTTTCCTTCTCTTTCTTTCTTGTACAATTTATATCTGTATGGACTCATGGATTCTTATTTTATTCTATGGGTTATAACCCAGCACTGTCATTATTTAGTTTGATGCTCAGATTGTCCTAGACCTGGCCATTGCGGGCTGGCTCCTGTGCCTTTTTGACACGCCCCACTCCTTTCTTCAAACACGTCCTTCACTTCTGCACAACATAGTGTTCCAGGTTCATCTTATCCTTTCCCTGCACCAGCCTGAAAGCCAGTGATTTCTCCAAGAGGCCCTGGTTCCTTTTACTGGGGAATCATATTTAGAAACCAAGATCTGAGCTTTGCATGTGCCCATTGCAACAGTCTTGTTACAGACCTTCTCATGAGCAGACAGAAGTAGGAAATATGTGAGTGTGTGTGTGCACACACGGATTATCTATCTATCTATCTATCTATCTATCTATCTATCTATCTATCTATCTATCATCTATCTATCCCCCCATTATCCATCCAACCATCCATCCATCCATCCATCCATCCATCCATCCACACTGATATTTCCATTGTTAATCTAACACCATGGGGTTCATTCTGTATTTCCTCACATCCACATTTGTGACTCCCTTTTCCAACAGTGAAAAACCTGACTTGCATTTCACAATATGTTTACTATTTGCTCGATCCTGCAATATACACAAAGTAGTTTTAGAATTGCTAACTTATGCCACTGTGAAAAACAAATTGACTAACTGAAGGTACATCTTTTAAAAAGACTTTTTTTTTTTTTCAGCCCAAAGTGCTAAGGTGTGAACATAGTAGAGTGTTCAAAAGTTACTTGAATTACTTGAAGAGGCAACCCACAGAATGGGAGAAGATATTTACAAATGACACTATAGACAAAGGGCTGATTTCCAAGATCTATAAAGAACTTCCCAAACTCAACACCCAAAAACCAAATAATCAAGTCACAAAATGGGCAGAAGACATGAACAGACACTTCTCCAAAGAAGACATACAAATGGCTAACAGACACATGAAAAAAGGTTCATCATCATTAGCCATCAGGGCAATTCAAATCAAAACCACACTGAGATACCAACTTACACCTGTTAGAATGGCAAAAATTGGCAAGACAAAAAACAACAAATGTTGGAGATGTTGTGGAGAAAGGGGAACCCTCTTATACTGTTGGTGGGAATGCAAGTTGGTACAGCCACTTTGGAAAACAGTATAGAGGTGCCTCAAAAAATTAAAAATAGAGCTACCCTATGACCCAATAATTACATTACTGGGTATTTATCCCAAAGACACAGATGTAGTGAAAAGAAGGGCCATATGCACCCCAATGTTCATAGCAGCAAAGTCCATAATAGCCAAATGGTGGAAGGAGCCAAGATGCCCTTCAACAGACGAATGGATAAAGAAGATGGGGTCCATATATACAATGGAATATTACTCAGGCATCAGAAAGAATGAATACCATCAACATGGATGGGACTGGAGGAGATTATGCTAAGTGATATAAGTCAAGCAGAAAAAGTCAATTATCATATGGTTTCACTTATTTGTGGAACGTAAGGAATAGCATGGAGGGCATTAGGAGAAGGAAGGGAAAAAGGAAGGGGAGGAAATTGGAGGGGGAGACGAACCATGAGACACTATGGACTCCAAGAAACAAACTGAGGGTTTCAGAGGGGAGGGGGAAGTGGGGGGATGGGTTAGCTTGGTGATGGGTATTAAGGAGGGCATGTAGTACATGGAGCACTGGGTGTTATATGCGAACAATGAATCATGCATCACTACATCAAAAACTAATGATGTATTGTATGGTGACTAACGTAACATAATAAAATAAAATAAAATTTAAAAAAGTTACTTGAATTAGTTTTTTTTCCCCCTTCTTTCTTCAGTATGCTTATGTAATCTGTCCTAAATACATTTAGGTTCATCTGTTTTTGGTTTTTGTTTGTATTCCATTTTGGGGTTTTGTTAAAACATTTTTGAGTATGTGAATTAACAAGGCTCTAAAAATCAGAGCTATATCAATATTGTCCTCAGAGGAGTGTCCCTTCTACCCTGTCCCCATCTCTGTATTCTTTCTGCCTTTTCCTTCTAGCCACTGTGGGTACCAATCTCATTAATTTCTGATTTCTCTTCCTGTGTTTCTGTCTGCACAAATGAGGAGATACAGGTATATTTTATTTCCCCCCTTTTCCCTACCACAAGTATATGTACTTTTTTTGCACTTTTCTGTTTTCACTTGACGACATATCTTGAGCAACACTAACAATTCCTTTTCACACCTGCATAGTACTCTTTTGCATGACTTGCTGTCTTGTGTGTGGCCATTAGGTCCTTTCCAATATTTTGCAATGCAGTACTTCCACAAACAGCTTTGTGGATAGCTCTTTCCATATAGTTGGAAGTGTATCTTCAAGAGACATTTCAGAAGCTGGATTGCTAGAGAGGAAGGACGGCCCACATGGAGTTTTTGCTACTGCTGTTCCCCCTTCACAGGGTTTCACCAGCTTGCATCCCCACCACCCATGTATAAGACGACCTATTTTCCTACCATTTTACCAACAGGTCATACCATCATACTTTTTAATCTTTACCACTCTGACAGCTGAGTATTTCTTCAGTTGCATGGTCCAGTATGGGGTGGGGATGACCGAAGTGTGTTCCTGGACGTCGTTTGGATCATGTGCTTCCCAGAGAAGTGAAGAAAGGCCTTCTCACCTTGTGCTGTCAGCCCCTAACTTCAGGGTGCAGAAAGCCCTCCCCAGTGGTGCCCAGAGAGATTCTGATCTGGAAGCTTCGCTGCTGCACTGGGTCCCTCCTTAGCATAAGCAGCTCTTCCGGGCACAGGCGGGTGGGGAAGGGCAGACCCATTGCATTTGAGACGGCTCTGTGGTCCATGGAAAACTTTTGTCTGCAGCATCAGAGATGAACAGGGAGCTGGAAGCACCCAGGGGTGGGGTGACCTGTCCTGGGTTCTGTGTAGTCTGAGGAGGAAGGCAAGCTGCATGCATCTCAGGCCTGCTTGGAGTTCACATAGACAGTCCACATGCTTCCACTGGGAAGTCAGTGAGTGGTCCAAGCCTGCTGGTCCGTGGGGCCTTGGGAACTGAGCTGGTTTATGCTCAGCCACCTGCCCTTACACTTAGACATGGGCCCACAGTGCTGCAGCTAGAGGGACAGATGGCTATAAGATGGGGCGAGGTGGGGTGGGCTTGTGTGCCAGGGATGGGCAGTCCCCCCTCCAACCCCCTGCCCCCCCCGCCCAGAAAGGGAAAAAAAAAGCAAAATGCTTAGGCATTTGGACTATGCTGCAGCATATGGTTCCCGAAATCTTAAAGGAAGAGTCTTCCTCCTATAAGTATTTCTCTTAAGAAGCAGATGTAAAATTAGAAATCCAATGTTTATCATCCACAGAAAATTATGAATGACTATGGTATCTGGAAAGCAGGCTCAGGACATTCTAAGTGAGAATAGTAGCAAGTGAGAAGTGAACAGAGAACAACATCTCTGAGAGAGTTGAACAATCACTGCCAGTCTCTGATAGAACGAGTAGGCAAGAAATGAAGTAAAATGAATCAAGAAATGAATTAAGGAATTCAAGGAATTTAATTAATAAAGATGCAATGATATTGGTGTTGATGCAATTTATAGAGATAAATCATGTTTTCAAATATTCATGAAACATGCATAATATTTGCATAATGGGTATACTCCAAGAAACTCTCACAATACTCAAAGAAAATCTCAGAGTTCCCAGAAGTAGAAATTGACCAGGTTACATTCTCTAATTAGGATTCAATAATTCAATAAAATTAGGATTCACATTCTCTAATTAGGATATGTGTTTGAACAAACCATAAAATGTTCCAATCTATTAGTCCAAACATTACATAACACTCTTCCAAATGAAAATTGGCAAAGAGAAAATAAAATACAGTTACACGTGGAAAATACAGAAAATAATTCAAATGGGAATCTTATGCCTCAAAACTATGTTGATTTCTCAGGGAGTAGAATGCTGGATACCTGGGGCTGGGGGTGAAGGAAATGGGGAGATGTTGGTCAAAAGATACAAATTTCAGTTATTAGGAAGTTTTGGGGACCTAATAAGTGTACAGCTTGGTGATTACAGTTAACAATACTGTATTATATACTTGAAAGTTCCTAAGACAGTAGATCTTAAGTGTTCTCACCACAAAAAAGAAATGGTAATTCTGTGACATGTTGGTGACGTTAAGTAACACTAACATTTTACAATATGTAGGTGTATCAAATCAGCATCTTAAACTTACACGATGTATATGTCAAGTATGTTTCGGTTAAGCTGGAAAAAGAATCTTGGTTTCTATGGAAGCAGAAAGCAGAAGTAAATTCACAACCTTACAACTTTTATTCACTAACAAGAAAGAATAAGGCACAAATAGAAGGTATTTTTGAAAAAGTCTAACATGAGCATATATATTATTCTACAACGTACTTTCCCCCTGCATTTTACAACTCATCATGAATACCTTTCCTTTTAAGGACATATGATATCCTTTATTTCATTTATTAATGGCAGGATTGTCTATATAATGTAGTATTATAGATTATTTATAGTATCACTAGTATTTTACAGTATTTATATAGATTACTACTTAGCGTTATAGATTCTTTGTAAGCCTGTCTCCAATGATGCACACCTAGATTATATCTATGTTTTTCAATTACAAGTAGTGCTACATTAGGTGTCTTGTTAAATATTTTTGTGCAATATGCAAGTATTTTTATAAGGGTAAATTTCTAGCTGTGTAATTGCTGGGTCAAAGGATATGTGCACTGAAAATATTAATAGCACCAATAATGAAGCAGCAGAAAAAGAAATCAAGGATTCAATCTCATTTGCAATTGCACCAAAACCAGCAAGATACCTAGGAATAAACTTGACAAAAGAGGTAAAGGATCTGTACTCAGAAAACTATAGAACACTCATGAAAGAAATTGAAGAACACACAAAGAAATGGAAAAACATTCCACGCTCACAGATTGGAAGAACAAACACTGTTAAAACGTCCATACTACCCAAAGCAATATATGCATTCAAACAATCTTTATCAAAATACCACCAGCATTTTTGACAGAGCTAGAACAAAACAATCCTAAGATTTGTATAGAACCAGAAAAGAAAGACCCTGAATAGCTAAAGCAATCCTGAAAAGGAAAAGCAGAGCTGGAGGCATCCCAATTCCGGACTTCCAGCTCTATTACAAAGCTGTCATCATCAAGACAGTATGGTACTGGCACAAAAACAGACACATAGATCAATGGAACAGAATAGAAAATCCAGAAATGGACCCACAACCCTATGGTCAACTAATCTTTGACACAGCAGGAAAAAATATATGGTGGGGAAAAGACAGTCTCTTCAACAAATGGTGTTGGGAAAACTGGACAGCAACATACAGAAGAATGAAACTGGACCACTTTCTTACACCACACACAGAAATAAATTCAAAATGGTTGAAAGACCTAAATGTGAGATAGAAATCCATCAAAATCCCAGGGGCGAACACAGGCAGCAACCTCTTCAATCTTGGCCATAGTGACTTCTTACTAAACACATTCTCCAGAGGCAAGGGAAACAAAAGCAAAAATGAACTATTGGGACTTCTTCAAGATGAAAAGCTTCTGCACAGTGAAGGAAACAATCAACAAAACTAAAAGGTAGCCTACAGAATGGGAGAAGATATTTGCAAATGACATATTTGATGAAGGGTTAGTATCCAAAATCTAAAAAGAATTTATCAAAGTCAACACCCAAAAAACAAATAATCCAGTTAAGAGATGGACAGAAGGCATGAATAGACAGTTTTCCAAAGAAGACATCCAGATGGCTAACAGACACATGAAAAGATGCTCAACATCAATCATTTTCAGGGAAATACAAATCAAAACCATGATGAGATACCACCTCACACCTGTCAGAATGGCTAAAATTAACAACACAGGAAACAACAGGTGTTGGCGAGGATGTGGAGAAAGGGGAACCCTCTTACACTGTTGGTGGGAATGCAAACTGGTGCAGTCACTCTGGAAAACAGTATGGAGCTTCTTCAAAAAGTTGAAAGTAGAACCGCCCTACAACCCAGCAATTGCACTACTGGGTATTTACTCAAAGGATACAAAAATACAGATTTGAAGGGATACATGCTCTCTGATGTTTATAGCAGCAATGTCCACAATAGCCAAACTATGGAGAGAGCCCAAATGTCCATTGCCTGATAAATGGATAAAGAAGATGTGGTATATATATACAACGGAATATTACTCGGCCATCAAAAAGAATGAAATCTTGCCATTTGCAATGACGTGGATGGAGCTAGAGGGTGTTATGCTGAGCGAAATAAGTCAGTCAGAGAAAGACAAATACCATATGATCTCACTCATGTGTGGAATTTAAGAAACAAAAACAGGTGAACATATGGGAAGGGGGAAATGAAGAAAAGGAGAGAGGGAAGCAAACCATAAGAGACCCCTAAAGATAGAGAACAGACTGAGGGTTGCTAGAGGGAGAGGCGTGGGGGATGGGCATTGAGGAGGGCACTTCATGTGTTGAGCACTGAGTTTTGTATATAAGTGATGAATCACTGAATTCTATGGTAGAAACCAATATTGCACTGCATGTTAACTAACTAGAATTTAAATAAAATCTGAAAAAATATTAATAGCTCTTTGAAATTCCTCTAAAAGATGATATTTATTTGTATTCCCACCAATGTTACATGACAGTCCTTCACGCTGTCATCCAGGGCAGGCCAGCTGGGTGTCCATGCGGATGAGGTGGTCACACACCTTCTTTCCCTGAGGGTGCGGTTGGGCTGGGCTGAACACCCAGAGCAGGAAAAGGATGCGGAAGGGGAGGGAGCAGGCACAGGCCACCTGCCCCTCGGTGTCACAGGACATTGGCTCTGAGTTTAGAGAAGACCCGAGGACTCCTAGGACTCCACAGTGGAACTGGCGGGAGGGTTCTGGGAAACAAGGAGCCCGAGAAGTCCATTCAGTTGAGGGTAAATGAAAGATGCTTGTCCCTCTTGGGCACAAAGCAAAATGTATGCCTCGGATCATGACATTGTAAGTGTCTGCATTGTAGTGCTTCTCAAGCAAACCCACTAGAAGAGATGTATTGTGCACCTACCCTGTGCCCTGCAGAGAGCGGCGACCAAAACAGCAATAATCCCTCCGTGAGCGCCAGTATTCTCGAGCTGTGTCTGTCACCCCCAGGACCGCTGAGCCGGGATAGCAACAGGCCACAGCCTGGTTGGGGGGGCAGTGGGGGCTCTAAGGCACAGCCCACAGGTCCCTCTGCCATTTCAGAAGGACCCCAGGGGACCCCCCCCCACATCCTTAGACCAATCAGCTCATTTTTTTTCTCTCTTAGTTCCCAAATATTCTTTTAAGAGCATTATGCATAGCAATGAATTTATTTTAGAAAATGTACATAGGCACAGTTAAGAATATAAACAACCTGTAACACCAGCACCCAGAGATACCAACAGTGCGTATCATGGCGCACGTCATTCCCACAAGTTAATTCCACAGAATATACTATGCAGATAAATCGTCTGCTGTAATGTGTGTGAGTAGATATATATACACATGCACACCCTCATGTAGCAAAGATGCGATCATACAATTAACGCTATTGTTTAGCTTGCCTTTTACACTTAACAATACAGCAGATACAATTGACATTACATAGTCTCCGTGGTATTCTTTTTAATGCTACTTTATTGTGCTCCTTGACACCTTGGGTATCAGCAAAGCTCTTCTCAGAGGGCAGCATAATTTTTCATAAATGCGTCTTCACCCCAGGCTGTGAGTCCATCCTGTGTTAGTTTATCCCCGGCTCTTAGCACAATGTCTGCTATGTAATAATGACATTAATAACCAATAATTATTGAGCACTTACTGTATGCCACATTTTTAAAAAGATTTTTTTTTTTTTTTGAGAGAGAGAGGGAGTATGAGTGGGGGAGGGGCAGAGGGAGAGGGAGAAGCAGACTCCCCACTGGGCCAGAAGCCCGATGCGGGGCTCGATCCCAGGACCCTGAGATCACGACCTGAGTCGAAGGCAGACGCTTCACCGACTGAGCCATCCAGGCGCCCCACTCTGTTCCAGGTTTTTAACAGAGCCTCTTGTAACATGACACCCCAAGAGCAATGAGCATACCCTGTACTCAGATCTTGATTTTTCTTTAAAGAAATTTATTTTATTTACAAATTTTATTATTTTTTCCAGCCTTATTGAGATATTATTGGCATATAACATATGTAAGCTTAAGGTGTACAACCTGATGATCCAATACACATATATGTTGCAAAAGGATTACCACAGCAAGATTAGTTAACACCTCCATCCCCTCATGTAATTACCGATGTATCGTGTGGTTGTGTAGTGATAACATTTAAGATCCACTCCCTTAACTTTCACGTACATACTATGGCATTGGTTAATTATAGTCCCCATGCTGTACATTAGCCAGACTTGGTTTCTAATGTCATTGTCCAGCAAGAGGAACCAGGTCTTGGAGCAATGGTGGATTCCTGGATGGGTGGGAGCCATGCAAGGTGAGCCTGGGGCATCTGGGAGTGCAGAAAGGAGGGAGTGCCCCAAAGCAACAGGATCAGGATATGCTACAGGGACACAAAAATCGACTGAAAGGGCTCCCAGTGACCAAAGCTGTAATAATTTGAATAAAAGATAATGTATTGGCTTATAACTCAAATATAAAATAAATGTCATAAGTCTAGGCTGATATAAATAAATGACCACATAAATAAACAAGTGTGGGAGAAGAACAAATCTCCTGCACAGAACAGTTCTAAGAAGTTTATGCAGATATTCTGCTGTCAAGAAGGTGGAGGAGAACACCCCACTTTTTAAGCGTGGACTGCACATGGCAACCTCCTCCCCTGAGTGCAGGATGGAAAGGGGGACAGTAACTCTTGTGGAGAAACCTGTCAAACATGACCTCTGCCAGGTGGTCAAGGTCAACATCAAAATTTATAAGTCATGCACGCTTGCTGTGATGTGATGAGAATATTTTACCTCTGCAATTTTCCCCCAAACGCATAACTGCAATCTAATAATTAGAAACACATCAGAGAAACCCAAATTGAGAGACATTCCTTCTCAAAACTGTCACCAAAACAAGGACAGTCTGAGATACTGTCACAGTCTAGTGAAGCCCAAGGAGATAGGATGGCACGATGTAATGTGGTGTCATGGATGGGATCCTGGGATAGAAAAAGGACATTAGGGAAAACCCAAGGGGATACAGTATGAACTGAATACAGTATGGATTTCAGTAAATAACATCGTATCAATATTGGGTCATCATTTGGGCCAAATGCACCACGCAGATGCAGATGTTAACAAGTAGGGGAAATTGGGTGAGGGGATGCTCTGTTCTGTCTGTGCGACTTTGCCGTAAAACTGAAGGCGTTCTAAACTAAAATTCTAAAATAAAAATTCATTTTTAAAAGTGTCTTTTCTGCATTCTGTCTTTTAACTCTCCCGGGAGTCCTGTGGGTGTCACCCTTCTGCAGACGGAGGGATGCAGCAGAGAGCTGACACATTTTGCTCGAGGTCCCAAGGCGAGTAGATGACCAAGCAGGACTGGAGCAGGGCGGCCGGGTTTCAGAAACTCCCCTCAAGAATAATTGCTCCATAAATATTCAGGGGAATGAGCAGTGAGGAGGCAGGCTCGTTTCTTCAGGACAGTTTATCACATCCAGAGCTGCCCGCGAAACGGGCTGCTCTGGTCCCGCTGCCCGGACCGAAACCTGCTGGGAAAACGAACTGCCTCTGAAATCCTGAAAAGATAAAGACCAGGGAGCTGGCGTGGGAAAAAGCGGCAATGAAGTTGTTTTTCTTCCCAAATTAATATGGAACAACGTGCAGCTCTATTGTACTTTGGGTTTAACAATGTTGTCCTGTTGCCATAGTAACCTAGAAGAGGTCTTTGAAAATCGATTCCATCTGACCTTGTTCCTGCGATGGATGGATGGATGTGGCCTGGTCCCTGCGGCGCGAGCCGTGCGGCTCCAGGTTTGGCCACCAGAGGGCGCGCCGCGGCCCCGCGCGCAGGCGGGCGGAAGGGCTGGGCAGGTGTGCAGGCAGAGCCCAGGTGCGTGCGGGCAAGGGCGGGGGCCTGCCGCCTGGTGGGGGCGCGGGTGGGGGGCACGCCCCGGCTCAGTCTTTGCTCTTCCCCTTCAGGACCAAGTCACTTCCTCCGATGCACTTCCCACGCATGCAGTGAGGACGGCCACCGCAGGCCGTGCACGTCCTGGCACCCGTGCCATTCTGGAGACCGCACAGCACTGCGGGGCGCCTGTGGGGCGGCAGCGGGAGCTCTGGGTGCGAGCCCGGGCGCTGCCACCTCCCCGGGGAGGGGAGCAAGCGAATCTGGGACGCGCCTGTGCCTCCCTTTGGTCCTTTGCAAAGGGGGCCGCTGTGCCCCTCTGCGGTTGGCAAAATGGCCAGGAAGAGAGAGTGTTCGCCTGGTCCCTTTCCTGTCCTGGCCTCTCGTTGCCCATCGGGCTGTCCGCCAGTTTCCTGGTGTGGCTGTGGGTGACCCCCGGACTGCCCTGTTCGAATGGATGCTCGCTCCCTGCCTGGGTTGGGTGCCTCTGTCTTCTTCCCCTGCCCCTCACTGAGGGCCCGTCCTTCTTCATGGATAATTTCCATACCAAAGGAATAATACATATCCCATTTACAGTGATTTTGTAGCTGGAGATTTCCTAAAATCAAACATTTGTCCTCCTGTGCCAGGGTCCCTGGCTCTGTTTTAAGGAAGCAGGGAAACCATCCATTGTTTACTGCTGTGGCTGAATTCACTCCCATTGACCACCCTCAACTTATGCTACCTGTGGCCTTCTCCTGGGCTGGCCCTTCTAGTCTGATGGGTCGCCCTTCACAGATCCCACCACCCGGCAGGTGACACCCCCAGAGAAGTCCCACCTGCTCCGCTGTGCCATATGCAGGCTTGCCCTTCCCCTCCGGAATGACTTTGGAAGAAACAGCACTGGAACGGGAGCAATGTGAGCGGAGGTGAGGAACCAGCTCCCAGCTCGCCATGGCAAGTGGCCTTAGGGAAACACAGCATTAGTCTCACCTCCTTTCCCCTCATTCTGCTCACCCCAGATGGCCACTGGCTAGCTTGATGTGGCCAAGGCGCCTTGGGGAGGGAGCCTGAGGGTGACCAGGCTCGGCTGCAGTCCCCAACCGGGGGGTCCCTCCACCCCCACTGCCTCTCCGTCTCCCAGGCCTGGGATGGCTGTGGGCCCCTCTGGGTGCACAAGGCTCCCCTCTTCTGCTCCAGGGAGTTCTCCAGACCCATTCCCTCATGGTCAGGGAGGCAGGTGACTCGTGGCCTGGGGAGGAGGAAGATGGCTAGGAAGCAAATACCCCATCTTCAAAAACGTCCCCGAGAAATATTTCTTTCCAAGGAGCTGAAGCCAGCGTGATTAGACCTCGCTAGAAGCTTTATATTACTGTGCTTAATATTATTATTTATACATCAATATCGGCATTCGGCGTCAATAGATATGTGGTATGTGTAGGTGATAAAAAGCATCAGATAGATAACATATTTTATTTATGTGTGGTAAATATTTAAAAACTCCCATGTGTTTTGATTGGAAAATGTGTATTACTGAACAATTTAGTTTCAACGGTTTCTCTCTAATGTAAGATTTATTAAGATTTATGAGGTAGCTGCCGTGGTGTGATTGAGTATATGCAAAAGTCCCCAAGAATAACATTCGGGTACTGCCCAGTGATTTTGCCTTTTACAATCCCATTTGTGAGCCAGGACTCTTCTCTGTTTGTTATTAAGATGCAGTGATTTGCTCTGCATGAATTAACAGCGGTGTAATATTGCCTGAGAAGGGCAGGGCGGCTAGTTGGAAAAGTCAGCTTGCAGGTTACGTTTTTCCATTATTCTGGCGGTGGCCGCATCTTTCCCGACCCCCGTGAACGTGAGTTAACTCAGCTAAGGCTGGGAATGATGAGGTGCGGTTCTAGAAAGGGCCACTAGATGGCGCACCGGAGGCTGCCGGGAGCCCGGAGGTGCCTTAGAGGCGGGGCGCGCGGCCCCTCCGTGGGGATGGGGCTTCTTCTGGCAGGTGTGGTGGCCCGGTTTGGGCCGGAAGTAATTTCAGAGAGGGAGTTGGGGCTGCCCCTCAGTAGGTGGATTCTTGGAGACGTTGTTTTCCTAGCCCCCCATCCAGCCCGGGCCCCCCCACCCCGCACTTCCAGCTCCCTCTATCTATCTGGGTGGAGTTCTGGCTGGAGCCCTGAAGGGCATTCCTTGGGGCTGTCCTTTGCAGGCAAAGACACAGCACATAACTGGAGAGCGTGTGAGATGGTAACCAAGTAAGGAATGAAATCATGTGCATTCGAGCCCCAGCTTGGCTATGGGTTGCACTGTGTCTCTCATCCCCCGAAACCTATGTTGAAGTCCGAACCCCCAGTAACCTCGGAATGTGACCTTGTTTGGAAATAGGGCCACTGCAGATTTGATTAGCTATGAGGAGGTCATTCTGGGGGACGGTGGGTCCCGCCCTAACCCAGTGACTGGTGTCTTCACAAGCAGGCAGCCGGGTAGACGCAGAGACACAGGGCTTGGCAGGGACTGGAGAACGTGGCCTAGAGCCACCAAAAGCTGGAAGAGGTGAGGAAGGGTCCTCCTCTAGAGCCTTTGGAGAAACTGTGGCCGTGTCCACACCTTGATCTCAGGTTGGCAGCCTCCAGAACTGTGGGAGACTACGTGGCTGTTTGTTACCAGCCGCCCAGCGTGCAGTCTTCGCGGCAGGGAGCCCAGGACACTCAGGCAGGTGCTGAGAACACAGTGAATGCTAAGAGGAGCCTACTGCTGAGAAAGATTCCTGTTTTGCTTCTGAGACTCAAGATTTCTCTGTAACTGGGCAAGTCTTGCCTCCTTCCCCAGCTGGGGGTGGGCGTGGAAGTGATCCTGCTGGGTTGGTCTGATGGGCGGACGGGCAGAGGGCGGACGGACGGTAGCCGGGGCTGGACGGGGCCGCTTCCTGAGGCTGAAGCCGGGCCGGCTGGAGTGGCGGCCTCCCTGCTGGGCCTGCTCCCAGAGTTGTCAGCCAGAGTTGTCTCCTCCAGGCAGGGGAAGAGTTGAGGGCTGGGAGCGCAGAAAGATGCATTTTAGTCTCTTAAAATTCTGCCTGGAACTTGGGAGCAGGGAACCTTGTGAATGAACGCAGTATGTGGGGAGAGCTGCTGGGAGGGACAGGTGAGCAGCTGATTTCTACAATGTTGCGCGGCAAAGAATGCCTCCAACCTGCACCGGGATTCTGCCATCAGATCCTGCCTTATTAGAGCCTGGGAGGAGAAAGACGGGGCCTCCTGAGCAGTGGTGCTCCCACCTGACCCCCTCAGGACTGCAGGCAGGTGGCTCCGGTGAAGGAAGATGGGGGGGGTGGCTCGCCCCTGGCTTCTCCCCTGGACCCTGTTCTCTCGTGCAAGAGGTGAGACCAGGCCGGTGGGCATCCCAGCGAGGCCAGGCCTGACCAAGGGGACCGCTGGCTGCTGAAGATAAAGGGAAGGGGACCACATTCCTTCTGTTCTTTTTCTTGATCAGAAACCACATTCGGGTGGGATTTGAGCCCGCTTACAAACGCTCCACACCTCTCCTGGGAGCCTGTCCTGGGTCCCTGCTGCTCATTTCTGATGGAATGAAGATTATTCACAACCCCCCATCCCCCAGGCAGGGCAGCAGGTGACATGCTCTTGGAGGACAAAGCCAGGTAGTCAGGTGCGCTGCCTCCAGACCTCAGAGAGGGGGGGCTGGGGGGGCAGGCATTGTGTCACTTGCAGCAAGGAGGGACATAGACGTCACCGTGGCCGAGGAGAGTGGCCATCTGCTGCCCTAGGGCCCCTCCCAAAATGGCAGTGTAATTATGGACTTGCTAGTCTTTGTATGGTTCTCGTTCTTGGTTTCCGGTAAATATTAATGGGTTACTTTTTATTCATTTAGCTTATGTTTTTGAAAGATGGCCTCAAACAAAAAGATCATATCTGTATGTTGTGCTTTAATTTATTTTCACCTTTTTTTCTCCTTTGGAGACCCCTGGTGTATCATCACTTTGTTTACCACAAATTAAACCGGGGCTGATTGTTTACCCGACTGTGGGCCCCTGTAGATTGCTCCCACTCTCCTTTTTTAAATAATCACAACCTGGGATTCATTTGCAAGAGGCCCTAATCTGCATGAGAATTATACAATTAACTTTTGATTAACCACCTAGTTCTTTTTGAAAAGCACAGTGTATAGGATACTCTGCATTTAAATAACTTTCCTTAAATTGGGAGCAGGCCTTTCATTAAGCTGGTGGGTTAGACTAAAACAACAACATTTGGTGATAATCAGGGTCAGAACAATAGGCAAGCCGGCAGGGCTAGAATGTCATCTTTAAATATAACAGTCAAGATAAAGGCCCCCAGATTGTGCCTTATCAAAACACAAAAAAATCAAAGGACTCTCTTGTCTGTGGCAAAATGCGGAGGCCCCAGTGATGTGGGCGACCATTGTCTGGCGGGGGGACCGCGGCCAGATTTGCATGCAGGGGGCCCGCAATGTAAAGTACACATTACATCACGTACCGGGCTTATCTCCACGTCTGACAATAATTATCAGGAAGAATATACTCAGAATGACTTTTTTGTGATTTTTATACCTCCCCAACACAAGGAAAGGGAGATAACAGCATTAGGAGAAAGGAGGGAGTCTCGGAAGACTCTCCCCGGAGCTGGTTCTTCGATTAAATTCGCTGTACCACTCCGTGCTGCTGGTGAACAACTGGGAGGAAAGCCTGCGAGCCTTTTATATGGGGTAATAATAGACCTGAACACAGCCCTCACCGTGAGATAAGATCCATTGTCGACACAAACAAAGGGAGTCGTATTAAACAGCACTGGAAGAATATCTATGAGCAAAGTTTGAAATCCTCTTTCTGTCTCCTCTCCTTGCTTGTACCTTGTACCTGGTTCTGCAAGACGGGCATTTCGCAGGGCGTGGAAGATGATGCGGCGCGAGTCTCTGGCTTAAGGAGCCTGGGAAAGCCAGATCATTGTCTTGAGGTCACTGAGGTTGAGTGAGGACTTTCTAAGGTCAAGGTCATGCCCTTCCTTCCCAGGGCCCCACTCTGCTCGCTTTGCTTCTTCCCCAAAGTCCAGCAGAAGAGACCTCGATCTCAGATACTGAGAGCCCCGGGAGACTCGGTGGAGGGTCGAATTCCAAAGATTCAGCTCAGCAGCCCTGCTGCGTTTGGTCCTCCGTGGTCCTGCCAGCCTTCGGGGCCTGCAGCGTCCTCAGGAATTTATTCCATCCTTAAAAGAATTGTTCTGCTTCCTTCTCTTTCAGGGAAACGGTAAGCACCCAGTGTTGAGCATCCCGAGTCCAGACTGCATATAAACATGGGTGCAAATATCCCCGACAAAAACAAAGGTCATAGCTTCAAATGAGCTGCTTTCCCAAAGCCATCTGCACGCAGAATTGATGAGAACATAGCATTGATTTCATGTCTGATTCTCTGTATTCCTGATCAGCATCCTAGGGGGTCTGTTGGCATAGTGTTTGTTCCTCCAGCCTCAGAGCAAGGCCGACTCTGGGATATTGAGAGGGAATTTTCTGTTTGATTTAGATCAGAATTCCAGTTGCAAGCAAAGGGATTGCCAGTAGTCAGGATTTGGTCAGTCTGAGTTGTGTTCAGCCTGCGCAGCATTTCCATCTGTCCACCTACACACTTCTTTTCTTTTCTTTCTGTGTGGGTCTGGGTGGGGCTTTTCTGGCATGCTCTGTCCAGGGGCTCTTAGCTGCTATGGTGGGGCAGGGCGAGTGTCCCAGGCCAGCCCTGGCTGACGGTGGGGCCCAAACATGCGGGACCCGAGGCCACAGGTGGGTGGGCAGGACCTGTCCCCAGGGCAGCCCAGGAGAGATAGAGTCTGTGATTCTGAGCATGCTCAGTGGGAGTAGAGGGAGGTGGCAGGGGACTCAGGGGCTGGGTCCGAGGGCCTTTTCTTTTCACAAACCTGCCCTGTGGCCTCAGGGAAGCCCCCTTCCCGAGCCTCAGTTTCTCCTCTGCAAGTCACAAGGCTTCTCAAAGCCCTGGTTGGCCTCAAATTTGCCAAGACCATGATGGCAGGGATTTGGGGGCTTCTGTGGCAACTGGTTTGTCCTCTTGCTGCTTTTCTGGGGACGGAAGAGTTGGCAAAGGCAATGAAAACCTATGGTATAGCTTCCTCGGGTGGAAACCTGGTCCAAACCCTATTTGCAAACGCGGTGAGCAAGCCAGCTGAGACCAAAGGGAGAGGGCGCTCGCCAGCCTGCCCCGGGGCCACCAGTGGTCTGGGACATCTGTGCCCTGGCCGGGGCCCAGGTGTGACCCTCAGGACTGCCCACCTCTGCAGGTGTCAGGGGCAGGGAAGAGCTTCCTTCCACTGCCAGAGTCAGGGGACTCACTGCATCAGCCCCGAAGTGGCCGACCTAGGGAAGCAAAGCACCCCACACTTGAATGCATTTTCAATCAGAGCTGGAGGTGAATGGGCAGAGGAGGGGTCGGAGGGCGGGTGGGCTCGCTGCCTGCTTTTGCCCAGCCTGCTGCGTGATTTTCAAAGACCTGCAGAGGGTCATTCACTAGGAAGGGCTCTCTGAAGCCGTCTGCACTTGTGCTCTCCTCACACAGAGTCTTTCTGCAGCAGGAACCTGTCCTCCCCAAAGGGGCCTTTGCACTGACCCGACTTCATGGCCAGTCAGGCCCCCAGGGGCGGGTGACTCAGAGGCTGCATCTAACTGCTCGGGGCTCTATCCCTCCTGTGTGCAAAGACAGGGTACAGCCTGGAGAAATTTTTAGTCGTACTCTAAGGAAAAAAAAATCAGGAAAACAATGAAGTTTGATTTGCAAAACATTCTTCCTCTGAGTGGCTGAAATTATTTTATAATTCAGACAATTAATGCTCAAAACGAACTCAACATGAAATTTTGGATTCTTGGTGACTTGGGCACCGGGGCTGACCTTCCCAGCAGTTTGTCCTCGGTGACAAAGGTCAATCATTATTTTCAAGCCCTATCACATCACGTGGTCTGGTTTTTATGAAAGTGGGGTCAAGCATATGTTACTGGGTGTGGGTTTTCTTTCACGTTGTGATTGTTTTGAGCAGGAAAAATACCAGGGCAGCTGGGGAAATGGATGCTACCCTGTGGGTTTGCTAATGAGCATGATTGACCAAATGCAGCTGGTAAAGGCAAGATAGAGCTGGCACTGACCTTCACAATTAGGAGACAAGTTCCCATGCACCTAGTGGGTGGGTGAAAACACTCACAGCAGAGGACGAGATGGTGGGATACCACACCTATGATTAAAATGGACTTTGCTGATGGATCCTTAACTGGTATCCGTCTTAAAGAAAGTGAAAAACTATAGGAAGGGCAAAGTGGGGACTAGGAAGATTGCAGTAATATAGCTTCCCAGATAATTGATTAGCAATTACGGCTGGTAATATTGTTCATTTTAATTGTGTTTAATCTCTACTTTGGTAATAAAGATTATTGTTTCGGATTATGACTTTATCCTACTATACTAATTACTAACTTGTGAAATTAAAGTGTATATTTTCACATTCCGAAAAAATTCGCACCATGCCCTTACATAATAGTTTTCTTTTCTGAGCAGCCTAGTTGTTTGGAGTTGTTGCATCCTTAACATCTGAGAAGGACTTAATTTTGGCAAACAAAATAAATGATATTCGTTCTACTCACTAAGATAGATAGGCTTTTTTTTTTTAAATAGTGTTTTTAAGGGGATGAAAGGAACAGAAGATATTGCCAGAAGTAAATCTGGAATATGAGAGAACACAAGTAGAATTACGTGGAAAACCGCTTTTTAATTTTGAAATGGATTTCAGCCCTTTCGAATGTTCCTGTAGGTTCCGGCTGGTGTGCATAGGCCGAGCCCCCCAGGGCTCTTCACCCTCACCTTTTTGCTGTTCTGCTTTCAGATACTGCCTGGGTTCCTATCTCTTGCGACAAACATCCACCTGACACGTCTATTTTTCTGTGATTCAAGTTTTTATTTTCCACAAGCTTTCTGTATCCAGTGGCGCATATTCATGGCTCCCATTTTCTCCCCACCTTCCCATCCTGACGGTTGTAGATCAACCGCATTCATGGAAGTCTCCGATGACCAGCTCCCAGCAGAGACCTTACCCTAGGCATCATGCAGGAAATCTGCATCCCTCCTGACATCCTCCATCTGCCTGTTCTTGCCCCAGCCTTCAAGAATTGAAAGTTCCTGGGGCGCCTGGGTGGCTCAGTCGTTAGGCGTCTGCCTTCGGCTCAGGTCATGATCCCAGGGTCCTGGGATCGAGTCCCGCATCGGGCTCCCTGCTCGGCAGGAAGCCTGCTTCTCGCTCTCCCACTCCCCCTGCTTGTGTTCCTGCTCTCGCTGTCTCTCTCTCTGTCAAATAAATAAATAAAATCTTAAAAAAAAAAAAAAAGAATTGAAAGTTCCTGAGACCCCCTCTCTATTCCCTCCATGTACCACCCCACTCCCACACAATTTAAAAAACATGTGTGTTATAAGGGTACTACATACTCAAACCATTTTCAACATTCAGGAGTATTTTCCAGGCTTTTTTCTTTGTATTTATATAGAACGGGGGTCTGAAGACATTTTTTTTTCTGGTGGGCTGGGGAGTGTGTCCTTTAGGTTTTGCAGGTGTTGGTGAAAACAGCTCATCTTGATGTAGATGCTTACATATATAAGATATGACATAGATTTGATTAATCTACTATTATATTGGGAAAATTTCCCTTTGTCAATCAAATTTATGTTTATGTTAATGGTTGTATAATATCCTAGTCCAAGCATTTGTTGTTGTTTTATTTTCAGAAAAATTATAGCAATTTATAATTTCATTAGTACTTTAGGAGCAGTCTACCCAATCACAGGCCTGCATTGAATTGCTAAAAAAAAAAAAAAAGGTTTTGCTAATTAGCCAGGAATATGAGATCTTACAGAATGCTAGCTCGTGTTTGTGCTAGTCTGGTTCTGTTGCATTAAAGGTATTGATTATATCACCTTAAAGTGAATCAATATTCTCCCTCAGAGATACGATCCTTCCTAAATGTCCCCAGTGCTGGTCTCCTCTCATGCCTTGTTACCTCGGAATCCAGCCTCGGGCCCCTGCGCCCCGTTGCTCCTTTTCCTTGTGTTTCTTAGAAATGCCTGCAAAACAGGTATCACATGGCTGCTGGAACAGAGAAGGTGTAGCTAGACTAACAACACCCTTTAAAACAGGCTAAGTAAGTTTAAACTGCTTTCTTCTTCTTTCTTTTTTTAAACAAAAGCAATGCAGTCTTTGCACAGTTAACTCTACCCTGGAGCGTCTTAGATCACTTCCTCTTTGCGACAAACCACTTGAATGAAAGGCTTTAAAATGGTGCCCAGAGGTGAAGTTGGCACTGATAACAATTGCAGGAGCTACAGGCAAGAAAGCAGCCTGCTCTGGCCCGAGCCTCCGTCTGACCGCGGAATTAAAAATGAATCACATTCCTAATAAACGTAATCCCGCAAATTCTCTGAATGAACAGCGATGAGAGTATGAGCCAGCGCTTTAGAGAGAGCTCTGCCCACCGCTTCTGCAGCCAAGCCCCCTCTGCCCCCCTGGAATGGGCGTGAGTGGCAAGTATTTGTGCAGATGATGCCCTTGGAAAGCCCTGCACCTCCTTTTGGCTGGGGGCAATTTGCATTTTCTAGATAGCGTCTGCATGCACCACATCCAGAGCCTGCACCCATTCTGGAGACCCCATCCGAGGGCACGGCATGACCACGGGCTTTGGAGCTAACGGCCCTAGGCTAAGGGCAGGGGTTACTTGTGGCCCCTCCAAATGCCATGGTCAGGGACTCAGTCCTATTGGAGACAATCCTTTGATTTATTTTTCTCAGCACTCGCGCCAGGACCAACTGTTTTACAGGCTGTCTAATTGAGACTTGGCAGCAGACAGCCCGGATCAAAGGCAGCCCAAGCGCCAATCTCGGATCCCAGGCCAGTGGGCACTTAGCGCGTCTCGAAGCAAAGCTCGCCGTTCGCTTTCCAGCAGTGCGCGCCAGCGCCCCTGCCTCAGCATCCCGCTGGCTGATCCATGGGTTGGCCTGCCATCGGGTCCAGAAGGAGCCACTTGTGAGCTATTGAAGACAGCAATGAAGTGCCGTGGCGATAGTGGTGATTCAGGGAAAGATGGAGGAACTATCGGGAAGGCGGTCTCCTCTTTTCTGCCAAGTGGAGTCTGTGGGCAGGAGTGCGGAGGGGCGGGGGTCTTCCCCGAGGAGGGAGCAGGTGCGGCGGGGCCGGAGAGCTCCTTCAGGGAAAAGAACGTGAGAGAACATTCCCTAAGTTCACAGAGAGTAGACTTCCACCATGTTCTCAGATGTTTACTAACCCGATCATCCTATTTCCGAGGAATGACAGAAACGAGGACCAGTGACCCGTTTAGGAATAAGAACACAGCTTTTGGATGTGAGTGCACATACTCTCAAAATTGATGTTAAGGATTTATCACAAAATGGGCCCAAATCAGCTGCTTTCTTAAAAGAAAAGAAGAAAAGGAAAAAGGAAAAGAAATGGATAAATCCTTCCTCAGATTCCTGTGTTTATGGGAAGAGTTGAGAAAGCCAAAACAATCTTGACAAAGACAAAGTTGAGGACTCACACTTCCGGATTTCACCACTTAACTAGAAGTTATGGTAACTGAGATTTAACAATATTGTCGTCCAGCCTATGAATGTGGAATTGCTCTCAATTTATATAGATCTTTAAAAAATGTCTTTCAAAAATATTGGGTGTATTTTTAAATTAATAGACCTCATTTTTTTTAAGAGCAGTGTTAGGTTTATTGAACAATGGTGTAGGAAGTTCCGAGTGGCCATGGGACACCCCCACCCCCACCACCCAGGTTCTCCCAGTTTTAACCCCTTGCATTCCTGTGATATATTTGTTATAGTCGATGAATTATCCCAGCATTTTGGGTTTTATCTAATAGGTTTATAGTGATACCTCATTGTTGGCTTAACTTGCAATTCCCCCAAACCAAGACATTTTTATTAACTGAAGACTGCAGTGTGCATTAGGATTCACCCTTTGTGTTGTACTTTCTATGGGTTTTGACAAATGTGTAACATCGTGTGGCCACTGGTACAGTATTGTACAGAATAATTTCACCGCCCTGAAAATCCCCCGTGCTCTACCTGTTCATTCATCTCTCCCTTCCCCCAGCCACTGGCAAGCCACTCATCTTTTTACTGTCTCTATAGTTTTGCCTTTTCCAGAATATCAAGTAGTTGGAATCGTGCAATCATACAATATGTAGGCTTTTCAGATTGGCTTCTTCCACTTACCATCATGCTTTTAAGACTCCATCAGGCCTTTTCATGGCTTGATAACTCATTCCGTCTTATCACTGAATAAAATTCATTGTCCGGATGGACCATCTTTATCCATTTACCTACAGAAGGGCATCTTGGTTGCTTCTAATTTTTGGCAATTATGAATAAAGCTGCATAAACATTCATGTGCAGGTTTTTGTGTGGACTTAGATTTTCACTTGGGTAAATACCAACAAGTGCGATTGCTGGATTGTATGGCAAGCCCGTGTTTAGCTTTGTAATAACTTGCCGAAACTTCTTTCAAAGTGGTTGCACCATTTCGTGTTCTCACCAGCCATGAATGAGAGTTCCTGTTGCTCCATTATCTTTGCCAGCATTTGGTGGTGTCAGCATTTTGGGTTTCATCTAATAGGTTTATAGTGATTCCTCATTGTTGGCTTAACTTGCAATTCCCTAATGATATATGATGTTGAGCATATTTTTATATACTTATTTGCCATCTGTATATCATCATTGGTGAGGTGTATGGCCAGATCTCTTGCTCCTTTTTTAATTGGGTTGTTTGTTTTCTTAATTGTTGACTTTTGATAATTCTTTGTATGTTATAGATACAAATCCTTTATAATACATGTGTTCTGCCAATATTTTCTCCAAGTCAGTGGCTTGGCTTTTCATTCTCTTAATAGTGTCTTTTGCAGAAATGTTAATTTTAATGAAGACTAACATCCATTTTTTTTTTTTTTTACAAAGGTTGTGCTTTTGGTGTTGTCTCTAAAGGTAATCAGGGACTCAAGGTCACCTAGATTTTCTCTGATGTTACTTCTAGAAGTCTTATAACTTTGTGTTTTACATTTAGGTCTAGGACCCCCTTTGATATAATTTTTGTAAAAGGTCTGAGGTCTGTGTCTAGATTAGTATTTTTATTATATGTGTATGTCTAGCAGTTCCAGCACCATTTGTTAAAAAGACTTTCTTTTCTCCATTGAATTTCCTTTGCTCCTATGTGAAAGATCAATTGATTATATTTGTATGGATCTCTTTCTGGGCTCTGTATTCTGTTCCATTGATCTATTTATCTGTTCTTTTGCCAATACCACACTGGTTTTGTAATTTTAATTTTATTTTTAAAAGTTTTTATTTTAATTTGAGTTAGTTAACATACAGTGTTATCAACACTTCCATACATTGCCCAGTGCTCATCTTAAGTGCACTACTTAATCCCCATCAACTATTTCACCCATCCCCTCTCCCTTCTGGTCACCATCAGTGTGTTCTCTATAGTTAAGAGTCTCTTTCTTGCTTTGACTCTCTCTCTCTCTGTCTCTCTCATTTTTTCCCCTTTACTTGCTTGTTTCTCAAATTCCATATATGGTATTTGTCTTTCTCTGACTTATTTCACTTAGCAAAATACTCTTTCGCTCCATCTATGTCATTGCAAATGGTAAGATTTCATTCTTTTTAATGACTGAGTAATATTCCATTGTGTATTTATACCACATCTTCGTATCCATTCGTCAATTGATGGACACTTGGGCTGCTTCCATATCTTGGCTATTATAAATGATGCTGCTATAAACACAGGGGTGTGTTTATCTCTTTGCATTAGTGTTTTTATATTCTTTGGGTAAATACCCAGTAGTATTTTAAGATAGTTCTATTTTTAACTTTTTGAAGAACCTCCACACTGTCTTCCACAGTGGCTGTACCAATTTGCATTCCCACCAACAGTGCACGAGAGTTCCTTTTTCTCCACGTCCTTGCCAGCACCTGTTTTTTTCTTGTGTTTTTGATTTTAGCCATTCTGACAGTATGAGGTGGTATCTCATTGTAGTTTTGATTTACATTTCCCTGATGGTAAGTGATGATGAACATCCTTTCATGTGTCTGTTGGCCATCTGTATGTCTTTGGAGAAATGTCTGTTCATGCCTTGTGTGCATTTTTAATTGGGTTGTTTGTTTTTTGGGTATTGAGTTTTGTAAGTTCTTTTTATATATTTTGGATACTAGCCTTTTATCAGATACATCATTTGCAAATATCTTCTTCCATTCTGTAGGTTGCCTTTTAGTTTTGTTGGTTGTTTTTTTTTTTTTTTTTTTTTTGCTGTGTGGAAGCTTTTTATTTTGATGTAGTCTCAATAGCTTATTTTTGTTTTTGTTTCCCTTACCTCAGGAGACATATCTAGAAAAAAGTTGCTATGGCTAATGTCAAAGAAGTTACCACTTGTGTTCTCTTCCAGGATTTTTACAGTTTTTCACATTTAGGTCTTTAATCCATTTTGAATTGATTTTTGTGTATGGTGTATGTAAGTGGTCCAGTTTCATTCTTTTGCATGTTGCTGTCCAGTTTTCCCAACACCATTTGTGGAAGAGACTGTCTATCCCATTGGATATTCTTTGTTGAAGATTAATTGACCATATAATTGAATACCACACTGTTTTGATTACTGTAGCTTTATACTGAGTCTTGAATTGGGTAATATCAGCCTCTGACTATTCTTCTTTAATTCTGAGTCTTCTGTTTTTTTCATGTAAACTCTAGAAGTACTTTGTTGATATCCATAGAATAACATGCTGGAGTTTTGATAGGAACTGTAATGAATCTATAGGTCAAACTGGGAAGACTGACATCTTAACAATATTGATTCTACTTATCTGGAACACAGAATATCTCTCCATGTATTTAGATCTTCTTTGATTTCTCTCATTATAGTATTGTGATTTTCATCATATAGATCTTATACTTAAATTTATATCTAAGTATTTAATTCTGTTTTCCTGCTTATGTAAATGGTGTTGTATTTTTAATTTCTTTTTTTTTTAATGATTTGAAGAGAGAGAGAGAGTGAGGGGAGAGGGGCAGAGGGATAGAGAGAATCCTGAAGCAGACTCCCCACTGAGCTTGGAGCCCAACTTGGGGCTCAATCCCAGGACTCCGAGATCATGAGATCATGACCTGAGACAAAATCAAGAGTTGGCTGCTTAACCAACTGAGCCACCCAAGCGCCCTTTTAATTTCAAATTCTAATTGTTCATTGCTGGAATATAGGAAGGTGATAGACTTTCGTTTATTAATCTTATATCATGCAACCTTACTATAATCACCTCTTAATTCTAGGATGGTTTTTTTGGTCCATTCTTTAGGATTTTCTACACAGACAATCATGTCATCTTTGAACAAAGACAGTTGAATTTTTTCTTTCCCAATTGATATATCTTTTATTTACTTTTCTTATCTTACTTCATTAGTTAAAACTTCCAGTACGATGTTGAAAGGGAATGCTGAGAGGGGACATCCTTGCCTTGTTCCCTGATCTTCAGGGAAAGCATCTAGTTTCTCGTCATTGTATAGTTTGCACTAAATCTACAGGTGTATTTGGGGAGTACTGCAATCATAATCATGCTGAGACTTCCAGTCAAAAGGCAGTGACATTTCTCTCCATTTATTTAGATAGTTTTTAATTTCTTTCAGCAATGTTTTATAGTTTTTAGCATATAGGTCTTTCACTACTTTGGTTAAATTTATGGCTAGGTTTTGTATTCTTTTTGATGATTTTGTGAATAGAGTCACTTTCTTAATTTTGTTTTTGGAATTTTTATTGTTGGTATGAAGAAGTTCCGTTGATTTCTGTATTTGTTCATTAGTTTTGTAGTTTTCCCCATGGATTCTTTTTATTTTTTTATTTAAAAAAAATTTTTAAAAGATGTTCTTTATTTATTTGACAGAGAGAGACAGAGTGAGAGAGGGAACACAAGCAGGGGGAATAGGAGAGGGAGAAGCAGGTTTCCCGCTGAGCCTGGAGCCCGATGCGGGGCTTGATCCCAGGATCCTGGGATCATGACCTGAGCCGAAGGCAGACGTTTAATAACTGAGCCACCCAGGTGCCCCTTTCCCATGGATTCTTTAGGATTTTATATCTACAAATTAGGCTATCTGTGAAGGAAGATGGTTTTACTTCTTCCTTTTCAGTCTGGACACTTTATATTTCTTTTTCTTGCTTGATTCCACCGGCTGGAAGTCTAGGACAATATTGAGTAAAAGTGGTGAGAGGGACATCCTTGTCTTTTTCACCAATTTAAGGGGAAAACATCCCATCTTTCATCATTAAGGGTGATGGTTGCTGTAGGTTTTTTTTTTTTTTTTATTATGTTCAGTTAACCACTGTATAGTACATAATTAGTTTTTGATGTAGTGTTCAATGATTCATTAGTTTTCTTAAATGTTCTTTATCAGTTTGAGGAAGCTCCTGTCTATTCTTAGTTTAAGTGCTTCCATCATGAATGGACGTGCTTTCTTTGGCTTTTGCACATGGGGGTAAGCCACTTTGCCACCAAAAGATAAGGCGGACAGAAGCTAGAACTTGAGGGAGAATGTTGGAGGTCCTGGATCAAGTCAACCCAAGGGCCCACCATACCTCTCAGCATCTAGTTGTGTGAGCCAGCAGGAGTCTTTATTGTTGAAGGCTTGTTGACTTGGTTTTCTGTTACATTTAATAAGAAACCCTCTCACTGACACACTGCCTCCTCCAAACAATCTTCCTTATCCATCAGCCAAAAGTGCTATGTCCTCTCTGACTTTCCATAGCTCTTTGTAGCTCTTTATTGCACATTTTTTTGATACTGTGTGTGACCCTTTGTGTCTTCCCCTGCCAGCTCCTTTGCGAGGAGGCTTTGCTGCCTCCATGTCTGCCTCTCCCAGTTTGGCATTGTGTTTGCAAAGAGTAGATACCCAGCTCTTTAATGAATTAATGAAAAGATACTTGAGTGATTACTACTGAAGTGGATTGTATACTTCAATTCTTTTTCTAGAAGTCTTATATTTAGGTATATAACCCCTTTTGAGTTAATTTTTGTAAAAGGTAGAAAGTCTGTGTCTAGCTTAGTAAGAGGAAAGATTGTGAGACATGGCCAGTTTTGTTTTGTTTTGTTTTGTTTTCCCCCAAGACTTGGAACAATTTGCGCAGCGAAGCCATAGAGACTCCCCTGATTGAAGTGAGACAGGAGCCCGCAAGCTTCCTTCCTTGGGAAAGACCCTTCCTTCTCTTCCTTCCCATTCTCCAGCTCTGTGCTCTGTGGAACCACTTTGAGAAATGTGGACCCTGTTTAAATGACAAGGCTATGGACACTGCCAGCTTGTCTGATTTCACGCAGCTAGTTGGAGCAGGGCCAGGACTAGAACCCATGTATCCCGAACCCCAGGCCAGTGCTCACTTGTGCCTGAAATGAACCCCTGGTTGTTGTAACTCCATCATAAACCCATGGCACTGCTAGTGTGGATCGTTCTCATTTATAGCACCCAAAAGTAAGAATCGTGGGGGCCCCAGAGATGATCTTGTACGATCCTTTGATTTAATAGTTAAGCATGTGTGTGCCATGAAGGGTGAAGTGGTTTTGGAGGCTGTGCTCATGGGATGGGCGAGTCTTCATCTTGGTCAGGGTAGTTACATTTGCTGGCTTAGGGGAATCAGATCCTCCCTGGAAGTAGAGAGCAGCCTGGGAAAGAGCCTATCCTTTCTGCCGATGTAAGGGAATCAGTTAGCTGTGTCCTGTAGACACTGAAGGGATTCCTGGGAAGCATGACCTTACACTTCACGCTACATCCTGCAGGCAAACTCCATCGCTGCTTGGCCCCTTGGTGGGATCATCTTTCTGGACTCCACATCTCAAAAACCTGGAAGAGTTGATGTATCCCTGAACATCCAGCAGAAATGCCTCCCCTTTCTGACCCAGAAACTTGCAGAAGATTTGTCACCGCCACCAGCCACAGCTCACCTGCGAATGGAGTCATTTTCCCTCAGCCAGTTGATGCTCCCTAAGCTCCCACCCTCTTCCCCGAGAGTTCCCAGCTCTGGGCCTCCCGGGAGAGCTTGGGCCCTTTCGTGTGGAGAGGAGCACCTGACTCCAGCCCTGGAGGTGAAGTGTGCATGAAGAACAACTGGGGAAGATCTCATACGTAGCAGGTGCTCAAAATACTGTTTGTGGGGAGGACGTGTGAGCCAGAGTATCCAGCTAGGCTCCAGTCTTGTCAAAGAAATGGCCTATACTCTCTTTTACCTAATTTTTAAAAAATCATACCAGGAAGCGCAGAACACCCATGCCAGGCTTTCAAGTGTTCCTTGAATTCTGAGCTGACTTGAGTGATAATGGGCTATTTTAGCTATCTGTTCTTACACAACATGCCACTTCAGAACTTAGCAGCTCACGGCAACTGGTTCATTATCTCTCATGTTCTCTTTGGACAGTTCTCCTGCTAGTCTCACTTTGGATCTGTCCTGCAGATCCCAAGGGGGACACTGGCATGGCTGGAACTTCCTTGCTTTTCCTGGAGGTTTGAACATCTCTTTCCATGTGGCTCTTCATGTGCTCTTTCTTTGTGGTCTCAACAGCAGAGTAGCTAGCGGGACATCTTTACGTGGCAGCTCAGGGCTCCAGGAGGACTGCAGGAGGACCTCGTTGTGCAAGTGCTTATCAAGCCTCTGCTTGTGAGGCTCTTGCTGATGTCCCATCGGCCAGAGCTACTTGCACGGCCAAGCCCAGAGTCCACGGAGGAGGAGACTATAAAGCGGCAGAAATACAGCAGGCGCAGCTCATTGGGGACCACCAACGGAACAGTGCGCCAGAGGCAGGGGAGGCATGGCTTTCCAGGCGGTGAGGCGAGATCACATCACAGAGCTGTCCTGTGTGGCTCTAGCTGAGGGTGAATGGGCATGGTCAGAGGCTATAGATGGGGCTGGAAGGCGGCTGCAGCCAGACTGAGAATGCCTTTTAATACCATGCAGAGGAGTTTGGATGTTATCCTACAAAAACCAGTTATCTCCAGGCAGAGACATGTAGCCCAGGCATGTCGTATAGGTTAGCTCAGGTGGCCGTGGGTGGAGGGAGATTTCTGGGGACCAGTGAGATGATCTGGCAAAAAATGATCCAGAAGAGAAATGACAGGTGCCCGGGGAAGGGCAGTTATGGCAATGGGAGGGAGTGGACGGTTCAGGGGAAATTTTGGAGAAAGAACATAAGGGGCACAGAGCTGATGGGCTGGAGGGCTGCAGAGAGGAGAGTAACTGCCTGCAGTTTGTGCGTCCATGGCACCGGGCTTGGGACACAACGAGTCTGCTCGATGGGTGGCCTTGCACCTTGCTAAGTTTGGGTTTCTTTTCTTTTCTTTTTAAGATTTTATTTATTTACTTTAGAGAGAGTGCATGAATGGGGTGGGGCCCAGGGGGCAGCAGATGGAGAGGGAGAAACTGACTCTGCACTAAGTGCAGAGCCCAACACAGGGCTCAATCCCAGGACCCTGAGATCATGACCTGAGCTGAAATCAAGAGTCAGATGCTTAACCGACTGAGCCACCCAGGTGCCCCATTGTTTGTTTGTTTGTTTGTTTTTTCTTATTAGATACAAATATTTTAGGCAAAAGTACCTAAATTCTCTGAGCCTTCTTTCCTCATCTGTCACCTACCTGGTCAGGGTATGTGACCAATCAATGAGCTCATGCAGATGAGATCCTCAGAACAGTTCCTGGGTGTAAGCACTCAGTAACCGTCAACCATCCAAGTCTCAATCATTTCATGTTGCCACATTTTGTGGTTAGTGGGCTTAACCGCAAGTTTTAGAATGATAAATGAAGAGTTTCCAAAGCATAGAAAGTGTTGCTCAAATCATAGCAACTTAGTTCTGGAAACAGAAGTGATCAAATGACAAGTTGGTGTTTCTAGCAAATCGAATGATTAGGACGCGGGGCTGAGGCCTCGATTTATTGGGCAAAAAGGGGCGGGTCATTCCAGAAAGGCCCTGCGCGGTGCAGCAGGGCAAGCCCATCATATCACTGCCTCCCTGGGAGACTATCCTCCTCCTGACTCCTCCTGGCAGTCTTTCTTTTGTCCAGTTCAACCTCAGATCTATTTAAAGGTGGTCAGAAATGTCTTTACCTGATGTTCATTTTCCAAGCCTGTAAACCAACCTTCATCGTGTGCAAGAAGGCCTGGGTCACATCCACCCATAAACCTCTCCCCAGGCCTCTGCGTCTGCAAATAAGCAGTAGCTCCACGAACAATAACACAACTTTATAGCCAGGGTGTGAGCTCACTTGGCCATCAGGGGCGACAGGCAGGCCTCCTATCACTTTCCCAAGACCCTTCCGAGCAGCTCAGGGAACGAAAGTAATTCGAGCCCCAGCCCCCTGACCTCCGCCGATCCAAGCAGCCCTGGCTTCTTGGCAGGCAGAACAAAGGGTGAAACCAGAGGCTCCCTAGGGCACGGGTCTGAAACCAGAGGCTCCCTATAGCCTCATCAATGAGCATGACGATCAGCCAAAAAGAAAGCTCCAAATCTCCTTTTAGCCCTTCGTCTGCAGCCTGTCCTCCCGGCAGCTCTGGAGGCCGGGCCCCACATCCCCAGCCACTCCCCGGCCCAGGGGCCCTCCCAGGCAGACTGCATGCACGTCAGCTTGAAGAACCGCATTGTTGTTTCTGTGGCTCCCCTACCAGGGAGAAGCAGGGGCGAGGCTGGTCTCCATCACCCCAGTGACACCTGCTGGTCCGTCCCCAGGGGCCAGACGTGCATGATGCTGGGCATGTGCTGTTACAATTTTCCGTTTGGTCTCTTCCAAATTCCAGACCAGTTTCAGAGTTCTTAGTAAATCTTCTCACCAAGCTCTCATATTTTTATTATCTACAAATTGTTTTCTCACTTTCACATCTACATTACATCATACCCATGACTTTTGCCTAAAATATTTGCATCTAATAAGAAAAAACAAACAAACAAACAAACAATGGGGCACCTGGGTGGCTCAGTCGGTTAAGCATCTGACTCTTGATTTCAGCTCAGGTCATGATCTCAGGGTCCTGGGATTGAGCCCTGTGTTGGGCTCTGCACTTAGTGCAGAGTCAGTTTCTCCCTCTCCATCTGCTGCCCCCTGGGCCCCACCCGATTCATGCACTCTTTCTAAAGCTGGCACTTTCCCAGCTGGTGTCTGTATGACAAACCACCTTTCCAGGTTTGTGCAGAAGGAAGGGGGGCTTGCAGCAAATTCTGTCTCTGCGAACCCTCCATTTCCCACCTGAGGATTCAAACACATGGCTCAGGCCCTTCCAGCAGGAATGTCCTTGGTTTCTAGGAAATACACCCGACTATATAAATTCTCCACACTTTTTTAAAAATAATAGAAGAAATACATGGTCATTGTAGAAATTGGAAAGCACAGATTATGCAAAAAACGATAACGAATTAAAACCAAATCTGATCCTACTGTAACCCTTACAACTGTTTTGGCATATGTTATTCTAGACTGTGTGTGTGTGCATACACAGAATAAAATGGGATTCTATTACCATATATAGTATCTTGTAACCTGTTTTTTTTTTTTTATTTTGTTTTTTGTTTTGCTTAACAATATACCTCAAACATCTTTCAATGTTGATTTGTTTTGTTTTGCCTTCTTTTTAAATGAGCACAGGTCACTCAGGAAGACTAGAGATTAAGGGGAAAATTGTCAGATACATACAAGACTGATTTAACTAAATCGGTTGAACACAATTTGACTTAGATCCAGAGGTATAAGGAATGGCCAGATGTATTTTCCATCCTCGGGGAGTTAGCAGAGATAAGAGAGACACACAAAATTACATTGTCTAGCATGACACGATCAGCTACAAACCTATTGTTTGGAAATACATGGAGGCCTTCATGGAAGAGGTGTCCTTAGCCTCACTTGGTAAACATTTGCATTTTCTATTGTGGAACCCAGTCAGGCAGAGAAGCAAAGAGCCCTGACCTTGAAACAGATAGAGCTGGATGCCAGGTTATACTTTGTCACGTTCTGGCTTTGTGACATTGGGAAAATTAACAAGCTCTCTGAGCCCCGAGTTCTTCTCTGCCAGATGTGGATAACTGTACCTACTTCACCAGGTTGTTGTGAGATTTAAGTAAAATAACCAATACCTAAATACATTGTATTTTGTGGATACCCCCACAACACCTGATGTGTCTAAAATGCTCAATAAATGATATTATTATTTGCATTTGGTAAAATAATTATTCATATCTGAATCTGTAGTAAAATGGGCAGAAAATATATGAGTTTTTAAGAAATTAGGAATAAAAAAAGTTTAAGTGATTTCACTGGTTTCTAGAATATGTTTCCAGTAAGTCCAAGTAACTCTTGGGAATTTTTTCTGAGATGCAGAGAAAACATATACCTGGTATCCACTAGTTAGTCTGATTGTAAATTTTGGAAAATCTTGAGTCTGTGGCTGACTCTTATAGGTAATGGACTAGTCTCCTAATAATATCGGGAATATTCTCATTTTTCTCTGAAATTGTACTGTACTGATATTATTCTGAAATGATTGTGCATCCTGCTATTTGTCTGAAATAAGATTGTACTTAATTAATAGAATGTCCCCATTGAAAATCTCATGCAATTTACATGATCACCGTGTTACATTCCAGACTCAACAGATCATCTTTTCTCTTAGTATTTTTGTGGAAGGAACATTTGATCTATATTGGAGAAAGATACACTTTATCGAGAACTATGTTAAAAAGAAACTCGTTTGGCTTTGGAATTAGGCAAATTTCCAATGAGTACTAAAAAAATTACAATATAGCATGTGTATAATTATGGGCTAGATAAAACCTTCTGGCTTTTAGTTGCTAATGTGATGACTTTTCTTAATGTCTGTCCAAGTGAAATGCTCTTTTTAAAAACACCTACACAGCATGCACCCCACACACACACACACACTCCTGGATGACATGATTCTAATTTCTCTTGCCACCCGAAAGTTATGGCCAAATTAAATTAATACATAAGAGACTTGTTTTGTTCAGCTCCTGCAGTAACTACTTCTGTTTCTTGAAAGGCCTTTCTTTTTACTGACTTCCTTACCTGAAAAGGTTTACCATGTCTCCGTGCAAGTGGTTGTCATGCTTTAGAAAAATCACAAGCAGCAAAAAGTCAGAATTGTCAGTTCAGAAGACACAGCCTGTTCCACTGGGTACAACCGAGCAAGCAATGCTGGCAAACGATCTTTAGGAAAAAAACAGAGGATGGGAACGGCAGCAGAATGAAGATAAAAAGGATTGCTGGCTTTATTCTCACTGAAGGCTGGCAGCAGGAACCTGCAGGAGGGGGACGCCTATCAGATAGGTCATCTGTTGGGTAATGAAGAATGGAAGACAGGAGACGGGCAGGAGGGGCAGGTGATGTTCGGCCTCGGAGGAGCCTCGGGGCCTGGGGAGGACGGGGGGAGGCACAGCCTTCAGGAGCTGACCACCTTTCATTGAGTGCCGATGGGGCTCGTAAGGCAGAGCCTTCCAGGGGAGGGACGCCCATTTATAAGGTGATGGGTAAACTTGGAAACCCGCCTCTCATTTCTCCATGGTCTCATTTATCCTGGATTCATGTCTATCTGTACGGGGCGCCTGATTAAAAATTACTAACATGTCAAAAATTCCCTAATCCCGTGGTATTTACACTACTTTTCTCCCATCTTATTCTGTGTGTGTCAAATGTGGTATGTGGTTTTATGAAGAGGCAGCAAAATTATGGTAATAGGTAGTAACCATTTTAAATGTATGTCTTTGTCAAGGAATTTCTGCCTCACGTTGTTCTGCTCATAAAATGCACTGTTTTACTTTAAATAAATACTCAAAAGATATATCGTACACCAAAGCTCATCTAGGAGAATCCAGCTTGAAATCATGAGGGCATCATTGGACTATGACAGCTCTGGGTTTCTAGAAGGTTCAGTTTGGCATCTTTATTTTGTGAGATGCCATCTGCTGACTTGAGCACCGTTGGCCGGGCAGGTGGCTGGGACTGTTGTGGGCGGGGTGGGGCCTGGGGAGGCCCAGGGAATCAGAGATCTAAAACGAGCTGTTCTTTCCTTCCAAGGGACAAAGCACCTTGCTCTTCTATCTACTCTGGAGGATTCAGGAATCATCGAAGAAGCCTTGCAGCTAAATACGCTTTGGCAAACCCACTCCCCTGCCTCCCAACGAGGAATTGTTAAATCAGATTTTTCAAGAAACCCAGTACGATTGACTGGGCTAGGCTGTGACTCCCAGGGGACCCTACCTACCCTGGCCTGCCTGCTGGAATCAATAATGACCATTTACGCTTAGCGAGAGAAAGTTGGAGTCATCCTTCCTGTGCTGACCGGCTGGGGTGTGTGCCTCTCGGCCACACATAGCCAGCGTTCCGTGCCCCCACACCAGTCAGCTGGAGAACCGTGGAGACCGGCGGCTGGACGCTGGGTCTGCCATTCATCAGCGGCCCCAGCCTTGGCTGGTGACTCGCACACACGCGTGCATCATTCATCAAGCCCGCCCTCCTTCACAAACAATCTAAAGGGGTATGATTCTTTGCTTTCTGCTTCCTGACATGCGGGCCTAGCCACAGGACCCAGCAGTAAATATCTATCTTAAACAAATTGCTGTCATTGCCAAGTCACCAGGGGCGTTTAAGGGGAATTAGGAATTAAGAATTTGTGGTGATGGGTAATAAAAGATGGATGGGCTTATTTGTGTGGCTCTGCAAATGTGTGCATTAAAATAGGTGGGAGAGGCTAAAATAGGACAACAATTAAGCTTCTGAATAGGTCATATCCAATTACCTGGCAATTAACTCGCCACTCTGCTAAAACAGTGTGCGTGTCTTTGTGTGTATCTGTATTCGTTATAGAATAACGACATCGTCTCCCTAGTGTGTGTGTTATGTGTGTATGTATGTTATATATTACTGGGCATGGTGCATTTTTATTCTTCAAATATGTGGGTGTTGGGTATTACGTACACACACGTATGGTGCAGGTATTGGGATGAGGAGTTAAAACTCTTTCAGTGGCCATAGTTTGGTTGTCTAATTGCTATGCTATGCAAAGGTCTGCTTTTTATGTGCAGGGGGGTAGTTTTTGCATGAATAATTTAAATTCAAATTGAAAAAGTCCGTATGCCCACATTTTAGGATTTAATCTTTTTGGCAATCTGAAAGAAAAAAAAAAAAGTTAACCCAGGCTAAATAGCTTGGTTATCCGGCTGTATATATTTTATATGCCATCATACCCTGCAATAAGAAGATTATGATGTTTAAAATCAGGCTTACGGATGTATTTTCCACTTTTTAAGCCAGAAAACCCTCCAAATTGTTAGGCCTAAATTCTTTAATCTCCCTGCTTAGGCCAAAAGGTTAGCTCAGGATAAAAAAAAAAAAAAAAAAAAAAGAGCCACCATTTCCACCATAAAGAGGGGCTGCAGGATGTTTCGGGGAGTGATGGCCTGGTTGTATTGCTCACAGGGGAGAAACAGCGCTCAGGGTGGGCTGTGGGGCTGTGGGAGAGCTGGTCCGGGAGCACCTGTCCTGAGCACTCTGTGCCCACAGCGGACACCTCTGGGTCCAGTCGGAGGAGGTGCACTGCGCCCCTTTCTCCACTGTGAGAGACAAGCAGGGTAAGAGCGGCCCCAGGTCCTTCCCATTGGGGGGCGCCAGGCCCCCCCCCACCTTTGGCTCCAGGCCCGTCCCGGGCCTCTTCCTGGCCTTGGCCCTGCCCTTCCATCTCTGCTTGGTACCCAGTGCTGATAAACTTACTCAAAACTATTTGTGACAGCAACTTCCCCTGTTACTCTATTTGCAGTTTAACAGAAAGGCTTTGATGTTTGGACCAGATGGGTTAAAGAAATGTGGGGATTTCAGTGCCAGAGAGGGCTGCCTGGAAAAGCAGGGTTGGGGCAACACAGAGCCTCTTTGTACTCTGGGCTTGAGCCTGCCCTGGGGAAGGGCACTGGTGCCCTGGTGTTTAGCCCGAGACAGATCCCCATGGGCTGGGCAAGAGAGGTGCCTCAGGGAAGTCTGAGGGCTGCTGATCCTTGCAAGTCCTCGAGGAGGGTCCAGGGAGCGTGAGCGCCTGCTGCCGCCTGGCCCTGGGGCTTCCCAGTGTTTCCAGCAAGAGTTTCAGAGTTACTGTCTTCCATCCTGTTGAGAGCGGACAGTCTCGTCTCAGATCCTCTCCCACCTAAGAGGTCCGCACACCTGCAGAGAGAGGGCCAGTCACCCCTGTCCTCAGCCCTCTGTCTCTGTCACCTGGAGACGTCACACAGATCCTGGTACAGGGAGAGTTCTTCCTTCTAGAAGAACGGGGTTGGACTTGGGGGATTTCAACCCCAGTATGGTCTGTTTCTCTTTTGTGGGCTTTTCTCATGCCCCGTGAAAATGTGCTCCCAGTGACGGGTTGTGTCTGCTTTTCGGAGAAGCAGCAGCTCGGGAGCCGCGGGTGTAACCACAGGATTAAGCCTTTATCTCAGGGGCCCTGGGGCCGTGGCCCCTGGTGCCTCCACCGGAAACACAAGCGTGTCCCATCCTCACTTTCGGGGGCCACTGTCATTTAAGGGCTGCTTTGAAGGTCTGGGGGAGAATTCTTCCCTTCTGTGGCCTGCAAGAGCTTGTTCTTCTCCGGCTGTGGCCCCCCCGTGCATGGGGACGGTGGTTTCTGTCACTGCCCCAGGCCGCCCACATCCTTTGCCCCAGACCCTCGTCCCTACCCCCCCCCGTAGCTCAGACTCCCTGGGGACCAGCTGTTCCCCAACGTCACTCCTGCACACCCCCGCTCCTCCCTTCCTGGGCACGCGCACAAGTGTGCGTGTGCATACGCTCCTACCCCCAGATGCACCTGCGTGTGCACTCTCACGCGCACTCTCCCTCCTGCTGGCTGTCCTCCTGCCCCCGTCTCTTCCTTCCCAGGCTGACTTTGTCGCTCAGCGGTCTCGGGTCTCCGCTGCACCCGTTGCCCATGCTCGCTGCCCTGCCCCGGTTCGGCTTCCACTCCCACTGCCACCCCCGTCGCGCTGTCCCAGGTCTCCAGCTGATGGAGCCCCGGGCTGGTGGCCGCTCGCTCTTCCTTAGCCCCCCGGCTGCCCTCCTGCTCTCCCTCTGCTGTTCCTTCTCAGGTCCTGGGCCACCTGCCCCCCCTCCTGTCTCTCTGTCCCTGTTGGATCCTGGGGTCGGTCCTAGGTCCCTTCTCCTCTCACTGGGCACATGCTCCCCTCCTGGATCTCGTGACCTCCCTTCCCAGCCGCAGACGGCAGAGCCAAGTGCCCACCGACACCCAGGGCACGGGAGGGCTGCAGGACACTGCATCTCGGCACGTCCACAGTTCATCCTCTCTCCCTGTGTCAGCTCGGGTGACATCGGTCTCTCACAGTGCTGGAGGCTGGGCGTCCAAGATCAAGGCGCCGGCAGACCTGGCATTTGGTGAGGCCTGCCTGCTGGTTCACAGACCGGGTCTTCTTGCTGTGTGCTCACGTGGCGGAAGGCGAGCAGACTTTCTGGGTCTCTTTCCTGAGGGCACGAATCCTATTCACAAGGGCTCCACACTTATGATCTATTCACCTCCCAAAGGACCCACCTCTTAACACCATGACACTGGGGATTAGGACTTCAACATGTGACTTCTGGGGTGACATAAACATTCAGTCGGTCACATTCAGCCCCAGAGAATCGTAGAATGATGCCCATTATGTCAGCAAGGGCAACACCGAAAGACCTGCCCACCCGGATCTTGGCTCTCCCAGGAAATGCCACCATGAGCTTGTCTGTCCTGGACTCTTCATTGCCTTCTCTCCAATCAAAAGGGCCGTCGGTTCCTCTCTTCCTTCTCTTCCTCTGCCTGCACCCCAGGCTGTGCCACTGTGGTCTTTTGCCCAGATTCCAGAAGCACCGAGGCCATCAAGTGCCCTCTCTTCCTTGCCCCTCCAGCCTCCTCTCTGCCCACCTACAGACACTAATCAGACTCTGTCCTCTGGGGCCTTTGGGCCTCTTACTCACCCCTGCCTGGTGAGGGCCCCCTAAAGGTCTCAGAGCAGCTTCATGTCCCCAGATCAGCTTTCTTGGGTCCTCCTAGACTGAGCTGGATATGCTTCCCTCCAGCGCCTCTGGGCCCCTGACCATCCCCAGATCTGTCCTGACCACGCACTTTTGTCCTTCCAGCCCCACCAGCTGCCCCGGCCCCTTTAGAGCCAGGCGGACTGAGCCTGGCTCACAGCTGGTTGTTGAACCAATAAGCGGGATTCCTGTCAGAATTCATTCCCACCCAAATGCCTCTGAAGTTACCAGACACATGACATCACTGCATCCTTTTTCTGGGAAATCGTACTTTCTACAGGACAGAAAGTGTTGGCGATAAAGTCAAAGCTTTGTGAAAGCAACTTTAAAAAACTGACATTCTTCCTTGGAGGAAAAAAAAAGTGAAATCAGGCAATTTAGTAGTCGCCCTTGTGCATTTGGGTTCATTTTCTTTCATTCATGACCAGAGATCTGGACCTTGGTTCCTGACCCCACAAAGGATGGTCTTTCCAAGGCCTGGGCAGCACCCTATCAATTTGCAAGCCCCATATTGTAAAAGAAGATACCCGTGTCCTAAGAGAAGTATTTGCCCATCGTCAGCCCTGCTCTCCTCCTCCTCGTCATCTAAGCACTGCGGACTGGGGCCCGAGCACACTCCCCAGCAGATGCCGCGCTCAGAGATGTGCTCCCTGAATCCTCACAATGACCTGAGAAATAGCTTTTAGTCCCATATCACAGACAAGGAAACTGAGGCTCAGGTGCCCCAATATGCACAGGGAGCAAGTGGTGGGGCTGATGGTCACATCCAGGTGTGACCCCTTCCATGCCATGGTCTTGACCAGAGGTGTCACTCACCCCCTATCTCTCTCGGGGTTCACACTCAAGGCTGGTTTCTGGAAGGATGAGTTCCATCTGTAGAGTCTTACTGCTCGTGGAGGGAGCACCACATCACGGGCCAGGCACAGTGCGAGAGACATGAAGGCTGTTCTGGCTTTTCAAGGTGCTCGCAGGTCTGGGGGAGGCAGGTGGGCAGCTCATGGCGAGAGGTGGCTGGTCAGGCAGGGCTTTGTGGAGGGAGGGGCTGGAGGGCTGAGGACAGACGGACGAGTACATGTTGCTGAGGTGGGGAGGGGAGAGTGCCCAGGCCCTGCAGGAAGGTGGTGATGGTGACCGACCATCCCCTGGAAGGCCCAGGCACTGTGGTGAGATCCAGCCCCCACTGACCCACTCGTGGTTCCCTGGCCGTGAGTAGCCCCCGAGCCCCCTGTCCTGTACGTGGGGGCCGGTCCTGGGTGATGGTCTAGGGTGACGGAGTGGAGGATCTGGGTATATCAGGCTCACCTGGGAGCTTGCTCAAAATGCATAGTCCTGTCCCCTCCTCCCCCAAAACGCACCCCTGGACTTTCTGGCCTAGGAGGCCTTTGGTGCGGCTGGAAACTTGCACTTGACCAGCTTCCAGGGAGGTGGTGACAGAAGTGGTCCCCGGGCCTCACACTGAGGGTGGCCGTCTAGCGGCCCGATCTAAGTTCCCAGGGTGATGCTGAGCCACCCACCCGTGGCCTTGTGGGGCTGTTGGGCTGCATGCGCTCCATCAGAAATGAATCCAGTGTTAGCAGCCTGAATGCCTGTTTGTTTTTCTGAAATGCCCCTTTCGCCTTTCTACTGCCTGGGAAGGGTGATACCGTTTATTTTAATCTATGTTACAGAATGAAAATATTAAATAATACTGATAAATGTATACGTATAAATACTTTAATGAACCTTGTAAGTAATATAAATAATATTACAGATGATAATAAGATTTTATGTCTGGGGTGAAGTGGGAGTCTGGGGAGCTGGGAAAAGTTGACTTTGCAGTCACTTGCCGTGGGAATGGGGGGGGGCATGCAAAGGGTGGGGGAAGGGAGGATAGGAACAGGAGAGAAAGTGTGTGTTTTGGCTCTGGGGTAAGAAGAGGCCCCTCAGGGTGGGAGAGGAAGGAGGCTGGGATACTGGAATCTCCTTCTTGCCCACCCAGAGTTGGGCTGGGACCGCATCATATCTCTCAGCTGCGTTCCCTGAGCAGGCGTCCCCACCTCTGTCCCCTCCCCCACCACTGGGTGGGCCAGCTGTGGCCCTGGGGCCAGGGGCTCTTGAAGTCAGTCTCTGTGGTTTGGGCTCTCCTCACTCTCACCTGCCAAGGGGACCAGCCTGGGTCTTTCTCCAGCGCCTAGAGTCCAGAAGTAGAGCCCCCATCTCCGACCCCTCGACCTGGTACGGCTGCTCTGGCCCTCAGCAGCCCCCGGGGGGATGCTCACACCTTTGATTCAGCTCCTCTGCATCCCATTAAGCCCGGTGACAGGCACATCTGCACTCAGCATGCCTTTCTGCAGACCACTGAGTCATTAGCAGAGATGAGATGAGTCCCAGATGTTAAGGAACATGGCAGCGCTCCGTGGACCGCCTTTGGGACAAATAAACACGGGGACGTGTGCACATCAATCGGATACCAGAAGTTTGGCAAGTTGGCTCCCTTATGAAGGGAGAAGCTGGTGACATTTAGGGGCTGGCGCATGGCAGTGAGGAGAAGGGAATGTGTGTTTATCCAAAGTATCTCAAGGGTGATTGCTGACTTCTTGAAGGAAGGGAGTTGGATCGACTTCAATGTTGTTGATGGTGGATGGCTTACTCTCACCCTAGAGCCTCCGGTCCTGGGTGAAGTGTCTGGCCTCTGAAATGCAGGGCTTGCTGTGCTCCTGGCCTTCCCATGTGCAGTAGGGGTATGGGGTGGGCTCTGAGTCAGAAGTGACCCTGGGCTGGCTATGTGATACCCTTAGGCTTTAGTTCTCCTTCTCTAGGAGGGAACAAGCGATCCACCCATCTTAGAGGCCTGTGAGAACAGGGACAGGATCCTGGGAGGCGGTGTAGGGGTTCGAGCTCAGGAAGGGGGTGCTGCTACTGGGTCCCTTCAGTCTCCCTGGCTCAGATGTTCTTGGCGACTAGGGCACGGCTCTCTGAGCTGGATTTGAGAGCAGGATTTGGACTCACACAGGAGCATGTCCAAGAAAAGATGGAAATACAAATGCTGTTTTGTTTTGTTTTTTCCTAAGGCCCTTTATTTAAATAGAGCCTCATAGAAAATGTAACCTCCCTGGGGCACCTGGGTGGCTCAGTTGGTTAAGCATCTACCTTCGGCTTAGGTCATGATCTTGGGATCCTGGGATTGAGCCCCAAGTCGCGGGGAGGGGGGTCCCTGCTCAGCGGGGATCCTACTTCTTCCTTTCCCTCCACCCCTCACCCCCGGCTCTCTTTCTCTAAAATAAATAAAATAAATAGATCTTTAAAAAAAAAAAGAAAGAAAATGTAACTGCCCTTTGTGTCATACCAGATAATAAATGGCTTTGAGGAAAGCGATGGAAAAATAGTGATAAATTATACACACCTAGGATTCTGAAAAAAGAAGAAATGTTTTTGCAAAATTTAGTTAAACTTTTGCACTAGAAGTTTATTCAAGATAACCACCTTAGGGGCGCCTGGGTGGCTCAGTCGTTGGGCGTCTGCCTTCGGCTCAGGTCATGATCCCAGGGTTCTGGGGTCGAGCCCCGCATCGGGCTCCCTGCTCTGCGGGAAGCCTGCTTCTCCCTCTGCCTGCCACTCCCCCTGCTTGTGTTCCCTCTCTCGCTATATCTCTCTCTGTCAAATAAATAAATAAAATCTTAAAAAAAAAGATAACCACCTTAGTAACTGTACTGTCTATGAATAATAACATGATTCATTGCACATCGAAATGTTTCACAATTTGATCAGGTGACCTGCTCAAGCCAAAACAAAGATGAAAGTTAAGAAGAGGCCATGGTTTTTCTCTCATGGATATGTTAAGGATTTAATCAAGGTAAAGTGGACCAGGCCAGTGATTGTGACATTGAGTAAACTAAGATGCCCAGGGAGGCTGCTATCTACACTTTGGGCACATTTTGTATTTTCTGAGTGAAGACAAACACTGCACTGTGATTTCTCTTTCCCCCACCGGGCAGGGGCGTCCTGTTCATGTGACCGGGTTGTGCGTGAAGACGTGGTCTGTGTTCACACACCTATGTTTAGATTACCGTTTTATTAAAACAAAATCTCTCAAGATTGCAACCTACAGAAATAATAGGACTGAAATCAGCTTCTTTTATAGATGTGCTCTCTGTGACTCTCGGTAAAAAATTCTTAGAGGACGTTTCATTTAATGCTTAATTTGTTGAATGGAGGAAGGACACTGGTATCATCTTGAAAATCTTTTTCTTTATTCAGTTATAAGTCTCATTCATTGGTTTGTTCAACCGTTGTGAATTTAAATATTCAAGAAGGACCAGAAGCAGCTAGCCACCAAGATTTGCAGCTCAGAAAAGAGAATCCTTCATTGATTTTCTTCTTTTTCATGTACCCACTCGTGTCTTCAACAACTTGTCTTTGATGAATGAGACGCGCTGTCTGCTCCGTGTCCTCTGGATGCTCACAGCCTGTTGGTGACACACCTAAGGCAGTGCTTGCAACAGTGTGTGCTAGCCAAGGGCCCTGCAAGGTCCAAGGGGACAGGGCTGGGAGTGAGGGGTCCCGCAGAGCGAAGGCGCAGGTGTCGGGAAGGCGCAGACAGACCTGGATTGGGGGGTAATGAGGGGGAAGACTGTGTGTGAGATCATCCTTGAGCCTGGCAGTTAAGAAAGAAAAAGAAGTTGTTTAAAACCTTGGTGATCATCATTATCATACTCTTTTTTTTTTTAAATTTATTTATTTGAGAGAGAGAGAATGAGAGAGAGCACATGAGAGGGGGGAGGGTCAGAGGGAGAAGCAGACCCCCGGCCGAGCAGGGAGCCCGATGCGGGACTCGATCCCGGGACTCCAGGATCATGACCTGAGCCGAAGGCAGTCGCCCAACCAACTGAGCCATCCAGGCACCCCATTATCATACTCTTTAGTCCTGAAAAGATGGAAATGTTTAAGGAGATTCTCTCTCTCTGGATGAAAAGATTTTTCTCTGTAGGGAAATGTCTTGGCTGGTCCAAAGGGGCCCCTTCTGCCACTCCACCTAGTGGTGTTTAAGTAACTAGAAGAGAGGGAACACATCGGTACGATCCTGGGGCAACGTCCCCGAGAGTCTGGTCTGAGTCGCATCTTCACGGATAAACTTGAGAGTCCCATCAAGCATTGTTCACCCTTGATCTTCCAACTCCTTTCCCCCTGCCGGTGTGTATTTACACCTTGTTTACTGTATTCTCCCATTTAAAAGTATGTGGTCACGACAGAGAAATTTAAAACTATGGGAAAATGGAAAGAGCAGCCTCCCCATGTAGCAATAACTAGTATTAATATTTTGGTGTTTATTTGTTTTTCCAATCTTTTCCCAAATTATTTTTCTTCTCACACCTATGATCATATGCTATGTATACACAATCTTATATCCCGCTGTTTTATTTTTTTATTATCATAAATATTTTATCCCATTCATGACAAGTATTTTGTGATATGAAGTAATCATCATGTACTTAACTCTGCCCCCCACTCCTTATGGGATGCAAAGTGTTTTCAATGTTTTCCTAATATAAGCAATACTGTACTAGACATCTTCTTGTGGAAAACTCCATATTTAGGGATAGATATTCTTTGGGAGTGGAGAACAGAAATGGAATTGCTGAGTCAGAAAACATAAACATTTTTAATATTTTTAGTGCAGATCACCACACGCATCTCCACTGCCCGTCTCCATCTGGAATGAGGATGCCCGGCTCACAGAAACCAGGGGCCACAAGGAAAATCCAACCAGCTCACCACCAACTGACAAACAAACACAAACTTTTACAGAGTGGAAAGATGCACTTTTTATGTTTAGGTTCCATGAAGACAGACATCTGTTTTTTTTTTGTTTTGTTCTGTTTTCATGGATGCATCCCAATCAGCTGCAACTAGCCAGAGTTGGGCCCAAGGAATATTGGTAAGAATAGATTTTCCAAAGTGTCCCTTTATCCAGGTGAGGAGGTACAGAGCCTCTTGCCTGATATTCTTGGATCGGGATCAAGACGGCCCTTGGATCAGGATCAAGACATATTGCAGGTAGGGCTTCACTGAAAAACTCGAATGCAGGCTTTATGTCGGCTCTCGGAGCGAGTATTTCTGAAACAGAGCCTTACTTCCTGTTCCTGGACGCGTCTTATTAAGGTTCATCCAAGATGCTTTCATGGTGGATCCCCGAGGCCAGGTGATATTCTTAGCATCCTGTTGCTGGCAGAGGAAGGAACAGAGCTCAGAGAACGGGGGTTTCAATGCCTCTGGCCCCAGATGGCAGAGGTAGCTCCACACCTTGCTGACGGTCCAGGCACCCAGAGCAGGGACTCTCCAGGAGGTGGGTCTGTGGGGCAAGGCCAGCCCTGCCCACGTCCATCCAGGCTCCCAGTCACCGATACACACGCTCTTAATGAGGGGCGTCTCTCTTTGGTGGCTTCTCCTTCACTCCCTGGTTCTTCTCACAGCTCCCACCGTCCTCCAGCCTCAGTGGAAATGTCCGCACCTCGGTAAAAAGGCCTCCTTTCTGGTCTCAGGCATGGCCCGAGCACACAGACGCCTCCCCTACGGCCCATATCTTGCTGTGCTGCAAATGTCCAATTGCACGTCTGATGTCCCCTTGCACGTGAGACCTGAGCACCGACCCAGAGAATGACTGTGTCAAGCTAGCATGCAGGTGAGCAGCTGGGGTCCCCAAGCCACGGTCTACCTTGCTCCCCTCGTGATCGCCCAGAAGGAAAGGCTAGGCCAAGCCAGAACTTTCTGTGTCTTGTTTTTTTTGCTATTTACATAAACTGTAAAATTTTTTTTTTTTTACATAACAAAATGAAAATAAAGGGTAAGTTATAAATGCCACCTCTTAATAGGACAGCAGTTAAATTGGAGCTGTACATCATTGACCACTATGAAAAACTACTTTCATAATTGTTTTAATTTTCTCTCTTGGTGTTATGAAGACCTTTATTACACACAGTTTTATATTAGCACCTTTATTTGTAATGAAATGAGGGCTGGAAGAAAACTGAGGTTAAAACATGGCCTTGCTTCCAAGGGCGACAAGTAGAGGTAAGCGCTCCTCCAAAGGAAGTAAACACAGGCTGGACCCTCTGCAAAGCTGGGCTCGCTACACCCCTCCTTCTTTCTGTTGGCTCCCTTCCTCCTCTCGAATGTTTCGGGACACTTAATTTATGCACGCCACAATCGTAAACAGCAGAAAGATGTAACCACAAATGCAATCTGTTGATGCTTCAATATTCAGGGGGGGATATTTGCTCTTGAAAACCTCCTCCCGAGTTTTTTTTCTAGTCATGACAAAAAGTCTTGCTTTTTGCTGAAAGCCAAAGAAGATTTTGTCCCTTGAAAAACCACAGTTTCAAAGTTTTTAAATTTTAGCCGTCAAAGTCAGCAGATCGTTGGATTTCCGAGATTTTTTTTTAAATCTCTATTTCCTTCATTTTCAGCAGGAAAGTTTTACATTGCACTGCATTTTGGGGGGAAATTTTTAGCAAGTGGGAAATAGCAGCACATACATTGTGTGTGTGTTTGTGTGTGTGTGTGTGTGAGAGAAAGAGAGAGAGAGAGAGAAGGGGGGTGGGGGCGCCTGCGGGTGGGTCTGGAAGTTCATTTTCAAAGTGATCTCCCTTTTGGAATAAAAGTCAGGGGAGCCGTTGCTAGGGAAACATTTAACTGCTGTCCTATTAAGAGGTGGCATTTATAACTTACCCTTTATTTTCATTTTGTTATGTAAAAAAAAATTTTTTTTACAGTTTATGTAAATAGCAAAAAAAAACAAAACACAGAAAGTTCTGGCTTGGCCTAGCCTTTCCTTCTGGGCGATCACGAGGGGAGCAAGGTAGACCGTGGCTTGGGGACCCCAAGTGGGCGTCAGGTGGCGGTGATCATTCCTGCGCTGTTTTGTGGCTGCGTTAGAGAACTCACTTTTATGTTACGTAGACTCTTCCCCGAGTCCTGTACCTGGAGACAGGGCAGTACAAAGCCATCTGGCATTTGGCAAAGATTTCAAACAACCTCGTGTTCCCCAAATGGAGTGGATGAATATTGGAACCGCAGAGAAACTAAGACACTCGAGATCATTATTTGAGGTCAGGAGGTTTCCTGCTAAAAATCTCCCACTTAAACCCAAGGGGACTGAACTCAAAGCGTTTTTATCAGAAGGCTCTGGAGTCCGGGGTATGCTTTGACTGCTGGTGTAAGGCTTTTGACCTGTGAAATTCCAGAGCTGGCGTTTGAACTGAAGCTTTAAGGCTGCATGTGCTGGTGTGGGTGAATTTAAAGAAGTCGCTTGTGTATTTTCAAGTGCATTGTGGAAGGGGCTCCTCGTGCTTATAAATCATGTTACCTTTTCAAAGTGTTGGCATCATCACCCTTCCTTCTAACAAAGTTGGAGCCAGAGGGGCACCGTTGTTTTGTTAAACAGACAAATTGCCGCCGAACTAAAGTCGAGTGCTGACTTGAATATTGTTTGTGAATTAAGAAACGAGGTGTGACCCAGATGTCTTGGGACTTGTAAATGGATTCTAACCCACCCCCAGAGGAAGAGTCTGAAGCTGGCTTTGAGGAGAGGGGGCCCCTCTGGCCCAAAGGCTGGCAAAGTGGCGGCTTTCGAAAGGGAAAACACTTATTTAGATGTGTAGGCTTTAGTAAATATTAAAAACAACAACAACAACAAACAAACCCACAAAACCTCGTGATTTTGGAGTCATGCCTCAGACAGCTTTGCTCCTCCCAGTTGGTGACCATAATCCTAATGTAAATAATTACCAAATGGGACTTTAATTTTTTGCTGGTTGTGAATTAATAGGATTGCAGCTCTGTTATGAATGAAAGAAACTATGATTGATTAGACTCCTGATCAAAATGAGCTCAATAACTTGTTCCTGTGCTATTGATCTGGACGGTCAAAGAGGTTGGATGTGGGTTCAACCCCCATGGATGCTTCTAGTAAGCTCTCTTTGGGCTCCTTTAGAGGCTCACTCTTGTCATGCCTTTAGTCCTGTCCCTATTGTCCCTTCATTCACATTTAAGATCATAAGGACAATTCCTTTGGTAGAGGAAAACTGTTTCCAAATCAAGAGCATGGACTTCCAGCTTGCAGGGGATGAAGCCAGAACTTATGCAACTTTCACGAAATCTCTGCCCCACACGGTCTCAGAAAAGGCATAGCTGTGCAGAGCATGCTGTTCAAAACTCCATTTTAGGATCGAGGCTGGATTCTGGGGGACCCGGGACGGGCTGTTTCATCTGGCTCCATTCTGGGCCGCCAATACCTATTTTGGATTATCAGACGATATTTATCTTCCTCTTTCTTTATTTTTAATCCAGAGCAGTTTTACAAATCAAATGCCTGATTGTGATGTGCATTAACATGTAGCATTAATAATATGATTCTTCCGGTTTTTTGTTTTCAGATGATCTCTGCATCTCAGATATTTATAACCTTCTCTACTTCGGGAGATGCAGGCGAATAGGTTGGAGCAAAGTCTGGTGAGGTGGCCAGCCAGGGCAGGCCCAGAGCAGTGGGAGCTCGGCATGACCTCTGATCAGGGGGCTGGGGGGCTTTAAGTAAAAGTAGCCACTGGGGTCTGTGACTACCAGGCCGTCTTCTCTGCTCTCTTCTTTGCTCGCCCCTGCAAGTGACAAGAAAAAGCCGAGCTGGCATCATGTGAACGCGGCCCAGCTGACCCTCTAGATTTGGTCTGAACAAAACACCAGGCAGGGCAAGAAGGTCGGGAACCCTCTGGAATAGATTTCCTGACACCCAGCCAGGCCTTTGTTGGTGTATCTTAACTGTGATTGGATTGGGAGGAATTTACCACTTCCGGAAAACGTTCTGAGATGTCCTGTACGGGATGGGCGGTTTGGCTTCTAGAATTTTCTCTCTGGTCCTGTTTTTGCTCCTGCTATGCACATCCTTCTGCTGCCAAGGATGATGGTGCCCCTTCAGGATTTCACCTTTTTGTCCTCAAAACCGTCTGATCCACACAATTACCCATTGTGTGGGCATTTGTCTGTTTACTGTAATGAAGACCACCGGATTTGTAATTGTCTATTAAGTGGTCTACTGAAAAGTGTCATAACTAGACGGACCTCAGCAACAATAATTTGGCTTTTCAATGCTTCACGGGCTCCTCTCCTCACCCGGTTTGCAGTACTTTTTGGGAATGTAGCTTAAAGCCTTCTTTCTTTTTTAAATCTCATAACCTGAAGCTCTTCTGGTGATTCTCTACCCCCCACCTACCCTCAGGATTCAAATCTCCGTTTCCCGGGATGTGGAGGCAGTCCCTCTTGCCTTTCCACCTGCTGTCTTTCCCAGAAGCGGGGACCAGCTCTCTCATCTGCTGACTGGTCGGTTCTCCTCCTGGCTGATCACCTCTGCTTTTGTCCTGTTCTCGCGTCTGGGGGCTCCAGCTTCTCCTGGGTTCCCTTTGAGCCCTGTCTCATCTCTTCTGTTTGCTTCTTTGATACATTTATCCCCATTCTGCTTATTTGGATGGACGTTCTTGAAGCGTTTATTTTGTGGGCTCACCACTGTCCCATGATGCAGAAAATCTACCTAGAGTCTTCTTTTACAGTTACCCAGGCCCTCAATTTGAGCGTTAGAAGGCTGTTCTCCACACGTAGCTTGCCGTCCACTGGTGCCTGCAATAGGCTTTCTGATGATATGCTGATGTCCATTTAAAAATTCGTATTTAGAAATTTGTTTTATATTTTATAAGTAAAACTAGCTCATCACATCCAGGATTTCACAGATGAGGCTAAAATAGATTGTTGATTAAAAAAACTACTGTAGGGGAAAAGAACTAGTGAATAATGATAGGGGAGTGGACTCATCTCACCTGTGAGGGTGGCGGAGGGCTGGCCTCAGGTGGGCTTTCCAACCAGCACCCTCAGCGGCCAACTGAGGGGAAGCGGGGTCTGGGAGGGAGGGAATGGGCTTGCTTCTAATGAGCTAAACTCTGAAGAGTGTCCCTGGTGCTCTCTAAAAATGAAGGTAGCTAGCTAGCTAGCTGCCTTGTGGAACCCCAGGGGCCATCCTTCCAGTTTTCTGAGTGAGAGGAGTTGCCTGGATCCCAGTGAGGTGGACCCATTAGAGGACACATGCTGGTGTCCTGGCGGGCTCAGGGGGCTGCCGGGCATGCACCCTGACAGCCTTCCCAGGACAGTCTGCTTGGAAAGTGAACGCTAGGGATAAGGAGTCGGTCTGGATCTCCCCCTCTTTGCTCACTGTGCTGTCACACTAATAACAGCCCTATCTGACCCCGCTGTCCTAGTTTCTCCCACTCATTTGTTTCTCCTGCCATTGAGTGCCATCCATCCTACCCATGATGGAAGGATGGTTTATGGAGATATTCATTTGTGCTTGGCTTAATTTTTTCCCTTCAACCCCCTACCCACTAAATAAGCCAGGGTGTTCCAGACCCTGCTGGGGACCTAACGGCTAAACTTCTTTCTTACGAACAGAACCCTGGATTTTGGAGGTCCAGTTCCAGAGGGTGAATGTGATCTGTGTAAGCCGTGCTTGGTAATTTTGTTCACCTTTGTTAGTGATTGGTGCTTAGACTACCATGTGATCTAGTTCTGGCCAATAAAAGCTATGGTAAGTCTTCAAGAGGCTTCTAGGAAAGTTTTCATTTGTTAATAAGAGAAAGAAGAGCGAGGGGAAATTCCTCCTGCTTGGGACACTGTGCTATAAGGTGTGATCTTTGGCACTATGCCCACCGTTTTGCCCCATTTTGCCCCATTTTGCCCCAGTTCCTTCAAGAAGAATGAGAAAGTATTAAAGGAGCCTAAGTCTTCATACACTATTGAGTCATCACAGAAGCATTTGGAGTTCCTCTGGTGATCTTGTGAGTTGAGATAGTTAATGCTCTTATTACTTGTATCACTATTTATTTATTTATTTTTTGGTCAAATTTCTCCTAAATGACTCACAGGCACTTTTACTCTCACATGCCCTGGAAGTTATTTTGTTCTGACCAAGGGAAAAGTTAGCTGCACACTCTACTTATCCTGGCTTTTGCTTTCCAAAACCTGAGCTCCTAAAGAGTTTATACTGGGGAGGAGGAGAGAGCTAATAGTTGCTGACAAAGATGCCAGTTCCTCAGAGGTGGAGCTCTCCAGGGTTTACTCAGGAAGACTAGTCCCTGGGACTGGGTCTGCCAACCACACCGGGTTTCCTGCCCCATTCCTGCCTCCATGGGAACCCCTGGGTTCAAATGATGAGGATACCTGAGAAGCCTGTGATAGGCTGGGGATGGCCTGGAGATGCAAGACCTTTGCCCATTTTCTGGACACCCCAGAAGCCCCCGTACCCCTATGTTAACTGAAGGAAGGACAGGAGCTCCCAGGTAATGGCTGAGATAGAATTCCTGCCTGTCTAGTAGGAGGGATGCTAGGAGTCGGATTTAATTTGATTTTAAGGAAATCCTGAGCCTGTGGAGCAAGATCTATTCCTGCCTTACCATATTGGGCATCTTGCCACACTCTGCTCAAAATCTATCTGGCCTGAAAGCTGAATTCTTCTGAATGTGCTTAAATGGGGAAGATGCCAAAGAGGACTGGCCAAAGACAAGCTAGGCTCTGAGTAGCTGCACTGTATTTTGTGATGGTCAGCCAGCCCTTCTTCTGATACAATTGCCATTGGGGATTGCCCAAGTCATGGGGCCTTGGGGAATTCCTTCTAGTTAGAGCCCCAAGGACAATGCCTTTGCTGGTCTTTCTTTTTGTATGAGGATACCATTCATTATAAGTCCTATTTTGAGTGTGCTAATTCAGCATTTTAAGATGTTACTCTCTGGTATCCCCTGATGTCACCCACTTGGAATAGAATATCAATTGGTATACTTCCCTTACTCTTTAATGTCTTTCTCTTAATACATTTATTGTAGTTCATGGCATAATATTTTCCCCCAAATGACTGGGTTTTTTCTTGATGAAAGTTTCTAGCCCTGCAACTGGGTTTCTTTTCCTGAATTACATTTTTTAAATAAACTTTTTTTGTGGAATAATTTTAGATTTACAGAGAAATTGCAAAGATAGCACAGACAGTTCCTGTCTACCCTTCCGCCAGGTCCCCTCACGTTAACATCATCTTATATGACCCAGCGCATGTTTGTCGCCACTAAGAAGGTAACACTGTCACATTACTGTTAGCTAAAAAACAGATTTTATTCAGGTTTTCCCACTTTTTCCCCTGCGAATGTCCTTTTTCTGTTCTAGGATCCAAACCAGGATCCCACGTGGTACTGACACTAAGTTAATTAACAGTTAATTCTGTTTTTGAGATAGTTGTTTCTTCTTTCCCACCCTGTAACACACAACTTTCAGGAACCTATCATGTTCCTCTCATGGCCACCAAATGCCATTCCTGTCATTGAATAGAGAAGTCATATTGGATAATATTTGTTTAATAAAGTTCCCAGTTTCTACACAGTATCTGCGGAGCTCGTAAAACCTTGATGAGATTTAAAGACAGACTGGGCCATGAGCCAGATCATCAGTGTGGCCTCAGCATATGATTTGGTGAAAAATATTCCCCAGAGAGCACTGTGGAAGGGAGTACATGTAAACCCTCATGAGTTAAAATATTTTTTCTTTGCCTGCAAACTTGGTAATTTCCATTTTCCTCCTTGTTTATGGGCAGAAAGTTGAGGAGGCAAATGGCTTTGTATTTTTATCCTTTCTGTGAAAAGATGAGCATATGCTGCCTTTAAAATGCTCTTAATAGTTTTTAATATCCATAGACTTTCACATATGATTGTCTAAGTAATCCAATTGGGAAATTAATTGCTTGATCTTGTAAGTTTCTAAGTACAAGACATGGAAGGGATATCAGAATGTAATTCTGTTTGATGGTATCTTGAGATAGACTCACTCTTGGAATTGATTTTTGGGGCCATAGGCACCAGCTGTGATATCACGTACAACTGGGGAAGGCCGACCTTGCCTTCTGATACTATATGCCCGCATTTACACCGTGTCTACATTTGGCTTCGTAAAATCGTAAAACAAAATTACAAAGTGAACAAGAGTTCCATAATCAATCATTTTGTCTTTGTGACACCATGTCTGACCCGTGAGATCCTTTTCTCACCCAATTGCCTATGCTTTCTTAGAGTCACGCACATACTATTATTACTGCAGCATTGTAATGGAGACCTCCCTGGGTACCACTCTGTGTGGGGATCTAGGTCAGTCCCATCCTGAGAGCTATGAATAACACGGCACCAGCCCCCATATTTGAGTACTCCTGTGTTATTTTCCCTGGCTTTCAATGTTCCCCTCAACTTATATTCTCTTTAAAAGGTAGATACAGTCTTCATGCGGTGGGTATTTGACTCTAGGGTAGATTAGTTTCCTCTTCATGCCTTTGGAGACCCTGATCCTTTAAAAGCCACCTCCTTCTGTGAGCTTTCTCAACTACACGCTTTGGATAAAACCTCTCCCTCTTCAAATCCCCGTAGACCTAAAATCAGACTTGTTCATTTCTCATGAATCACAAACTTCTTTGGTGGGGTTTCCATTTTCCTCCAGATGTAGATCGTTTTGCTCCAATCCCCCAACCCACTTCTTCTGGCCTCATAGCTTGCAAGACTGACAGAAGCTGATGGATGTTTTGTGCATGTTCTGTAGCTAGTGAAGGACATCATTTCTGGAACATCGTCTGGGCATCAGACATCACCCAGACCTGCATGGATCTCATGAATCCTCCCATAACCCTGTAAGACCGTTTCTACTATTCCCCCCATTTTGCCTGAGAGCAAATCAGGAACTGAAATGGTTGCTTTGAGCCATGTGGCTAGTCAGGAAGCCAGAACTGGACCCGCTTATGTTAGGACTCCAGAGTCAGAAGTAAACTTTTCTCCCAGGAGCAGACCTAGGCCCAGCGCCCAGGGAACATACTATACACACTTTTAGCTTTATCAATCTCATGCCCTTTCTTCAGCAAGGAAGCATTCCCTCTTCTAAAGCACATTATGGCTGCATAATACAGTCTCTAGTATATTGTTTAACGGCCCCCTGATCTTTGAGTGACTTTATTATATTACCTACTGTCATTCTTACATTCTGAAATTGATTTTGGAGTCATTAAGTCTTTACTTGGAACAGAATAATATGATGTTTCAGTGTTGCCAAGATCTCTCCATCCTGCACAGGCAAAGAGGAAACTCTCCAAGCTCTTGGAAGTTTCCTGATCATTTTCCCTAGTGACATCGGGGAGCTAGGACCGCCACCATTCTTGGCCCCCACCCCTGGGTTGTGGCCCCTGCACAGAGCAGAGTCCCTGAAGCTGCCTTTGAATATGGGTTTCCTTAGAGGTGGGTGACTGCATCTATCTGCCTATGGTGTGGGGCAGCAGGATTTTCTCGGGGGTTTGTGTGGACATTTCTGGAGGCATGGGGCCATAGGAGGACGAGCCATTGGCTTGGCTGAAGGGCAAAATATTCTCCGGTCTCTGATTCTCATGCGGGGGTGGTGGTCTAAGGTGGGTCAGCCTGAGCCTTGGTCCTTCCAGACTTGACCGTTCCCAGGTCTCTTTTCATTTGGACCAAGCTAAGTCTGAGTGTTGTGGATGGTTGGGTAACACTCATCGGGGCTTGGCTTCCTTGCACCTGATGGGAAAACATCAGATGCCTTTGGGAGCATGAGGAGGGCACTGGCTGCATCTCAGAGAGGCACAAGGTGGTAGAGAATTAATTAAGGTCATCTTAACCTTCTCCTGTACCCCGATCTAGAGCCTGATATGTCTTGGTAATAGAATTGACTGGCTCTTTGTGGTCATTGCCATCTCCCCCATTGACATAGACGTGCCTGGTGGGTCCTGGAGGTCATTCTGGAGTGAGGCTGGCAGCTTGTCTGACTGTGAGCATCAGGCAGGCACGGACCTCTGGGGTTGCCCCGGGTGAGTGATTTCTCCTGTGTCCTCTTTTCTGTGGGATAGAAGGAAATTTATTCCCTCCTCCGTCTGTCTCCTTCCCTTCAGCCCTGTTAGCTGAGCTTGGCACTGACTGAAAGTGGGGTCATGTCCCACAGACTGCACCAGCCAGGGGAGAAGAGGGGGCCTCCCAGAGGGTCATCCCCTTTACAGAGAAGCCACTGCCTATCCCAACTGATATTTTGCCTTAGCAAAGTGTGCATTCCTGTTTAGGAATCTACCTCCAAAAGGAGTTGCCTGGTGTGAGCCTCATTGCTCACGGCAGAGGGCTGGCCACATTATTCTTCGTTTTGCTCTGGTGACATGGCCAAAGTGAACACTGGAGTAAAAATCATTCCTTATGTCTGTCAAGCACTTTGAACTATTTCAAAGCCTTTTTAGGCCTATTATTTTATTTGATCTTCCTAACATCCCCCAGACATCAAGTCCCGGAGAGGTTAATTGACCTTCCTGGGGTCACAAGCAGGATTGGAGCGAGAACATGGTCTCCCCACTGCTTGCCCCTGCCCTCACCTCTGGAAGGACTGGGTCACTGCCATGCAGTCTGGGGGACTCACTAAGACACTTTCTGGTAGCCAGCAGTCGTGGAAGCTGGGAAGTCAGCCCAGTGTTTCCTAGGAGCTCCACAGCGAGAGCCCACAGCGGGCCCCTCATTTCTGAAGGGTCACCCCCAGGTCACCGCCTTGGCTGCCTGGGGACGTTTCTTCAGTGAGTGGCAGGTGCTTCACGGGTGGGTCCTGGAGGCTCAGGCTGTGAGTGGAAGAAGTCTGTGTCCCCTCCTCTGCCTGTCCCCTTCCCGCCTCTCACCTACTCCACTCTTGGGAGCACATGTTGCTTCCCTCAGGGAAAGGGCACAGCGTGCAGGAGGCTCTGTGGTCAGGGACCGGGGCTGCTGAGCCAGCAGGGGTGGAGGGAACAACGCGGGGTTTGGGTGGCAGGTAGTCCAGTGGGAAGAACCGAGAGCATGAAGCAAAAATGAAATATGCATGCAAAACGTGAACTAGGAGGGATCCTGGGGCCTCGTTTGCCTAGTGTCACGCTAATAAGGTGAGACGTCAGGATGATGGGTGCTGAGCATCAGAAATGAGTCTCCGGCATCCGGGGAGGCAAGGCCCAGCGCGCTAGCCCAGCCGAGGGAGGCGGGCCCCCCGCCCCACAGCCCGCTCCCCCCGCCCCGCCCGCGGCTGCCGGGGCGCCTGCACACAGCCACTCCTCCAGGAGCCCAGGGAGTGTGCCCCCCAGGCTGCCCGAGAGCCGGCTCCGCTCCGGGGCCCGCCACGTGGCGGCAGCTGCTCTGGATGCTTCTGACCGCCAGCCGCTCTGCCTCCGATACCGGGGCAGAAAAAAACTTGCCTATTAGCAGACAACATCTCACATTCGAAACAGTTTAGGAGAGAAATCCTGTTTTAACATTAGTCCAAAGTTTCCATTTACATTCATATTCCGATTCATGTCTAGAAAATAATCCATATAGTTAAGACTCGGGCGAAAGTAATTGATAAAGAATAGAAATCACAGCCAGGGTGGAATAACCCTCACGAAATCACAGTATGTGGCCGATTTTCTGAGCGGATGAAACTGGGCTTCTAGTTGAGGCTGGGAGTATCTGAGCTAAATTAAGTCATGAAAGAAGATAATACAATGTACCGTCATTTTGAAGTAATTTAATCACAAAAACTAAAAATTTGGAAGAAAACAGATATTTTACTTAATAGAAACCATCTGTACCGTACAGTAGGCGAATTGTATAAAAATGAATAAAACTGTCTCTGGAGGAGAATGGTTCAGGCACCAGCTTCTATAATGAAGATGTATACGTGCCTTTTAGCATTTGCATTGTCTATTAGACGAGGTAAATCGCACCAGAGTATAAGGGAAACAGTTACAAATTTTATTACCATCATATGACTGATGACAAATGCAGCAATAGGAATAATGCATTCGAGATGGGGGTCTGTTCCCAACTCCAAATGGCTCTCCACTCCAGACCAGTCCTGACGGCTAAATCTTTATTGAGCTTTGGGTCACTGGGATCTTTTTGGTCTAGTTACTATTGCTTTAGTGGCTGGTACCCACAAGGACCATCTTTTAACTTGTTTAGGGCTCCAAGTGTGTTACTTGATTTGATTCACCACCGGGGAAGGAGCTAATTTAAACACGTCTGGAGTGGCTTTCACACTGGACTTTTGGCTGGAAGGATCCAGGCGGATGATCTGAAAAGCGTCCCTTTTCTTCTGTTGACCTGCATCAAAATGTGTTTATTTGACAGGATACTTTTGTTCTCTGTAAGAGGGGCTGGCTCATTCCTCTCTGCAGCTGAAGGTCGAGTGGCCACATTTTTCAAAACAGGCACTTGTTCCTAATCTGCAAATTAACTAAATAATCACAACTGCTAATTATACAGTATCAGGCCTGGAATACATAGGGCTTGAGTAATAATCAGCTTTTTAAATTAAGTTGGTGACAACCACTATTAGCTGCTGTGATTTAATAATCCCAATAAATGTGCACATTTTAAAAAGGGGCTCTTTGTAATTTTTTTTCCCCAGCATTTGCAACTGAATCTGTTAATGAAAAGAGAACACAACAGTTTTATGTTACAAATGATGCCATAATAGGTAAATAAAAGGGCTCCTCCAGAAGCTATTAATGATCGAGATGCCGGGAATATGAATTGGAGAGGCGAGGCAGAGCGAGACTCGAAATCAAGTTTCTATTTCTGTTTGTTATGATGAATTAAGGCCAGAAGGAGAATCTGATTCCTTTTGTATATTAAGCATTTTGGGGCAATAAGAAACAGACCCCATTAACAAATACGTAAAGTCAAAATATCTCCCAGAAGATTTAGACTTTGGCAAATTTAGAACAAATGAGATGCAATTTTCTACCTCATATGCTCGCCCGGTTTTACCTAATATTATTATAATGTATTGGCTCAAACGGAGGACCCGCGCCTCCGGGACCTGGGGCGCGAGCCTGGGCGGCAGGTGGGGGCGCCTGGAGGGTCCGGCCCTTCGCCCGCCCCGCCGTCCGCAGCCGGTTCGCGCGTCCTGGGTCCTGGGGCGCGGGGGCGCGCGCGGCTGGGCTAGGGAGGCTCCGGCGGGGCTGGCGGGGACCCTCACAGGCCAACTGGCGCCCTCCTCCTGCCTATCTCCCCACTGCTGATGGCTCTGTTTTTTTCTAGTGGTCAATTGACATTTTATGGCTAAGTTATTTAAAAGAGACTCTAGAAGAACGAAATGAGGGAAGGATGATGGAAATGCTGCCTGTCTTTTACAATAATTACTCTTGATAGCAATTTGAACTAATTTGCATTAAAAACACCCATTTAACCAATCTGCTGAAAAGGGCGACTTCACGTATACTGTTTTGTAAGACCTCAGGATTCTTTTGTTTCTTCCTCCGAATAGAAATTTAGTTTAAATTAGGGAAGTAGCAGAGGGCATTGTAAATGCGTATCCCTGCCTAGGCTGGGGCCCTGCGCGTTCGGAACTACCTGAACCACGGTAGGGAGATTGCATTTCATGGCAAAATGGGCTTATTTCTCCTGATTGGTCCTTCCTACCCACAGCAACTTTAAAAGGAGAGGGCAAAGGTCGGAGGCAGGATTCCAGGCTCTGTTCTCTTCTTAGCAGGACCCTGGACAAAATCTTCTGGTCTTCCTGTCTCTGGCTTGTTTTACATCAGAGCGGGGAACGTATTCACAAAATGCCTTAGTCTCCCTCTGCAAGGCCTTCAGAATATGTATGCGTGTGTAATCTGAGCGGCTATTATTAGTAATCAGACATCCATGGGCTTCGGTGGGGTGTAACGGCCCCCTACATTAGGACAACAAAGCACGATGCTCTGTTCCACTCCCAGGACGGATGGGCAGCTGGGCTCCGGGGGACACTGGACAGCAGCTCCCTGTCATTCAAGTGACAGCGCAAGCCAAGCCGAGTGTGGACAGTCCCCGCTCCATCTCCCTCACTTTGTGTCCCTGGTGCTCTAACTCCCGCCTCCCCAGCATGCTTATTTCCAAACAAGCCATGTCGGTCCCAGTCTGGCTGTCCAGGTAGTGACCATTTGGACCCTCACTGCTTCTCCTTTAGTTTCTTCCTTTCTGCCATTTTGATTTGTTTTGTTACTTGAAGGCATTTAAACCTAAAACTCAGAGAGGGGAAGAGCTGAAATTCAAAGCAGGCATTTCTGCCGGGCTGTCGGCTAAGTCCCAGGCTTTGTGGGCAGGAGGTGGAAAGCAGTGTCAGGAGGTCACCGAGCTAGATTTTGAAGAGCCTCCCAGTCCCTCGAGTTACAGATGGAGAAACTGAGGCCCCCCAAGGACAGGTGTGCACCCAAGGGAAGCCAGTGGGAAGCCTGGGCCTTTTCCAGTATGCTCCTTTATTTGTGTCAATCCTTAAAGTGACCACGTTCTCTGTACCCATAATGCGCACACTCTGAATATGGCACAGAATTTTTGGGATCAGAAGTTATGGCCAAACTCGGCTCAAAGCCAAGTGCAGACTATCTTGTCCTTTCCCCTGGCTTTGTTCTTACCCAGGCCTTTCCAACCCCCTCCTCCTCCCCGTCCTTCTCCCTTGCCTTTCTTTTCTGGGCCGGCTCCAGGCTTGCGTTCCCTTAAGCTGACCTTCTGATTTGTGGTTCCCTGCCACGGAGAGTTCACAACCCTGCCGGCGGGCTGGACAGGAAGCCGAGCCCCATGGGAGGGGTGCATGGGGGTGCCGTCTTGCGGGTGCAGGGTTGGCGGTGGGGTGCGCGGGGTTGCAGGTGTAGCAGGGGCTTCGCTGTGCTCCCCGCCCCCGGCCAGAGAGCCTTCTGGCTGTGGCGGGTCCTGCCGAGGCCAGGAAGGTGGCTGGGCCAGAGAAAGAAAGAAGAAAGGCAAGGATGGAGGGCCGCTCCTTCTGCCGAGCGGCGGGCAGAGCGGCGCCTTGAGGTTGCTCCGTTCGGTCACAAGATGGCACTCTTAAGCTTTACAAGGAGTTGGTTTGCTCGGAGCGTGAAAGCGACATTCCACCCTTCCCCAGCCGCCTCCTCCGGAGAGGCTCACGGGGAGGCAGGAAGAGGGGAGGAGAGCTGGAGGCCTCCTGGACGTTTCCTGGCGCCCACAGCGTGGGGCCCCGCTGTCCCCCTGGGCGGTCAGGGCTCCCAGAGACCCGCGGAGCCGCCCCTCTCAAACGCAGGAATTGGCGGTGTGGTCCTCAGCGAGGCCCCTGCAGCTGCATCTCAGGCTTTGTTTCCCGAACAGGCAGAAGCAGTGAGAAGAGCTGGCTCTGACCCACAAAACTCCATCAGGCCTCGCGCACGACAAATGGGCTGCATCCTGCCCTCGGGCCACGATCTGATGGGAGGCCCTGCGTTGGCTCATCCGCGGCTGGTTCAGGGCTGGGCTGGCAGAGGTTCCTCGGGAGGCCTCTGGGTGTCTGGAAAGCCCTGGGTCCCTGGTGGGGGGTGGTGCTGGGTCTGAGCAACCCCAGACCCCTTCTCTCCCAGGCCTTCCCAGGGCCCCAGGCTTCTCCCAGGGCGGGGAGAGTGTGGCCTGGCGCATGCAGCGTCTCCCGGGGCCACCATTAGGGCCAGCGATGGGGCAGAGCTGGGTGCGCTCGGGAGACAGAGGGGTCAGATGGGCCCCTTGTGATAACTGTGTGACTCAAGAACCAAAGGGAGGGGCTCTGGGATGTGCAGGAGGAGCAGGGAGAACCTGGGCCCAGGGCCACAGGGGATGGTGCTGGGGCTGGGGGTGGAAAGCTGCCACCACGGAGGCAGGGGTGACAGGTCAGGATGTGCGAGGCTTCACACCAGTCCGCCGAGGGCCAATGGGTGATGCAAGTGAGGTCTCTGCATCTCGGCTCAACCATCTGTAAAAAGAGAATGAGGATCAAATCGCGTTTCGAATTGTGGGTCGCACAATAAACGTAAACTAGAACAGATGAGGAAAGGCCAGAATCCAGTGTGTGACGGGGATAAGCTCTGCTGCTTGAAACTTCTGTTTGGGCTTATCTGTACACATGCACATAGGCTGGCGTGCACGCACACACACACACGCACACGCACACACGTGTGCGTGCGCGCATGTATCTGCATCTGCGTGCACACATCAGGCCACGAAGTGAAACTGTGAAAGTACCAGCCACATGCTTGGAAGGCAGCAGGTGTGGGGCAAGAGCCGGGCTGGAGCGTCCTGTCTCCGGTTCCCCTGCGGCTCGGCCACTGGTTAGCCAGGGGACCCTGCACGCATCGTGCATCTTGGTTCACCTGTCTGAGCCTTGCTGGGAGGTGGGCTGCTCATGGCCGCTTCCGGGTGCAACCGGGCAGGTCGCATGGGTGACCGATGGGTAGCACTTTGCTTTCTTCCACCTCTGATGTTCACTCAGACTTTGCACACCGCGCCTCGCTAGCCACTCTGTGTCCAATCGCACTGCTCCTGTCAGGAGACCCTGGCGTCCAGGTCCCCATCCCATGGCACAGTACCTCAGGTAGGGTGAATTAGTGGAAACTGAGGACCTTTGAAGACCAGCCCTGACCAACGCTCTTGTCAAGAGCATAACCGCCCTGTCCTCTGCAGCTGTGGGAGTCCTCCTTTTTGTGGTGTTCTTCAAGGCATGTCCACCTGCACATGGCTTCCTAGTGCTGGAGTATTTTAACTTGAGTGAAGACATGCTGGCAGGTCCTGGGGCTGGCGTATAGAGAGGGCTTTGTCAGATCAAAAGATCCATAAGGACAGGATGCAGAGTGAGGACTCTGGGGGTATGATAGACCAACAAGTTGGCAAAAGGGGAGCGGCAGTGGATGGATGCCAGGGCGGATCAGGCCAGTGCTCCTCTCTGCTCTGAATGTCAATTGCACCTGCTCTGAAAGGTGCAACCAACTCCTGTCTTCGCTCACTGATGTGCGTTTGCGAAGGTCTGCATTACTGGTTTGGACAGAAGTGTAGATGCTGTCTTTGTTTTTCATAATCCGGTGTCTCAGGACCAGACTGGGAAGAAGGCAGAGTCCTGGGCTAGGCAGAGCCATGGGGTGGAGGTGGCACTTCCTTCCCGGTGACCTGCCTCTCGGGCTCCAGCATGGCCTGGCCGCTGATCCTTTCCCTGTGTGCTGAGCTGGCCACTCTGACCCCTGGCCTCCCGCATCCCTGAACCCTGGCCAGTCTTCTGGATTACCAGCACATGCCCCTGCCATGATTGCAGGAAGAGAGGAACCCTGAGAGCATTTGGAGGTCTAGGCTCCAGCTTTGGTCTAGCTCCCTGAGACACCTCGGACAAGTCTGTGCCCTGCGTCTCAGTTTCCTCCTCTGAAAAACAAAGAGGTTGTGTGGAATCATATATAGGCCCTTCTTGGCTCTGAAAGCCACCAGCTCTGAGGCTGGTTGGGGTAGAGGTTATTCATCTGCTTTCCCACTATGTAGAATTGGGTCTTAATGTCTCCCCAACCCGATCCCAGTTCTGTGGTTCACAGCTTTACTTTGAATCAGACCCGAGCTCCTCACAGTTTAATTCACAAAAGCTTTGGTCTGACGATTGGGATCCTTGCTTGGACTCCCTTAGCCCTGTTTCTGCTCCAATGAAAACTTTTTACCCTTCAAGGAGGTCATGCAATCATGTCTCTGGAGTTTCCCTGTTGGTTTTATAATCAACTTCACTTGACCATCTAAGAATTGATATTCAGCCCAAATACATTCATGTCAAACTGCATAATTTTACCTGCTGGTTCTCCAACTTTGTTCTATGTTATTATAGATAACATTTAAGTAGCATTGCCTTAATTGTGTTTGCAGAACATTACTTCTACAAGATATTAGAGGGCGTTTTGCAGGGAAGTGGAGGGGTGTTCCATAATGCAATCTATTTGGGAGGCACAAGTCAAATACGTTTGGATTGATTTCATTAGTACGGACCTTTTCCAGAGCTTTATCTATGCGAAGAGCATGGGGGATGGGATGGGTCTCAGAGCCCAGGACTCCTCCAGTTCTCCCTCTGCCTTGCTGGGACGCTGTGAGTCCTTGTCAAGTTCTCCTGCTCTATAACTTTCTGTTCTATAATTTTGGTTCATCTTCTCTTCTTCCTTATCAATTAAGATGATTTTTGGGGCGTTTACGATATATGAGAGATTAATTCATATACTGTGGGAGGACCAAATGTGTCAGACATGACCTCTGTCCTTCGAGAGGTTACACTATCCTTGGGAAGGCAGGGCATGCCAAGAGATTCCGGGTGATTCAGGTCCCCTGTGGACATTACGGGATTGGTAGGAAGTACGGAGAGGGAAGGAAAGTGGTCTGGGCCCATGATGGAGGTTTAATGGATGAAGTTGGACCTCAGATGGGAATCATAAGAAGGTGGTATTTGGAAGATGGAGAACATGGGGAAGGTATTCGAGTGGAGGGCACCAAGGGGGTGGAGGCAGAAGGATGAGGATGGGGTGGTCATCTGACATCATTTCATGGGGCGGGGGTGGGAACATTTCATCCTGGTGCTGCAAGGGGTAACTCTGGTTTACCTAAATCGGCTTCCTCTGGTAGTCCTGGGTTCTGACTGTCTGTCTATCCCCACTGCTCAGGCTTCCTTCCTGAGTTGACTGATTTGTACCTTCCCCAAATAAAGGTCACCCCTATTCTAGTTGTCTGTATAGTGTGATCGCTGCTATGTCCCCTTCTCGCTCATGAGTGAGAGCTGTGAAGGATGGGAGGCAGCCTCAGGATGCCTCCTGATGAGGTGGTCCTGCCTTCTCCTTGGCTTTGTTCTGAGGTACAGAATTAGGGTGAAGACTTCTTCTGTGTGATTCTATGGTGTTTGTTCTCATTCGAGTCCCAGGGTCACGATCGATATGGGAGTGGAGGTTCTGGACACAGAGGAGATGATAACTCTCCCTGGAGAGCCAGGGAGGGCTTCATGGACAAGGAGACAACTGAGTTGGGTCTTGAAGGATGAGTAAGAGTTTTTAAGGTATGAGTTTGGGGCACAGAAGAGAAAAGCATTTTTGGAACAGGGACTGATGGACACGTGGAAAGGCTACAGGCCAGAGAAAAGGGGATTAGGGATCTGTGAGCAGTTAAGTCTAGTGCTGGGTGGGATGCTTGGGGTGGTCTGGAAGGAAGAAAGTTATGCCTATAGAAACCCTATAGGGCTGAATAGGCCTATTGTGGAAGGTTCTTACATGTCAGGGGAGTACTGTGTATTGTAAGCCCCATATATATATATATATATATATATATGAACTATTAAAAAAAAATAGGCTCCACACCCAGCATGGAGCCCAATGTGGGGCTTAAACTCATGACCTCTGAGATCAAGACCTGAGCTGAGATCAAGAGTTGAACCTTAACCAACTGAGCCACTCAGGTGCTCTAATAACATATAATTTAAGCTACAGGGGTTACATGAATTTTTCTTCTCTTCTCCCCAGCTTTACTAAAACCACGTCACATGGGGTTATGTTATGCGGTTGGAGGTGACATGTTTATCTGGGGGCAGAAGTGTGGAGGAAATCATGGTTCATTCTGTGAGAGAATCACCTGCAAGCTCTCCATGGCACAGAAGTGGCGTGAAAGACCTCCCCTCCTCACCGCCCCAGGCCAGCTCCACCTGTCCACAGTGGCACTGTTTCATTGAGCAGAGCGTTCCCAAAACTCCCGCCAACTTGCCAAAAAGTTAAACATGGAATTACTATAGGTAATTCCACTCCCAGGTGTATGCCCCAGGGAATTGAAAACAGGGACAAATATTTTTACACAGATGCTTATAGCAGCAATATTCACAATAGCCACAAGGTGGAAACAACCCCAGTGTCCATCTGTCGATGGAATTAAATAAATACAACGTGGCATACCCGTGCAATGGAATATTATTTGGCCATAAACAGAATTGAAGCAATAACACCTGCTACAACGTGGGTGAGCCTCGAAGATATGCTGAGTGAAGGAAGCCAGTCAACAAAAGGCCACAGATCGTATGATCTCATTTCTATGGAAGATCCAGAAGAGGCAAATCTGCAGAGACAGAGAGCAGATCTGTGGTTGCCGGGGGCTGGGGGGCGGGGGCTGGGGAGTGACTGCTAATGGCTACAGGGTTTGATTTTGGGGTGATGGAAATGTTTTGAAACTAGACAGAGGTGATGTTTGCACAATATTGTAAATCTAATCAATGCTATTGAGTTGCGAATACTTAATTTTATGTTATGCGAATTTTACAGCAATAAAAAAAAGCCCCCACGGACACCATGCTTTGGTGGTGCCTGTGGCCTGGACAAGAAGCAGCATGGCCCAGAGCTTCCAGTGGGCAGTGGGTGTCCAGGCATCCCCGAGAGGCCCCATCCCCATTCTTGCCTCAGAGACCGTCCAGCAAAACCCCCGGGGAAGAATGGATTCTTTACCATGGAGAGTGGTTATTTCCATGTTGATCCTTTTGACTCTGTAAATCACTTTCTTGTACGCAAGATAGTAAAGGGCAAAAATTATTCCTTTTCTATTCTTTTAATTGCCAGAATCGATAGGCATGATTGATTTGAATTGAGAAATAGTCTCCAGGTAACATTTAGGAAGAATCGTTGAGATCGGCATGCGGAGAGTGACCACCTGCTGTCCTCCGAGGGTGTTGCCTTTGGGGTCCTGGCCTTGTAGCTGGCCGCAGTGGTCAGAGTGGGAGAGAACCGAGGTATGGCCTTGGGGTGGCCCTTTGGACAGCCCCTGGCTGCTTCTGCTCGTGTGAGGTCAGTCAGAGGATTGTGCCCTAAAATTATGCTGGGGGATGGCGATTCTGCCCTCCACCTGTAATGCTCCAGGGCCAAGCAGGAGCCCCTGAGCAGTGGCCAGCCCCCCGGGAGCATGCAGGCTGGCCTGGATCTCCCGCTCATCTTCCTCTATCAGAAGCTCCTCTGAGAGGCGGGGCTGAGGTCTGGTGCAATTATCTGCTGAGACCCCTTTCAAAGGGAGTTTCCTGCCACCGCACCTGGCATGCTCGCCTTGGACGGGATGGCTACCCTCTCCTTCGGGTGTCTCTTTTGGGTATTAGTCTGGGTGGTGTGAGGCAGGGACGGCATGCCATGCCCAGAGCACATCAGTGACTCCCTGGTCCACCTGAGCCCTTCTGTAACTTGGTCAGTTTCCAACCCAATACTTGGGGAGTAATATTTTAAAAAGATTCTGTTGACTCCTCATATCCGACATTGCTTAGACAGCTCATCAATAGGATTGGGGGACAGGATTGATCTTTTACTTATAATGCAGAACATTGAATGGATGGCAAAAGTGCTTTAAAAAGGGGCCCATGGAACACTTTGAAAATATTAATTAGTGTGTTGAAGCATTCTGCATAGCATATCACAGTGAAACTGCTCCAGGGGGTTGCTTAGGATGAATTATTAATAAGAATCCCTCTCCATCCTGTACTTCCCACCCTGATTTTCTGGGAGTGGGTGTAGGTTGGTTGTCTGTTAGATACATTTACTACTCATTTCATGCGACTGGGGAGATAGATTGGGGTTATCCAAGTTTGGGGCCCACGTGTCTAGGAAAGAAGATGTCCCCCAAACACCAAGAACAGCCAAGGGAGGAGAGAGGCGGGGTTCTAAGAGGCTGCGTGGGGCTTGGTATGTTATATTCCAACTGGCAACCAAATGGGTTTGGCTTTTGGGTGTGAGTCTAGGTTTCTAAAGGATCTAGGCCAGAAGGAGGATGGCAGGGCTCAGGGCAGCAGCTTTTCAGAACGATCGGAAAAAAATTCGGAGGCTTCTGTCTGCGGAGACCCCCACTTTGCTTGTTATCACCAGTGGGAGAAACCACCGTTCCCCTCCCGAGTGATCTCGACCGTGTTTACTGAGTGGCAGCGAGAGCTCGCCAAAGCTTTACCAAAACACAGCATCCCCTAAACACGGTAGTGGTCGGGTTCCAAGCTGAGAGGGAAGCCTGCTTTTTCCTGTTTTAGGAAGCACAGATTTGTAGACATATAAACATATCAGTAAGGGAATTTTGCTTTAAACTTTTAAACCAATTCAGTCGAGGATGATAGAAGCACTTAGAATTCTGCAAAATGGAACAACGAGGATCAGGGGGTTAATCTAGTTATTCGGAGCATTCCTCACCTTGGAAATTAGCCAAAGCATGCATTCGCGGGAATGCCTCAGATGGCCCTCGTTTGTCTGCTTTTCTTCTCTGCGCCCGCCTCTCATTTCACACTTTGCACTTACAGACTCTGTATCACTGTTCTTCACAAAATATGTGCAGATGTCTTAGCTTGGCTGAAAACAGTCAAAAACGAGGTCGGTAATGATGGCGATTTTCGACATTTCGGAACTGTAGACAACCGGATGAAATGGTAAATTTTCCACTTTAATTTTATCGGTGTTCACTGTTTTCAGGGTACAAAAGAAATGGTCTTTCCAGTTTAAAAAAACTGGACTTCTTTGTTCAGTGGGTTTTACAAGGATAACTCTGGTCTGCCTTACAAATGTGTGTCCTCTCCTCTTCGCAACCCCCCCAAAGTTGGAGGTGTCATATCGGACTCCTTTGTTTAATCCTCCAGGGAAAACCACAAACCATGAGCTTAACTGAAATTTTCATGTTGACAACTTCCTGCAATTATGATAGGAGCAGATCATTAGCAGTTGCCTGTGTTCTGGCAGGAAGGGAAGCGAGGAGCCGTGAGAGTCTCGTGAAGCAGCGACAAGGATGCCTCTGCTCTGTATGAAGTTAGGAGTGTGGCCCATTTTCTGAGGAACCTGACCTCGTGCACTGTGGACGGTCCTGCCCCCACGAACTCTTGAGCGGGCTCTGGTGCCGACTGATTTCATATTTTCAGCATGTAGGTGACCTCCAGACCTTCTCAGACAAATTTCTCTCTCTCCATGCCTTTCCCTCTTGGAAAAAAAGAGAGAGAGAGGACAGAGAGAGAGTTCTCAGCCAAAGGTCTTTATAAAATTTCACATCCCTGGTGCGAGATTATTATTTTATTCACTTCGTTTCATCAGAACTAAGCCCAGATTTAAAGGAGAAAAATTAGCTCTGCAAACAGGGAAAGCCATATCTGGCCTCCCCCCTGCCCCCCGGTGGTGCTTGATGAGGGTCCTGGTCTTCGGAGAGCGTGACCTGGCCAGCCTGTGGGCAGAGCCTGCTGTCCGTCTCTGGTGCAAACTGAACGAACAGCCCGAAAGTGCCAGGAAGTGGGGCCATGTCACCACCTCCTCCACGGACAAAGGAATCTGCAGAGAGCAGTTGCATGTGCGTGTGTGTGTGTGTGTGTGTGTGTGTGTGTGTGTGTGAGAGGGGCCTGCTAGAAATTGCAAAGTTTTATTTTTATTTATTGTTTGGTGATGATTTAAATACCCCTCGATGCCAAATCATAAACAGAAAGAAGCCCGCGTTTGGCTTTTGTTATCAGCGAAGAGAATTAAGGTTATTTTTTTTCCTTGACTTTTTTTTTTTTAACAGCCCAGTACCTTGGCTGGATTCCAGTTCAGGTAATTACATTCTGTCTTCCTAAATTCCCTTGTAACTCCAATTGGGCAAGCTGCTCTTCACTTCCCTCCTAAAAGCTGATGTGCGGGGTGCCTGGCATCAAATGGGGTGGCATTCCAATAGTGGGTCCCAAGGTGTTCCTCTGGAAATGCATTTCGAGCGGCTTCTGCACGCAGGGCTTGTGTGCAAATGGAAATAGTATTATTTATTGCTCTTCTCCATCAGCAGCTGCCAACCCGAAACTATCTCTGAATGACATTTTAAATATGAAGGCCAGGGTCATTAGGGTGATTAGATACAAGGGTCCGTTTTGTTCACCTCTAGAATTATTGGGTGACAGGAAATAGAATGGGGAGAGAAAAGGAAAGAAACCCGGTCCCATCCCAGGGAATATTTCCTTTCCTGTGTTTCATGTTTCCACAAAACGGTTCTTTCTGTGTGTGTGTGTGTGTGTGTATTTGCCCCCCCCCTTTTTTTTCTCTCTCCTGGTTAAAATTTAGGAGGATTATTGAGCTTTTTGTTTTTGTTTTTAGGGATGCGTGGAAACGGGTGTGTTTTCCATTTGTAGGGATCAAACGACATCCCCCTTTTAAAGAAAAGTCTGAGAGTCAATTCATTTCAAGTTAATTCTTCAAATGCCAGGTACCAGGTCTTGTGAAAGGGTTCTTTTGGCCACATAAGCACTTACCGTTTTCATCCTTTTCATTAATATTTACTTTAATTGTAGATATCAATGTGTTTTTCAGAAGCCATGAACGCAATTCCTATAAAAAAGCATCTGTATTGATAACCAAAGTAGGAAACAGTGTGTTCTTGTGCATGCAGCATCTAATGATGCCCGACGTGGACAGCTGACCTTAGTGAAAAATGCATTTTCCAAGAATGACACCACCATCCACCATGGAATGGAACTTGAGATGTTTACTGAAAGGCAAGAAAGAAAAATCTGTGTATGAAAGCCACTTTCCTTTGGAAGATAAACACCAACAGCAAAGTGATTTCCTTGATTTTCTAGTTGCCCTGAGAGATTTAGGAAACTGCTGCTACAGGCCCATCCTCAACTCTGCTTGCTTCATAATTCCTGCAGGACAAGGGCGTGAGGGTTTCAGAGATGGCCTTTCTGCAAGGGGCTGGGTCTGGTGCCCCGCACTGCGCCTGCCTCAACTCTCCTCCTACTCTGGGCTCTTCCCATGCACCCGAAGGCAGGCAGATCTTCCCAGTGCTCCTAAGTTTTATTTTCTGTTGCCTTTAATTTCCCAGCTCTGCATCCTTCCACCATGAGATGCCGTAAACCGATGGCGAGTGGTCAAAGCCACTCGGAGGAAGCAGCTACCACGTCTGGCGTTAGGTCTTATCCTGTGTTTCCATAATCATTTATTTTCGCCCTTTTACCCCCCAGTAGAATCATTCTTTACAAAGCACTGAGCCCGGGCAGGTATTAAACAACTCAACTCAATCCAGTGATCTCCTCTGGGCTTATAACTCTAGTGAAATTGCATTTTTTCCTAATTACAGGAAAAACAGCAAATTGGCAAACATCAGGAAGTGGGTACACCCCCTCTGATTTACAAGGAAGAGTGGAGGGTGACTTTATAGCTCAGGAATTCAGTGAAATAAATTTATGGTTAGAAAAATTCATGTTCTTAATGTGATGAAGGTCCTTTAACTTTTAACACGCTTCTCCAGTTAAGCTTCGCGGGACTCACACGGAAATGGCTGTCTATAGCTGCAGCAGATTGATTTATCCCCAGATAATAGTCAGAGCTGTGGACCAAATTGTTGGAAAGAAATAGTTCTTTAATTTCGGTGTTTGGGGCTGTCTATATATTGTTTTTGCATATTCCCGTGTGTCTATGAGCAGAGATTTGCGGTGGCCTCACTTTTCTGGGCAATCAGGGTAATTTCCCTGCAGCCCAGAGGGCCTGCCCTGCTGAAAATCCCCACACACAACACCCCCCGCCCCGGGGGGCCGTGTGGCCCACATCAACTCCTTCCTTGGCATTTGCAAAATTCTTCGAAGAGCCAAGTGATCTACGTGAGAAGTTATGGAATCCATGCCTATGGTGATACTAATTTGGGTTTTGAAAATTATATTTTGAGGATGTGCCGAAACCGTTTGCACCGTGAGAGTAATGCGCTTGCTTGGTTTCAGCTGCTTTCTGGGAATGACAGAGGCGTCGCCCCAACGCTCAGCCTGTCTTGGCTTCTCTGGGGCTTCCCCATCCATTGCTCCAGAGGGAGCAGAGGTAAACACCACTTCCTGGTTGACCATTCCTTCCTCCAAGAAATATTTCCTGAACACCTACTATGTGCAACACAGTGTGTAAAGGCCCTGGCGACAGGGTTGGATGAGCCCGACACCACCTCTGCCCTCTTGGGATTTGCAGTCGATTGAGAGAGAGCACTTAAGGCAGGGAAACGAGCAATGGCAGAAATAATTACCAGTTGTAGTAGGTACATTGAAATTAAAAATACAAGGAGTTGGGGCGCCTGGGTGGCTCAGTTCGTTAAGCATCTGCCTTTGGCTCAGTTCATGATCTTGGGGTTCTGGGATCGGGTCCAGCATGGGGCTCTCTGCTCAGCGGGGAGCCTGCTTCTCCCTCTGCCTCTGCCCCTCCCCCTGCTTGTGCTCTCTCTCTCTCTCGCTCATGCTCTCTCTTAAATAAATAAAACCTTTAAAATATACAAGGAGTGGGTGCCTGGGTGGCTCAGTTGGTTAAGCGGCTGCCTTCGGCTCAGGTCATGATCCTGGAGTCCCAGGATCGAGTCCCGCATCGGGCTCCCTGCTCAGCTGGGAGTCTGCTTCTCCCTCTCCCGCTCCTCCCTCTTGTGCTCTCTCTCTCTCTCTCTCACTCTCTCTCTCAAATAAATAAATAAAATCTTTAAAAAAAAATATACAAGGAGTTATAAGAGAGAATACGGGGTCACCTGCTATAGTGCGGGGGGTTCAGAGGTGGTGGCAGGAAGGTGGAGGCATTCGGCTCCCAACCCTCTGCCCTCTGTCCTAACTTCTCAGGGGCCTCTCTTGCCTCTCTCCAGAAGAAGGAACCTTAGGGAGGCGCTCTTGATTGGTATGAATCAAAGGCTCTTCATGGCACCAGGCTCAGCGGGGCTAGTCCCCCCCACCCCCCCACCCCCCCCAAAGTGCATTTCAGGTCGTGGGCTACCACGTGTCAGAGTGGGCCAGCTGGACTCTCTCCTGTCATCTAGCTGCACGCTGCTTAGGGGGCCCCCCGACTTCATGCTGGACTGTCCCTGCCCCCCTGCCCCCCTCCACTGCAGCACCATCCTGTGTTTATTTTCCCTGGGGTCCACGCTTGGGGTCAGGACTCCCCTCTTCCTCAGTCTGTGTGCACTTGCCTGAGCTCAGACCGGGGTTACCCCAGCTCCCGGTCTAGATGAATGACTACCTAGGACTCGCTCTTGTAGTCAGTACAAGATCTGATTTTTTCACTTTTGTATACCTTTAAACCTAGATGTTTGGATCCAACCTATTTTTTTTTTTTTGTGGTGAGTTGAGAACAGGGGCACACAGGTCTAAAACATTTTCATCTTTTATACAGTTTTCTCCTAGAGAAAATACTCACTGTATATTTATTTATTTCAAAAGATAACTACATAAAAATAACAGAAAAAAATTGTACCTGTGTGTGATAATGGATGTTAGTTGCACTTATTGGCATGATCATTTTGCAAAATATACAAATCTCGAATCATTATGCTGCACCCCTGAAATGAACATAATGTTCTATGTTAATTATATCTCAATTAAAAAAACCGAAAACCTCCCAATTCTATGAAATTTTTTTTGTTGCTTCTAATAAAATTAAATAAAAAGATATGATGAAAACTCACAAACAAATATAGACATGGACGAATTACAAGCAACTGAGGAACAGGAAGAATTTAATTATGAGTGGCTAATCTATTTTTTCTTTTACTCCAGAAATGTTTTTTTTTTTTTTTAAAGATTTTATTTATTTATTTGACAGAGAGAGACACAGCGAGAGAGGGAACACAAGCAGGGGGAGCGGGAGAGGGAGAAGCAGGCTTCCCGCTGAGCAGGGAACCCGATGCGGGGCTCGATCCCAGGACCCTGGGACCATGACCTGAGCCGAAGGCAGGCGCTTAACGACTGAGCCACCCAGGCGCCCCTTACTCCAGAAATGTTTTGGGGGCATATATCATGAGACAGGTGCCTTAGATCTTTATCCCTCAGTCCCTCCCACTTGCCGACTACCTCTCTGCTGCTGGCAAGATGCTGCTGGGTGCTGGTGATGCCCTGATGGGAGTGAGCTGGTTCCTCTACCTTCCCGAAGCACAATCACCTGGTTCACGAGACAGCTCTGTGCACAGCGGCCTCTGGGACAAGCCCGGTGAACACACACCTTGCACAGGTAAGCGGCGGGTCCGACTGTCTGTGGGAGTGCAGAGGAAAGAGTGACCAGAAGCACCTGGAAGGCCTTCCCGGCAACACTGGTACATGGTTTAGGCCTTGAAGATGAGGGAGGTATCACTAGAAGGAGCCCTGGGGAGAAAGACCCTCTGGACGAAGGCGACGCTGTGAATGAATGCAGCGGAGGGGAAGGGCTGGGAATAAGGGGGACTGGTAGACCATCTGCCCCGGTCTCCCGGGGTGATTTACGGAGCGTCCCTTCCTGCTGAACCTTTCTGAAACCTTCCCACAACCTTGAACACTTGGCAGCCCTCCGTACCATCCCACGGGGCCTGACTGTGCTGTTGGTTGGTGAGTGGTGACGACTCTGTGACTCAATGCCAGGCCCGTGGGGGTCTTCAGGGTCCTGACCACAAAATGACCATGATCCTTGGTGAAGGGTGGGATGTCTTGGAGCATGCGACCCTGGTGGGACGTGTCTACCCCCAGGTAGGAGTGGGGGGTCCCTCGACTGAGCATGCCTGTGCTGGGGCAGGGCTTTGCTGTGGAGACTCATCTTTCACTCAACAGAGGTCTGTGGGACCACCTGTCGTTCTGAGCAAATTTGTGCCTAGAAGAGAAAACACTGAACCCTTCACTAATGTTTGCTCTGCTTTTTATTATTTAGTGTATTTATATTGGGCTTTTCCAGGATATCTGTGGGAGAACTTCCTTGACATCCAAGAAAAATGGTTTTCGTCTTAGTTCACCTTTATATCCAAACTCATGGGAATTACTCTTTCCGTGATAAATTGAAATGCCTTTCATTCTTCTCTCTTAGTTAATGCGTCGAGACTCGTCCCTCAATGCAAACCCGATAAGTAATGGGTACCTTTCAGTGGTGCCCCCACTGAAGATTTTTCCTTGTTGGATGCATTCATTTCTTTATCCAGAAACCTTTCACTGAGGTCTAGGGCGTGCTAAGGAAGCAGGGGACCCTATCCTGCCTTCAGGGAGTGGACAGCCTGGTGGGGGAGTGAGAAAATCCCACACATAACCACAATAAGAGATAAGAGACAACAGGGTCCTAAGCACCACGTAGCTGACAAGAAGGGTTGAGCGTGGGGAGATCACTCCTGCTGGGGGACCTGGGGCGCCTTCCCAGAGTGATGCTGGCAGGGTGTATGGGACCTCAGGAGGCAGAGAGGGGAGGGAAAAGGCATTGCGCACAGAGGGGCTATGGGCAAGGCAAGGAGAGGGGCAGAGCTGGACTGAACCTGGCTTGGTCAAGGCCCGGGCAGGAGGCCCATCCTCAGGTAAGCTGTGGCATCCCTGGGAGGGCCTCAATGCCATGCTGGGCGATAGGGCCTGGCTTACGCAACCCTGCTTTTATTTATCCCCAGGACCTGAGGAAAAAGTAGGAGATAGGTAACGGAGCCATTAGGGCTTCAGGAGAAGGGTTTCGGGGGAGATCCTTGATTTGGGTGCACAGTGGGGGTAAAAGAGAAAAGCAACGAAATGGGCCGAGAGGTCTGTCTGTGGCCATCCTGCATTCAGAGAAGGGCAAGGTCTGTGAGCTGGGCTTCCAAACCAGGACCCACACTGTTCACAGCTCTGTTCTTTGTTTCCTGGTGTCTACACTGCAGGCATGCAGCTTCTAGCCATCCAACCACCCCATCGCTGGATGGTCACGGACTGCCCACTGTGTGCAAATAGTGCAGAGATACAAGGTCCACTGGCTCCCCCTAGGAGCACGTCCGGGTACTGCCTCTGAGCCATGCAAAAGCCTGAGTTAATCCTGACCCTTCCATTTACCCATTTATTCTTCAATTTATGATTCGGACAACTGCAGAGAGCCGTCTAGACCCTTCCACTTGAATGCAGCAGTGGCAGCCCTGTTACCACCAAGGGCAAGGGGACACATTTTAGGAAAACAGGATCTGTGTCCTGGGGTACCCAGGCTTGCAGAAAGTGGCCACTCTCTTTGACCTTCCCTCACAGCCTGAGTGGGTGACCACGGACCGCAGTGAAGGACTCCCCGGTTACCCTGAGTCAAGCTCAAGTCTCAGTAATCTCCAGCCTCTAGCTGAGCTCAATCAATTCATCAGTGGAGCCATCCCAGTCCACACTTTATTCAGTGCTCCCTGCTCATAGATGCCATGGCCATTCCAGAGAATTCCTAGGTCAGGCCTCTTCTGGTTTGGCTGGCAAACAGGGAAGACAGAGGGAAGGAGACATTAATAAATGTCCACTGAGCACCTGCTGTGTACAGGCGCTGGGTGGAGGAAGGTAGTGGACGTGGGCTCTGTGCACTAGAGCAGGTTATAAACCAGACACACGCAAGGTGTTGTGTGCCAGGTGCTGAGGGGGCATGATGACCGTGAGGCTCACAGGTGTGTGGAGGGTGAGGCTTCGAGCCTGGCTCTCAGGAATGGGCAGAACACCAATCGGTTGAGAGAGAGACGAGAGGAGGGCTTCCAGGGTAGGGCAGCCCCTGGCAGTGCGCAGACCTGCTCTTCCCAAACAAGGGCTTGCACAGGGGAGGTAATACAGAAGGGTAGAGACAGCAGTGTGGAAGTGAGAGTTCTAGAAGCTGGTTAAAGCATCACTGTAAGCTTCTGAGCAGGGGCAGGGGACTGGGGAAAGGACGGATGAGAAGACAGGGGGGCCCAGAAGCCTCTTTGCTTGTGGGCAGCACCCTTCCTGGGCTGGGAGAGCAGAGCCCTTTGGGAACAGCCTTGCCCTGCTCTGTGATGTGTGCTGTTTGGTGGGAGGGACCTGCTCTTCTCCCTGTTGAGCTGGACAGGGGAAGGTAGCTTCTCCTCTCCGGAGCTCAAGGGTCAGCGGGATTCCTGTTTGTGCCATTCTGGTGTGTGTTACGACGGCCTGAATGGGAGCTGCGGTCCCCCAGGACTGCTGGCTCCAGAGAGACCCAGTCTGGTTCAGATCAGTCCCTCACTTATGGGGCATCTGCTCTGTGGATGAGCACGTGAAGGTATAGGGAGTCAGACAGAAGGCATCCTCCGTGGACCTAAGGATTCTCAACTTGGCGGGACATATGGGCAGAGCCAACCATGGTGAGTGGGCTAGATGCACAAGGCTGGCTGGCACCAGGCTGAGGGGAGGGCCACCTCAGTGTCCCTGCTTTGTCCTAAAGTTGGGGGCTGGGCCACAAACCCTCTCATGGGTTTGCTAAAGCAGCCACTGATGGAAAAGAGTTGGCAGGCACAAATAGCCCTGAGATAGAGTGAGTAGGCTTTCAAAATGTTTCTGATGGTCTCCTTAAAAGAAGCTCAGGGTGGATGACTCCTGAGGAGCACACACATCTGCCCATGTAGCCTGGGTAGGCCCTAAACGCCTCTGTGCCAGGCGGAGAGTCCCACAGAGGAGCCCATCCACCCACAGGAGCCAGCATAAGGTTTCGGTGAGTGAGGCATGCATTCTTTCCTTCATCTTCGCTAGTACTCAGAGGATCCCTCCTGGGGCCAGAAACTGAATGGTGACCATTCGGGGGAAGCCCAACAATGCACTGGCCCCTGACCATCCTGTAGGGTTGCTGGACTGTCTCCCCCTCTAGGGCTTAGGTTGCCCACTGAAGAAGGAAGAGAGAATAGAGAAGAAAAAGTGAAATCGTCTAGCGCGTTAGGCTATCAGAAAGCCCAGAGAAAAATCAAAACCATCCCAGGGAAAGGCGGCTTAAAATAGAGATGATGTCAGACTGAACTTCGAGTCTGAACAAGATAAATAATTATATAGGAAAGCTTGCAACACCACCCTGGAAGAAATAAAAGCAAGGAGGGACAAGCTGATTGGTCAGGATCCCTGTAAAGAGCGTGCCCTCTTCAGGCTGAAATATGTTCACAGTGTATTTTAAGAGCTGTATCTATCAGGAGAGGTTCAAATCAACACTCTGCCTACTTTGCTGGCCACGGTCCTTGAGACTGAAGTATTTGAAAATATGGAACACAGTCCCCGTCTATAGGAGCAGGAATGACCAAATAAGAGATGACCTTATGCAGTAATCTTATGAGTGAGCAGTCCCGTGGTTCTGTCTTGGGAGCAGGTTCATTTTCCAAAGCATTCTGAGTTTTCTGAATCCACCCAAGTTCACCCGTAGTATGATCATCCATGTCTGCCTCCTGGACACTCGGGGGTCATCAGACCTGTTCTGCAGGATTCGAGGACACAGCACTGCCCTTTCGAATGTGGACAAGTAGAAGAGTACCATCCACCTCTCATTAATCATGGTTCCTGAACTAAGGGATACAGAACTTTAATCTTGGTGCAAGAACCGCAATTGTGTTTTGAAGATACCAAATATTACCCAACAACCCCAGCGTGGGGACAGAGTGCTGAGAGGTCTCCCTCCTGGCAGCAGAAATCGTCACTTCTACATGAAACGTTCTGCACACCTAGTGCGTGCCTGGGGGCTATTGGCACAGTCAAAATAAAGGACATTCTTTGGTCTGGAGTTTTCTGTGCTTTGACAAACTTCATGCCTCTTTTAGGAAGGGCGAGCCAGTTTTCCAAACTCTTGCCAACCCTTTGCCTCCTCGCAGCCACACCCCGGCCCCCGCGTCTTTGGTGGAAAGCAGGTGATCCGGGGATGCGAGTGCACAGGTCCAGGTCCCTGGAGGAAATTCAGTTCCCCTGAGTTTCTGCGCATCTAGATCAGGGTCTCTCCAAGGGCCAGCGCTCAGGCCTCTCTTGGTCCTGGGAGGAGGCTCCCTCCTGGGCCGGCGCTGGGGCTCTCCTGAGGAATGCTAAGGAGCTCCTGCTCATCCCTGTAAACACGGGCCTCTTGGCCTTTCCAACCAGGCATTGTGCCAAGTGATAGACTGCCCCCAGAAAGGCCCGAGCGAGCGGCACATGGGCCCCGGCTTCGGGCCCCGGGGTCCGCGGAGCCCCGGACGTGTGCTGGCAGCTCCGGCCGACCGCCCGGGGGGACCCCTTCCCCGTGGCCGGCCCCTCCGGCTCCCCCGCGCGCGCCGCGCAGGGCGCACCCCGGGAAAGCGGCCCCACCGCAGGCCGGCCCGCTCGCCGCCCTTCGCTGCGGCCCTCGTGGCGGGCGGGGGGCGCGCGGTTCCCGGGGTTAATTGGAAGCCGGAGCCGCTGAGCCCCGCCCGCGCCCGCGCTCCGCCCGCCGGGGGCGCCCGCCCCGCCGCCCGCCGGCCTTTGATCGCCCGCGGCCGGCGGCCCGCAGCCCGCGCCCCGGCGGGCAGGTGGCGGCAGCGGGGCGCGGCGCGCTCCCCGCCACGCCGCACATCAAGGCCCGGCCGGCCGGCGGGCGCCTTCATTAGCAGCCTGAAATTATAATATTATGTTAAAGAACAAAGCTGCTCCCCGGAAAAATATGTGCTGCATATCTGACAAAGATAAATTGGATTATTCAAAATATTCTTGATGAAATGTTACATTTTGCAACTAATTATCAATCTGTTTTATCTGCAGACCAGCTGGGCATTTTTGTGCATGCAAGACCTGCCTCCGCAATGATCTTAAGATGTCACTGTAGCGTTTACATCTTTTATTTCAAGATTTAAATAACTAGGAAGTAGCTAATGTAATTCACTGCTGAGAAGAAAGGCGAGCTCCTTGATTCCTTTCCAAAGCGATCTCCTCCTAATGAACTTCTTTGGACTGTGAGTAATGAGGCTTTATTCAAATAATGTTTAAGGAAGGCTCTGTCAGAGTAATTTCTAAAAAAAAAAGGGGGGGGGAACCAATGTTTAATACATTTAAAACATCTCTATTCATAGGATATTAGCTCTGCAAGCCCACAATAGCAGTTGCCAGTGAGACTTCTGTGTTGCTCTTTCTGCTGAACTTGGCCTGGGCCAGGCCCTCCCAGGTCCCTGCAAAGTGGAGGCCTCGGCCCTCTTTTTTTATCTGGCATTTTCTAGAGCTGATATGTTTAAGATACTCTGGGTTGATATAAATCCTGGCCATTAAGAAGATTCAGCTTTCTGTTCTTGTCTCCCCGTCAAAATCTCTCTCCTGTTCTGATCTATCTTGGGGATTGGGTCAATATAGTTTTCTTGTTTTGTGAGCATTTTATGGTTGGAGGCAGCAGAAAAACAGAACCTGATAGTTTCTAGGCCCTTCACACGTTCCTGGAGGGCCGGGGGCTGACTGGAGAGGGCACTCCACCTTTGTGTTTAGCGGTCCGTGCTCTTGTTCTGATGTGGCAAATGCATTCTCCATCTAGATTAAGGAGAAAGATTTTAAGTTATTTGTATAAACACACACAGAAGTGCTTTTGGAGGTGCTCTGGTCTTCACTGTGTGACAGCGACTAGGTCTTCAGCCAGAGTGGACACTCTTGGCAACAGTGGATGGAGAAGGCAGAGCTGGGCTTCGCTCCCACTGTATAGATGAGAAAACTGAGGCTCAAGGAAGTTGAAGCAGTGACTTGCTCCAAGGTACCCTGGGAGGTAGGGTGGGGGCAGGGCTGGAAGCCTTTGCACCCCTCCCCCCACCAACACATGTCCTAAGTGCTCCACTTAGATGGATGAAAGATGAATTTATAATTGATAGGACGAACACATGGGAACCTGTCAGCATGTGGATTTCCCTTCTCAGTTGAGAGGTCTTCAAAGTGCTTATGAGGGAGCATGCCAAGGAAAATCAAGCAGCCATTTTCCCACTAAAAATGACAGAACATACATCCTTCTTGCTTTTCTCATTGATTTCATTCTGACTGGTTTTCCATAAAAGTATCCCCAGACAGGTTCTCAGAGCTGTCACTAAGCCATTTGAAATTTTGCATGAAGCACATTTATGTGTGCATTTCTAGATCTATCTATATAACTCCCCCCCACCTTTATTGGGCTTGGTTAGAAAATGTCTTTTGTTCAGATTGCAAAAGAAAATTATACCTGATCTACCTCTCTGCCTGATTTGACTCCTGGGTATTCTACTTTGACATTCCTATATTAATAGTCAAACTGTAATGCTCAAAATATAGAGGCTTAGCACTGACTGGACCTCCCTAAGTCTGTGCTTTCTAGTGAGTCTCATCTTCTGTTTTTAAAATGTTCATTTCTTCCAAGATGTCTCTTTTGTGGGAATCCATGATTGTCCTTGATGTGGAGGTGCTGGGGCCGTGCTCAGGGCTCAGGGGAGACCCTGCCGGCCATTGGGTTTTCCCAGTCCATTTCCGGGGCCTTTTGTCCAAACTGACTTTTGGAATTTATCAGAGGATGAAAACCAAAACAGAAACAAAAACAACAACAAAACAAAGTCTGAATGGGGAGTGTAATTTCCCTGCCACGGAGATAAGTATTGGTAAAGTAACAAATATTGGGTGCTATCTTTTTTCTAAAATAATTTCAAATCTAAAAATTGTTCATTTATATTTTGGAAGCCAGAAAAGCAGTTTTTATTTTCTCTTCTGTGGAAGATTATTATGTGTATGTGTAAATTATTCAATTATCTTAACAGTATGTGGTATAAGAAGATGCTAGAATTCTCCTGAAATGTTTGCTGTCCGTTTCTCAGTCACCCAGAAAATATCTCTGTTCTGCATTTGTGGAGGGTACTGTCTGGGTTCGCAATGGTACTTTGAAAAATCCTTTAAATAGCCTAGATCAAGGGTCAGCCAACCTTTCCTATAAAGGGCCAGATAATAAGTATTCTGGGTTTGCAAGCCATACTGTCTGGGTCGCAGTTACTCACTTCTGTCAGCTTGAAAACAGCTGTAGACAACATGGATATGAATGAGCGTGGCTGTGTTCCAATAAAACTTTATTTATGGGCACTGAAATCTGAATTTCCTGTAATTTTCATGTGTCATGAAATATTATTCTTCTTTTCGTTTTTTTTCAGCCATTTACAAAATGTAATAACCATTCTTACTTTGTGGGCCATACAAAAACAGACGAGGCCCGGATCTGGCCCACCAGCCGCAGCTTGCCCCCGCTGCTTTCTTTAGAGTTTGAAGTAGGTCCTCCTAGCTGCTCCATTTCCTTTGCTGCTCTTTTTTTTTTTTTTTTTTTAAGATTTTCATTTATTTATTTATTTATTTGAGAGAGACAGAGTGAGAAACAGCATGAGAGGGGAGAGGGTTAGAGGGAGAAGCAGACTCCTCGCCGAGCAGGGAGCCCGATGCGGGGCTCGATCCCAGGACCGTGGGATCATGACCTGAGCCAAAGGCAGGTGCCCAACCGACTGAGCCACCCAGGAGCCCTCCTTTGCTGCTCTTGAAGGATTGAGTGAATAATGCCTTTTTTTTTTTTTTTTTTGGTAATAAGTGTGTATCTGCTTTCAATATATTAAGCTCTCTGTTAGTAAGATACAGTTATTTTTATTGAGGTGTAAAGGACATAGAACTTTCTATGAGTTTAAGACGTACAATGTGGCAAAACGAGCACAATGCACACATTGTGGTTGTGCCGTGCTGGTCTGCTGGACGCAATAAGTTCACTTCACATAGTTACAAAATGCTTTTCTTTGTGATGAGAACTTTCAAGATCTACACTCTTAGCCACTTTCTGAATACGATCGGGTAGTGTTAACTGGAGTCATCAGGCTGTCTATGATATCCCCACGATTTATTTTGTAACTGGAAGTTTCTACCGTTTGACCACTTTTACCCATTTTGCCCACACCCCCACCACTGCTCTGGCAACTGCCAATCTGTCCTCTGTATGTCTGAGTTTTGTTTTGTTTGTTATTACATTCCCCCTATAAGAGATCATATGGTATTTGTCCTGCTCTGTCTGGTTTGTTTCCCTTGGCATAATGCCCTCAAGGTTAATCCGGATTGTCACAAATGGCAGGATTTTGTTTTGTTCATGACTGAGTTATGTTCCATTATTTATATAAATATATATATGACACTCAGCAGTCAGCAGCAGGAAGGCCCTCCTGCACCTGGACCTGCCCTCACTCACAACCCTGCACCCTTTTCACATAAGCTGGCTTTTCTGGGGTCTCACCTCTCTGCTCCAAGTGACTTACCAGAATATTTCTTCTATAGGTGTGGAGTGCTGCCCCTAAGGGGAATTTTGCTGAATGAAATGATCCCTAGCCCCTTGCCAGCCCCCACGGTAATGGAGCAAACCTAGAAGGAGTGTCCAGCTTAGGTGTGGAGGCCAGGCAAGCTGCCTGGGGGACAGACAGAAGGGCCAGGTGACAGTGGACCAGGGGAAGGGAGAGGAAAGAGCGTCTGCAAAGCGAACCTATGTGTGAGGTTGTATGACCCTCCTGTAGGCTCTGAAATGGTCAAGATGTGCCAGAGCCTGTGGGGCTCTTGGAGGAGCAAGGTTGGGCGGATTAGAGCTCCCAGCTCATCCTGCACGTGGAGACAGAGCCACAGGCAAGGGACACAGCTGTCCTTAAACATCAGCCTCAGAATTGAGGGGGGGAATGTTGAGACTCTGGTGAGGGACTCCAGGCAACTGCCAGTTGGAGGTGATTCCATTTCCTTAGGCATGTCCAAATCCACCCTCCCCTGCCAGCATGTTCTTCACTACATCCTTGAACCTCAATTGCACTAGGTTTGCTGTCCTTTGGAATTCCACTTAATTTGAGTTTTGGCCCCCATCAATGCAACCAGGCTCAGAATTTTGGCCCCCATCGTGGAGGCTGGTGAGGATGTCCCAACTGACATGGTAGTTTCCAGGAGTCTCAGCCCAAGGGGGTCTCCAGGAGGGACCTGCTTTTCCCCTGTAGCCTCTTGAGAGGCTCCATGAAGCCAGGGCCAGGTCTCCACTGTCCCAGCCCCCGGCCATCCCAGCACTGACCAGGTACAGGGTGGAGCCCAGCCCATGCTGGGCAATGAGGAGCAACCGAGGGACCAATAGTGGATGGTCTCTGGGGTGGGACCAATCTGAGACACAGACCGGAGCTCAGCCTCACTGCTTTGCCTGAACAGTGACAGGGGCTACATCTCCACGAGATGGTGGATAGTCCTGGTTTCCTGAGAGGGTGTTGCTGGTTGGCCTTGAAACTGGAAGCTAGGCAAGACAGCTGGAGCTGGAAGTTCTCCCGGGACTGGAGCGGTGCTCAGCCACACAGCTGTCAGAGCTGACGTGGAGGACAGGCCCTGATGTGGCCCTTCCCATGTCCTGGGTCCCCACAGCTGGGGCCATGGCTTCTGCAGTCAGTCTTCTCCTGATGCTGTGGACAGGTGCAGAGCTCCCCATCCTTGTGACAGAGGAAGAGCAGAGGCATGGACGTGGTAAATGGACGTTCCCAAAGTCACCTTACTAGAAAGGGGAGAGGGTGGTGCATACTGGGGCTGGGGCTTACGGCTCAGATAGGCCTGGGGGATCTCTACCCACCAGCTCGCTGCGTGGGTCCCCACTTCTTCCTTTTTAGAGCAGGGATTTGATTCTTGCCTCCTCGGGTTGTCAGGGGTGTGTCCTGCCCTCCCATTGCCCCCCACATACAAGTGCAGGACGGAAGGCAGAGGATGTGGCCGACTCCACCTCTGCTGTGACTGTTCTTGCACTCAGGGACAAGGGACCCAGGTCTCTGGGATCCCCATGGCTGGGACCCTTCTCCCACCTTCTCCTGCCTTCCTCCGATGGTTGATCTTGCTCATTCCTGCAACTCCTCTGAATTAGATCATGTGAGAGTTTCATTGCTGGAAACATACAGCAGGCAAGCGGGCCCAAGGCCGAAGCGGAGAGAACCCGAGCGTGGGCTCCTGAGGCCTTAGCGAGGAGTGCTCGTTGGGCACCACCACCTGTGACTCATGTCATGCTCATGGCACCCCAGTACCCCGGCAATGCTGTTACTCAATCTGTTTGTGCCCAGTTTTCAGATGAGTAAATGGAGCGGCTCGTGGGAAGGGCTCGTGGGAGGGGCTCATGGGAAGGACTGGGGGGCAGCTCCATGGCGAGTTTAGGCCAGAGGAGATCTGCCCCAAGGTGGGAAGGTGCGAGAGCGCAGGAAGGGAGAATGTGTTTCCTGGGGCCTGTGATGCATCTTCGGACCAGCCCTGGGCCTCAGGCCGGCCAGCCCGCCTGGCAGGGAGCAGGCCGGGCTTGTTTGAGTATCCCTTAGCCTCTTGTATGTATTTAAAATTAATTGATTTCATGAATTACCAAGCTAATTAATTGAAATAGAATTTAGACATTTAGTTTCTCATTGGCGCTTCCTTCACCTCAAGTGCTCGACCCTCACACGTGACTCGTGGCTGCCAAGTCCAGCAACACAGGGAAAGAATGTGTTTGTCATCACAGAAAGTTCCCTTGGACACAGAGCAGGTCTCAAGTAGGCCCCCACAGTCTGGGTCAGACGAAGGTCGGCTGTCGACTCCTCAGGGACCCACTGGCTTTGTTCTTGGGCCCCGTCTATAGTGGCACCCAGGAGGGGAAGGAAGGCTTTCAAAGCTCGGAGGAGGCCGTTCTAGGCAAGGCCAGGCCTCTAGATTTTGTCTGACTTCCGGGAGAAGACAGGAGGAGCACAGGGAGCCCTCTGTGTGGCTCTTTTCTTTCGAATATGCCAGTCACAGCCCTGATACCTTTACATGCGTTGCTAATAAGCATAGGGGATAATAAGATCATTGACTGGGTGCTGAATGTGTCCAGGGTTTATGCTAGTACGTGCCAGACACCATGCCCATGCCTGCTCATTCTCACCTGCCACCATGCGTGGGGCTTGGTGCCATCCCCATGCGCAGGCTCGGGCGGCATGGCCTCCCCGCGGCCCCTGCCCCAGCCTGTCCCCTTGTGACCACGGTGGCCTCGAGCCTGGTGGGATTCTGGTTCCGAAGCCCACTTCCCAAGCAGCCCCTCAGCCCCACGTTCCTTCTTTTACTGGAATAATTTTAACGTTGCAGCCTGTGCCTTAATATGTATACCCCTTCTTGCATTTAAGATGACCTAGAGATAGTTTTGTAGACACTTCTCGTGACCCCTTGCTTCTCTTTATGGGTCTGCAGATTCTCCGAATTTTAAACCTCCCCTTTCCACTTTTTAAGCTGTCATTGTTTGGAAAGTTATTTAAGACGAGTGGTCTTCAGATGATCAGACAGGCTGTCATTGTTTGGAAAGTTATTTAAGACGAGTGGTCTTCAGATGATCAGACAGGTTCTTTCTCCTCTGAAGAACTCGACAACAAACCGTTTACACTAAATATTAGAGCATCTTTACCACAGCCGTAAAATTTAGTTGTAAGCATGAAGGTGAGCTGTGAGTATGGTTTTCCATCACTGTAACTGTTAATGACACTTTCTGGTGAGAGGTTTCAGTTTAAAATCCCCGGTCAGTCAGTGCTTTACTCTCAGGAGGAAATTAAAGAAATCACTTGGAAATGGCTGAACTATAGGAAAAAAAAAAAAAAACACAACAAAAACGAACAAACAAAAACCCACAGCCGAGGAAACCCTCTTGGCTCCAGGAGGCGTTCTGGAGAGGTGGATGGGAGGTCTAAGTGCTCTTCCCGGCTGCCCGTCCTCCCTGGTCACATCTGCTCTGACAGCACCAGCCGAAAAGACGAGATGACTGCCTCAGAGATGACTTTCGGTGGGCCGCCCCATCGTTCAGAAGCATGGAGTACCTGCAGCAAATGTGGGGGCAAGAGAAGGACTCTCATTCCGGCTGGTCTCCAGAAAAAGGAAACAAGCTCTGTATCTGCTGAGAGATCAGTTTGCGCCCGATTTGGTTTAAATGCTAAACCCTATGAAATGATCTTAAGCAGAAAAATCAATTTCCCAGAAGTCTCAGATGTACACTGGAACTCTTGTATTTGAACTAAATCGAGGTAGAGTTAAATAATTGAGCTTGCTCTCTTTAAGTGATACAAACGTATTTCACGTTACAAGTAGCTCACAGGAGTGGAGCAGCTCCAAGGGGGCCCCCGGGCGCCTGCGCCCCGGGAGACGGGGGGCCACTGGCCAAGATCGCGCCTGTCCTGACGGGTAACGCCAGGCCGATGCTGAGCCCCAGGCACCTTCCCATGGAGAATAACCTCTCCGGGATAAACTCGGGGTCAGAGCTGCATCCTCTGGGAGTTGCCCGCACCATTATCAAGGGAAGTGAGGGACCTTCCGTGGGAGTGTGGCAGTTGAGAGGCCAGGGAGACAGCCTGGGGACACGCTGGTCCTGAAGAGGAGCCGAAGGACAGGGAGGTCACTGTTCCTGACCCCACCACAGTTTGGTCCTGACTCCCATTTCCTGCCTGGTTGACCTGGAATCCACAGCTTCTCAGAGCCTCTGTTTTGCATCTGTGAAATAAGACTCGATGCACCCGTTTGGCTGCTTTTCTTGACTGCCCCTGGCACCGGGCAACACGGTAGATCGTGTGCCACTCAGAGCTTATGATTCTGGTGGTGGCAAGTGGCATAGAACAGACAGGCTTGCAGAAGCACTGGGTTGTGGGAAGCGCTGGAAGGAAGAACACGCTTAACAAACTCAGTGCTGGGGCGCCTGGGTGGCTCAGTTGGTTGAGCAACTGCCTTCGGCTCAGGTCATGATCCTGGAGTCCCGGGATCGAGTCCCGCATCGGGCTCCCTGCTTGGCGGGGGGTCTGCTTCTGCCTCTGACCCTTCCCCTCTCGTGCTCTCTGTCTCCCATTCTCTCTCTCTCAGATAAATAAATAAAATCTTTAAAAAGAAAAACAAGAACAAAAAACCAAACTCAGTGCTTCCTGGAGTCCTTGGAGGGGCAGAGTAGGTTAATACAGCAGAGTGCGCAGGCGTGCTCGGTGAATGTTCGCTCTTACTGCTCTGGGCTCTCAGAATACGACGGTTACCCTTGTTATTATGGTCAACGTTGTCTTCATCAGGTAGGGCAGGGGGAGGAAGGGGTGAAGGGGAGACACTGGGCTGGGGAGGGGTTTGGCATTCCTATCTACCACGTGCAGGCCCGTGTGGCCGGCTTTCCTCCCAGTCTCCATCTGCCCTCAAGCCCGCCGCCACCCCACCAGGCTCATCCAGCGAGGCGCAAGGAAGGGGTCAGAGAGGTGTCTCGGGGGTCCCCTCCTGGTCCTTGCTGTGCCCCCATCTCCCTGCTTTATCCGGGGAGCATTTACAAGTGGGGGCCGGCCTCCGGTTAGAGCACATCCCGGCTGGCCCGGGGAGTAGAGGGGCAGGGAGCGCTGGTGTGCATGTTTATCGTTGAATTTAAAAGCTGGCCTTTGGGGAGCATTGACACTGAAGCCAGAGTCCCTGTGGCCAAGGCATCTGGACAGCTCTTTCTGTCTCCTTGTTAGAGATCCATTCTTCTTCAGAGTGTTTTCAGCAGCTGGATGTTTGCCTCGCCAATTTAGATGACGCGGGCCCTGTACCGAAGACATTGATAACCCGTTGTAGGGATGACGTGGCCGGCGGAGATGTGGCAGATAGAAAGCAGATGAGGGTTACTTGGAGGTGAGCTGTGATTTTCGATGCTCACAATGGAGGCTCTGAAATCCAAGCTCCCCCTGAGTTTCAGTGGCCTATATTTGTTTGCTTCTTTTGGCTGCTCTCTCTGCTGTTGGAATCCCCTCTCCCTCCCCAGCCGCAGGGCCAAATGACACATGTTCAGTCGAAAACCATGAAGCCAAGGATCTGGGGCCTCTGCTGTCACCAGCCAGCTGTGTGACCCCGGACAGCCTACTCAGATCGCTGGAGCACTGCGTGTTTTCAGGTCTTCACGGGAGGGAGTTGATTCCACGGGAACTCACCTCATTTAGAGAATTCGGCTAACGCAGAATGAGATCACGGGAGACCCTCCAGGGTCTGTGAACTGAGGCAAGGAAACGGGGCGGGGGTTGATCTTTTTATCTTTTTTTTTTTTTTGCACATTGTGTATTTGCACAAAAGCACATCCAATGTAGTTCAGTCTCCTTGGCTGAGTGCGCATTGAATTCATGTACTTCCTCTGGAAAGTGCTGGTCACACACAGGTACACTTCCATCTTTAAATACAACTCTGTGTGAAGAGGATTCCGATCCCCAAAGAAGGCACAACCTTAGTGAGGCGAAGTATTATCAAACGGCACCCCAGTAAGATGGACGCGTTGACACGAGGTGGCGAGGAGCATTCTCTCGTCTGCACCGCGCCGCAGGCTGCCGGGGGACATGGGTTTTGGCTTTTATCCAGCAGGAACGAACAGTAAATAAATGAAGAAGTATATTAGGCTGAACTGCTGACATTTGTATGCAGGCTAGTAAATGTTTGTAGATGAAGAGCAGCAAAAGATTTTTTAATAAATGCTTTTGTGACGGATTTTACACTAAATCATTTCTTGACATTTCGACTAAAACCAACAGCTTAGATAATGGATCTGATGTTCATACCATGCATATACTCTGGTTTGATAAATCCTCTGCTAAGAGGACCTCCATGAAACCGATTCCCTCCAGACCGGGAGAAGATTGTATGTGGAATAAATTAATGGGGGGAGCTGGGGAAGACCCAGGGGTCTGTGCTCCTGCCCACGCTCTGGATCTGTGCTGAGGCTCAGCGAACTGTCTCCTTGGGTTTTGAATTCGGGTTGGACCGTGTTAAATAAACTCCGTGGTAGAGATGACTTCATGACGGTTCTATTTTCTGACGGGAATATTTACTTAAGAAAGCCAGAGACAGAGAGCCTGAGAGAAAATGAAGGAGCCAGTCAGGCAGCACGTGGAGAGGCCATTTTGAGCCAAATGATGCCCTGTTTTCCCTCTTTCCCCGTGCAGGCCCTCCCCGGCCATCCTTCCCTCTGGCCAGCACACGGCAGATGGGGACACATGGCTGGCTCTCTTCAGGCTCCTCAGGGAGGTCCTGCTTCATCTCTGGCAAGCCCCGACATCCGGGGAGTTTCTTCCTCCTTGTCTGGCCTTCAAGGCCTGGGCTGGCTTCCCTTTGTGTAGATGCTGGAGTGTCTTCCCACCTCCCTCTTAGCATTTCTGCCCCTCCTGTCGTCCGGGGGTTCCCCTTGCCTTGCGTGTCCCTTCTGTTGTCCTCGGCTCCCGTGCCACCACCCCCTGGAGCCTCCCGCCTCTTCCCTTTGCTGTAGGCAGAGAGGATGCTCTCGCCACGCCTGGGGCCCAAATCTGGAGAGTTCCATTTGCAGTTCGCAAGGGGTTTCTCGGAGCAGGGCCTGTGGGTCACCAGACATCAGCAGGCCTGCCGTGTGACACAGTACCAACTCCTGAGCCCGAATCTCCGGAGACGATCTCCTACGATCTCACTAGGCACCTCCTTCTGGTGTCCAGCCCACACATGGCACCCAGGGGGTGTCTGTGGAATGAATCAAGGGACACCTGGAAGCTTCTGGTCTTAGACTCAGGTCAAACACCTCATCTCACATTTTATTGTTACTTTACACGTGTCATGTAGTTTTCAGAGACATTAAGTGACCTCCATCCTGATCCATTATGGTGTAATAGATAAAGCCATCCTTCAGAAAAAAATTAAAGAGTCTTGACAATGATAATTGCTATTAATATCACTCTGGACATAGGTTTGCTGATTAATGAGTTTAGAAAATTTGCTTCGGAAACAACACGAACGAACACGAGAAACACCACCACCAGTGGGGTGGTGTCTGCAGGGCGAGAAACGGCATCTGGGGGGCTGGCCAGGAGCAACCCAGCGAAGCCAGTGGGGGAGGCACGGTCAGGGCACGCTGCCTCCCCAGCCAGGCCTGGGCCCCGTGAACCCTGTGGGGTGCAGCCCTAAGGGGTGCCCCACCATCCCAGGGACACCATGGGGCCGAGTCCCCGGGGCGGGCTGAGAAATTCCCGGGGCCTGCAAGGAGAACCAGCACTTTCCTGCTCTGATCTCCTTTTCCCGTTTTACACACTCACTCTCCCTGGTGAATAGTCCTTGGCAGGTTTCCTGAGATATCAAATTCCAGGAGAGAAAATACACAGGTCATGCGTAAGGACTAAATAGAACCCTTAGTTGGAAATGACTTTTGTCAGGTGTCTGGGAAGCAGCCGCGCCTTCAGCTACGAGTTAATCAGACAGAGCTGCACACGAGCACGGGCTCAGGGCCCTCGGCGGCCTCCCGACGCCTCCCTGACTCACCTTGGGCAGGTCACGGCGCTACTCGGGGCTGCAGCTTTCTCATCTCGCTGATGAGGGGCTTGGATGAGCTTGGCCACACTGCTTCCAGGCCCGCGAGTGTGGGATTTCACCCGCCTGCCGTCAGCCCCCAGCGGCCCCGGGTCCGCTGCTGGGGTGCGCGGTGCTGGGCCACGCTTAGGACCCTCAGCTGCTGGCGGGACCGCAAATGCATCTTTGGTTTGTTTTGCAACTTGCTTGGACTTGTTTCTCATCACAGAAACAGGTGAGGTGAGCGTGTTAAAAATAGTGGCCAGGTAGGAAAGTCTAAATGCTTTCCGCGCTGATTGCAGTGATTACTGTGGCTCGTTGGCAGGACCAGAGATGTGGGTGGTAGTTCTGCACGTGTGCACGCAGCAGGTGTGTGCCTTGTACTTGGCCGGGCAGGGCCTGGGGGGCCCTGGGTAGTGGTTGCTTCGTGGGCCAGTGTGGCGTGTCAGGGGGGCCTTTGACTCTGAGCCTCGATATTCTCATCTGTGAAACAGGGGATACCAGTTCCCTTCTAGACGTGTGAGGCGCGGCAAATGCAGCAATGAACTTTGTAAACGTACACACAGCACCTGCTGAGCCCCAGGTGCTATTAGTGCGATTCGACCGTGAGGTCCGCTGGTTTTCTTCAGCCGCCTCCCTCCGGGGACGACCTTCCCCCTGGACGGGGAGGAAGATCGAGCCTCTGATTCCGAGGCCCTGGTGACCTGGCTGACCTGGGTGACTTTGGTGTGGAGATGGAATGCTGGCCCGGGGAGGGCAGAGTCTGCATATGGAAGGCGGCAGGCGTGCCTTTGTTTCCTGGGCCTTTAATCTGGGGACAGGCTGGGCTCATCATTCGTGTGGCGTCCAGGCCACCATGGTTTTAAGGTAGGCCCTTCGTCAGCCCCCAAAGCACCAAGAGCAAGACCAACTTCCAGGTGGACTGGGTGGCCGAGGCCCATGGCTGACATCGCCTTGCAGCTCCCTGGGGACAGGGACTGTGCTGACACCTGTGGGTTCTCAGGTGCTGTCTGTTGAATGCGTGAGGGGTTCAGCACCACTCTGGGGAACACTTCATCCGGAGCATCTCTTCCTGAAAGTGGGGGCCCGTCACGGCTTGCCCGGTGCCCTTCCCGGTGTGGCTGTGTTAGAGTCTCCTGGGGTGGGGGGCTGTGGGGCTGTGAGCAGCGTCACCTCCTATTCGTACAGCTCTCCGTGGGACCTACCCAGATCCTTGTTTACATAGCATAAATGCACCCATTTCAATGTACACGTCCATGAGGTTTAGTAAATCTACAGTGCTGTGCAACGAACACCACAATCCAAATTTAGGACTTTTCCATGGACCCGAAGAGATCCCTGTTGCCTCTTTGCAGCTATTCTTCACCCCCACCCCCAGCCCCAGGCAAGCACTCATCTACTTTCTGTCTCCATAGATTTGCCTTTTCTGGATGTTTCATACCAGTGGAATCATGCAGTATGTGGTCCTTTCCAGCAGCAATATCAGTTCGTCTCCCTCCTGGCTCCTGGCAGTAGACAGTTCGAGTTTGTCCACACTGGCTATGACCACAATCCCCTGCCCTGGGCCCCCACCCCATGGTCTCATCCAGCCCCCTTCCCATCTGCTGTCTGTGGGCCACCCACTCTCCATTCTTGTGCTCATCCCTGACAACCAGAGCCCCACTATATTTGGTGACACAGGGAGCTTCCATTTAACTGCCTACATTGGAGCTCATCTTTCCTCCCTGCCTGGCACAATGCTGTTAGTGAATAGTGTGACCTTGGCCTGGTGGACAGACTCTGGGGAGGCCCCATGTTCACTGGCCCCTCCCCTCAAGTGTGGGTGGGGCTTGTGACTGACTTCTGACCATAGCCCATGGCAAAAGCCGGTGATCCCGTGACCTAAGATTGTAGCACGTCCTCCTGCTGGGGATCCTCACGTGGCAAGGAGCTACACATGCTTTCAGAAACTGAAGGTCACCCCCAGACAGCTCCCCAAACCCAAAGCTCCCAGTTTTATAACTGCAAGGATTGGACTCAGCCAACAACTGTGCAAGCAGGAAAGTGGATCCTTCCCCAGTCGAACCACCAGATGAGAACCCTGTTTTGGTTGGCATCTTGCTGGCATCTTGCGAGACCCAAGCAGAGGACCCAGTTAGGCTTTGGAACTATTAGATAATAAATGTGTGTATTTTTAAGCTGCTAATTTTGTGCTGATGTTATGTAGCAAAGAAGACTATTTATCCCCCACATAAGGTGGCCATTTCCCAGCCCACATGCCTGCTCCATGGTCTTCTCCAACCCCTCTGCCCTACCTCACTCTATTTTTATTTCTTATTTTTTAAAAGATTTTATTTACTTTAGAGAGAGAGGAGGAACAGAGGGAGAGGGAGAGAGGGAATCTCAAACAGACGTCCACACTGAGTGCAGAGACCAGGACTCGATCCCACGACCTTGAGATCATGACATGAGCCAAAATCTAGAGTCAGCCCCTTAACCCACTGAGCTGCCCAAGTGCCCCTGCCTCACTTCAGGCCTCCCATCTTGCCCAGGATTATTGCAATGGGCTCCCACCAATCTCCCTGCCTGTGGACTCCCTCCCAACCTGCCTCTCCCCTCCCACTTCATTCTGATGTAGACAGGTCCTTGCGGAAACTGGGCCTGGCCCTCGCAGGCCCCATGTGGCACAACGAGGATCTCACGTTGGGCTACAGAGATTTCATAATCCTGTTCCAACACCCTCCTCAAGCTTTATTTTCTGTCCATCCTGTTCATACACCTATGAGAATGACTTGGCCATTCTTAGCCCTTCTGGGTTTTTCCCACCTCTGTGACTTTGCATCTGCTGTTCTCCTTCTCTGGAATGTCCTTCCATCTCTTTTCAGCCTGAAAAACTCTTATTCATTCTTCAAAACCCCAGGTTCAATAACGCCTCTTTTTGAAACCTTCCATGCTCTCCCTAGACAGCAAAGATTTGGACTTTGTGTGGCACACTGCTCTTTCACCGACTGTCACATTATATTTTAGTTTGTGTCCCCAGAACGCCCAGCAGAGTGTGGACAGGAATTTGGACTTGCTCTCCCCTAGCCCTATAGCTTGACCAACACATATGGTGTTTCATGAATGCTTTTAGAACAGATAGCTGACTATCTGCTCAAATACATGAGCAGAACCTCCAGCCGTGACCTCGTGTCATGGGTGTCCTAAGGCTCCTTGATTTCCAGGGAGTTGGGCGTGTGGGTTGGGTGAGATGGGGCAAAGGGAGAGGCGGGTTCCAAATTCAGGGACTCATTCTGGAATGTATTGCGGATCTGAATGTCCCAGTCATTGTTTTACTGAAGTTCCGTCCTGAGAAAGGGGGTCCGTGAGGCCCATGGCTCCTGGTGCCCTCCTCCATCCCCGGCTGGACTTCCCAGCTAGTGGAGACCAACCTGACAGAAGTCTCAAACTGCAGAAAGTGGACCGAGATACTGTGGACCCTTGCCTGATTTATCACTACAACTGAAATCACGCCCCCTCGCCCCCAGCTATCCCCCCCCCCACTCCTGTTTTTTACTCCCTGGTGCTCCTCCCAGCTGACACACATGTTTTCCTTATTTACCTTCTTGTTTTCTGTTTCCCCCAGGGACAGCCAGAAGTCCTGTGGGACTGGGGGGGTGCCCTGTGGGTGTTCCTTTCTACATTTCCAGTGCCTGGAAACATGGGACATTCCAGGAGGTCAGGGTCATCCACTGAATGAGGCGCAGGGAGCCTGGTCCCCAGATCCCTGCTCTGCCTGCACCTAGGCCAACTCCCCTCCCTGACGTTTGTAAAATTCAAACCCATGGAGTCAGCCCTTTGCTTACGCTCCTTTGTTGACTTCTCATTTCCCTTAGAATAAAGAAAATAACCCTCACCTCCAAACATTTTTTATTTATCCCTTCATCCCAGATTCAAGATTTTAAAAAACCGTGGCTTCTTGTGGAGTGCCCTTAAATTTAACCCAAACTGACTCTAGCCCTAACCCCCTAAAGTCTAGAAGATACAATATGAATTTCTCTTCCCTGAGCACTTTTATTTTAGAAAACAATTTCAGTTTGTCTTCCCCTACGATACAATTATGAATACTTAGAGCCTGCCAGTAGGCTTTGGTGATTACAATTTTAGGGGCTTAGAGCTTAAAGGGTGAGGGTAAAGATGGTATTTGAACCATATGACATTAGGGTAAGATGGTATTTCCCACTGGGTGGCACTCGGAGGGGTGGGGTCTGATGATAATCCTTTACCTGGATCATGACCCTCTGCCATCCCATTCCTGTATGATGCTGGATACGGGGTGGGGGTGATTGACTCGCCAATACTGTTTCTATCAGTTTCGTGTTCTTTGCAGAGGGAAGAGGAAAAAGCCCCTCCCATCTACTTCTACTGGGGCTTATTAAGCCGTGGCCTTGGGGGCCAGCCGATCAGTGGTGAGAAGCAGCAAGAACCCAGTGGGTTCTGCAGTCAGCGGGCAAGGACAGCCCGTGGCTACTCCAACCCACTGCCTGGCTGCACTTCGTGGAGGGTGTCACCTTGGTGCAGATATAAAGGCAAATCATGCCAGCATGACAGAGCCCACTTAACTCTGTCTAGCCTGGTATTTGGGGAAGAAGTCGAGGACAAATATGTACTAGGCCCTATAGCTGGGCAGTGGCCAGTGTGCACCGCAAGGTGTGGAGGTCAGTGTTTTTCTATCACTGGGTCCGCGGAACAGAACAGGAATGTCCTTCCTGGCTATTTTAGGGAGCACGAGGTGAACAAGACAGCTTCCCCTAAGCCAGCACTGCTTGCATAATAAGTGGCCCTACGACATTAAAACGAATCTCTTTGTGGCCCACTGGACACTCCCTGAGGAGCCCCGTAATTGGTGTTCTGTTCCGTTTTCAGCAGTGGGTCTCAGCCGCACTTGGAGGAGGTGTTTTTGGTGTGGGTCAAAACCAAATGTTGCCTTCTGTCAGCTCCAGGAAGGAAGCTGGTGAATGCACGCGCTTGTCTTCGGTTCCAGGGGCTACGGTGAGTGACGAAAGGGGCATTCGGTCCCCATCAAAACTATTCTTGAGGAACCGCCTCCAAGGGACTCGTGCACCCCCAGGGCAGGGCCCCATCCTCGGCCGGGCGTGACAGGTACGAAGCCAGGCCTCGGGACGTGGGGTCCAGAATGACAACCACAGCATGAAGGAACTTGGACATGGGGATGTCCGACCTCCAGCAAGGGGATGAGATGCCAGGGCACAGGTGTGCGGAGAGGAATTAGGTTTACTGCTTGCTCTTCTCTTACAGCCGGGACTTCTCCACTGGTTCTCCAGAGTTTCTTCCTGCACCGCCTTGGCATCCTCCGCTCTGCACAGGGGTAGCTGCCGGGGAGGCCGCCTGGGTTTCCAGGGGTGCCTAGTTCCACCCCGCAAAGCACATAGAGGTACAGCTCTAAGCGGCCCCTCTCACTCACGTGCCTCATGTCCTCTCCAATAACGCATTTGATTTGGCCTCTGAAGGCCCCCCAGATGCCCACGGAGCGGGGCTATCAACGTACCGCCAAGGGGAGCACCCTCTCACTGCGATCACCAAGGTAGCTCGGGGCTCTGGAGGCCACGCTGAGCTGAACTGCTAATTGCCACCCCGAAGTGTCCCTGCGATTTCTGCCAAGCCCTCTGGTCAGCGAGCGCGCCGTGGGAAGTCCAGGGTTCTGTCTTTACTTTTACGGCACCAATTAACTTCCTCTACCTTTTCTTCTGGGTTTGTGGAATTACTCCGCACTCTTTGCAAGGATGTTTAGTAATTCTCATCGACTGTCGAGGAGCCTGCTGGGACACTGCCAACTGATCTTAACAAGCCCACTTACTGCAGGATTTCCCACTGCTTTCCTGGGCTAGGAATTCCGTAACCAAAGGCACATCTCCCAGGAGAACTTTGAGAAGGTGCCTCGTTATGAATATTTTGATGTTGAAAATGTTCAGCGTGCAAGTTGGTTGTAAAGCCGGCCAGTGTGTTTGGAAGAACAGGGTGGGCCTTCGGCAAACTTGGAGCAGGGTGGGATTCTGATTCCGCCCCTCTGCCTTTCATCCTTCCCTCTTCTTTCTTCTTCGAGCGCACCCTGGGAACCCCAGCTCCAGCTGCTCCCCACTCCTCCACGCGGCCACACTGAAAGCTCGTGCGCTAATTGGTGATTAGGCACGAATGCATGGCCACTGTTGGATTGCTTCCTCTCCTGGATAACTTTTTCTTCCTTTTTATATTGGTTAGACCCTTTCATGTCTTAACAAGAGGGGCCAACTTGCATAAGATTTCAGGAATGGTAGGTGGGCGAGATCTGAATTTCTGGCTCCCCTCCCAAATGCAGTCTGGGCGACCACATGTGCCGGTCCGAGCTGTGACTGGCCCTGGGGCCAGGGGTAGCAGTGCTGTTGGAGAGAGACGGGGTGGGGGGGTCACCTCCCCAGTCCTGCCTGCAGAGTGTACGAGGGGATGTGGGGCTCCGTGAGGGTAGCGGAGGATGAGGCTCATGTGTGTTGCATCTGGGCTCCCAGGCAACAGGAACACCTACATGGTCAGACTCTGTTTGGGGCATTAAGTAGGTGGAGGGAGCCTCCTGCCAGAAACATACACGGTAAGAAATTAGAATTTGCCATCAGGCAAGCTGAGGTTTAATCAGCTTATTACACGAGGAGTCTTGATTATCTGAGGGCCGGTAAAAAGACTCAGGAATAAAATCAAATCCAAGAAATGGGGAAGAGGGATGCTTACGAATTCACCATGGGGTTTGATTCTGAGAACTGATTCATTTTTATCTTCCAAATTCCCCAGGCATGGGAGAGAGACCACTTGGAGAAAGACCTTGGTTCTTCGGAGAGACCGACAGTGTTTTCTAGGTTTAGCGCGGCGCCGTTGGAGAGCACCTGCTGCAGAGATGGGGATGGTCTACCCCTGTGCCGTCCAGGACGGTAGCTGCTCACACTCAACTCCTGAGCACGTCCAGTGTGACCAGTGCGCCTGAGGAACTGAATATTTCCTTTCATTCACCTTGAATTATTTTAGGTGTAATCTGAATACCCACTTGTGGCTGAGGGCTCCCCAGCAGATGGGGCCTTCTAGAGCAGGGTGTGCTGGTGGTAGTGGGAGGGGCAGGGGGTGGAGCAGGGGAGGGGAGGGCAGAGAGGTGATCTGGAGAGGTGGAGAGTGCCAGATGAAGAGGACGTTGTAAGGCTTGTGGGCACATCTGGGCTTGGCCCTGGGGGCAATGGGAAGCCATAGGAAGGCTTTGGTAGCAGAGTGGTGCACTCAGATCGAGAGCTTAAAAGACCCCCTTCTGGGGTCCATGTTTGAGTAAGACTAGGGGCAAGAGGGCAGCCAGGGAAGGTTGCAGTGGATGTGAAGACACACATAACAAACATAGCTAATGGTATATAATTACGAGGGACGCTTAATGCTAAGACCTGTGCCAAGCACTCCACACTGATGATCATACCACCTGTAGCAAAATATCCCAAAGGGAAAGTTGTCTGGGCTTTGCAATCAAGCCACTGGCTGTTGAGAGAGAAAGACAGAAAATGAAGACCCCTCCGTGCCCGGCTTGCAGCTGGTGGTAGCGTTCTTCTGCAAGAGAGGGAGCCTGGGCCAGGAGCAGATGGGGACACATGTGTCCCTGGGTTAAGTCAGACTCGGACTGCCGCCCTCCTTCAGGGCGATACCTCCGTGGGGGACTGCAGGGGTAGAGCCAGGAAGGTGGCTTCCCAGAGAGTAGGGGAGGATGACCCTGGACCGGGGCAGTGACGGTTGGCAGAGGCGAGTCTCGAGGCTCCTTGCCTCACGGATGTGGCCCAGTCCTCCTGGCACTGGGGGTGGAATGGAGGTGTCTGGGAAGCAGAAAGCAGGCCGGTCGCACCGCATGGCGGTGGAAAGGGCTGGCACTCATGGGACAGTGCTGTGACCCAGCAGCTCACATGGGCAGGTGCTCTGAAAACCGGTGTGGCCGCTAACTGACTCACGAAGTTACTATTGATTTCATGCATCTGTTCTAAAAAAGTGTTTTCTGCTCTACCTTAGGAAAAAAAAAGGCACATTGTTTGAACGAACCCAGTTCTGTCTGCATTTATCCTTCCTGATTTATCCTAAAGAAAGAGTCCTGTCGGTGTGTGAAGCTTTAGCCTGCAGGACATTCCCCACAGCCGTGCTTATCTGAACGCGGGGCAGGGGCGCATCGGGGAATTACGGGGCACTACAGCCCCGAGTCCTTTATGTGATGGTGCGAAAAAATATTTAGAAACTTGAAAATTGTTCAGATTATGTGCATAAGTGAAAAAAGGACAAGTTATAAAATAGCACATAGAGTTTACCCACATTTTTCTTTTAAAAATGTTGATGTGTTCGTAGAAAAAATTAGGATAATATAACAAAAAAACTGGTTACTCCGGGAAGTAGAATTATGGTTGTTTTAAAATTTCCTTTCCTTTTGTTTTTATGAATTTTGTACACAAACATCCACCGCCGTAAATTAGAAGTATCTTTTTGTTTTGTATATGACTAATGGAGGGGCAAAGTGTCATGGGGGCAGGGGGAGGCAGAGAGGGCTCTGCCCTGGAACTGGGCTCCATCTCCCGAAGCTCAAGGTAGTAGATGGTTTTTAGGTGTGAAAACATAGGAAGGCTGTTCCCAGTGAATCCTTTGTCCTCAATCAAAAAAGCATTTTCCTCCTTTGCAGAAAGCAAAGCGCAGGCTCTGTCTGGTCCTGGGCGTTGAGCTGGCCTTGTGGCGGGGGCCCAGTGGGACCCTGCTTCTATGAACAGACAGTGACTCTGTGACTCGAGCACTCAGCCGAGAAAGGCAACTCGTGCCCAAGCCCGGATCGGTGAGATGCTGTCCGAGGGTGGCCGTGCAGAGCCCCGGGCCCTCCCGGTGACAGCAACTCGCTGAAATGGGATTGCCCACTCAATTAGCTCTCAGGATTCCCACTCCCAGGGGTCCCGACTGTCAGACAGGATCCACAGGAGTGTGATGAAGGGTGCATGTCATTAGGACCCAGGCTGGGGCAGGGCCCCCTCTATAAATGGCATTCATAAGCCAGGCAAACGCTGGGCCACAGAGCTGGGATCGTGCAGACAGGACAGTTAAAGGTTTTTTTAATTGGATTCCTACTCCCTTCTGGCACAATCATTTGGCGGTGGGTTGGTCTTCCATTAGAGAAAAAACAGGAATTCTTTAGATATGGTGCTATGTTCTAGGAAAGCCCTGCATTGAGCGCTGCTGTTCCAGTCCTGTGCCCACGCTGGTTCCAGGCATTTGGGGTGCCTCCAAATCAGACCACTCTGGAATGATCCCAAAGGCTGTTTCCAAACTTGGAGATACACGAAACTCAGTCGTCTGAGGATGATAGTTTCCTGGCCTCGCACGAAAATTTTGGTGTTAGCTATGGGCTATTTTCCTTATTTTGTGCCGAGATCCCGTATTTTTCTGGGTTGAGAGATACACGTTTTTCTTCCAATAAAACAGTCTGCCATTTAAAACGGTGCCCATGTGGACGCATCCAGAGCAGAGTTCATTTAGCACATACTCCCCGAGGGATCTGCTCCCCCTTCAGGGGGCAGGGGCTCCTGTGCCCACCCAGAAGTTAGGCTGCTGTTTTGCTGCCTCTTATGAATTATTTGGACTTTATCTTTAATATATATTCAGATGTTGATCTTTTCATGAATTCAGAAAGGGCCCTTACCTTCCAGACGCCCTGCGCGAGGTTCTGGTGCGCTAACTGCGGAGCTTCGCGGCTGTGGGTGGGGCCGTTATGAAATATTTGTCACGTGGGCTGTAGTGGGTCTTGACTGTTCCTGTTTTTCCCTAGAAGCTTTTTATTTCCTTTAGGAATGACAAACTTAGAATTTCAGGTTCAAGATTTTGTGATAGTTCTCCTCCCCCATCTCCTCCTCTTCCTCTTCCTCTTGCTTTTCTTCCTCCTCCTCTTCTTTTTCCCCCACCTCCTCCCTCATCATCTCTGTCTCTCTCTGCCCCTCATTAGCGAGAACTAAAGCGGTTGGACCTGGCGTCCACAGTTGCGAGGGCCCTCAGGAAGAACGGGACAGTTGTGGCCCATTGCAAAGGGCACCACAGTGCTCTGGGGCCAGCCGTTGGCGTGCCGAGGCATTGCCAAGGCCCCTATGATGAATGCCCCTGGCAACGAAAGAGTGATGTGAAGCCTTTGGAGGCCAGCAGGTGTGGCAGGACAGAACTCAGGACCCCGAGCAGCGACCAGAGCCAGGGACCAGTGTCCCCACACTGTCCCTACACTGTCCCCACAGACGGAAGCCTTCATCTCGGAAACAGAGAGACGTGAAGTGATTGATACCATGGTCCAAGAAGATGGCATTTTCTCTGATTGGAACCGTATAGAATTAATGTGCATCTGTAACAAATACCATTAAGATTAAGTATTCTTCAGAGAGCTGGAGAATCAGGGAAAGAAGGAGCGATGCAAGGCATTTCTCTCGGCTTGGTGGAAAAATAGAAGATTACTTGCATATAGATCAGCCAAACTGGGGGAGCAGGGAACACATTCTTGCATCCCAGAATGTTTCTTTTGTGTTTGCAAATATTCTGTGATCCCAAGACCTCAGACAGCTGCTTGGGTGGAGAGCACATCTTCTTGAGCTGTGGAAGTCATAAGATCCTGACTTGCTGGGTCCCTGCAGGTGGGCCTGATCTTGTCTGGTTCTGGCCATAGGTGACATTGGGCTTCTGCTGACCATGACTCGTGGTAGCTGGTGTCGAGGCAACAGGTACCAAACTGTCTTGCCGCCAAGCCTCTCCTCTCCTGAAGCTGGGCCGTTCCCTGGGCTTGACCAGAACACCAAACCAGTCAATGCCACAGCCACCCCTCCTCTTCTGCCTCTTGTCTCTCCCCGTGCTGTCTTGCAGAAGGCTGTTTCTTCCTTGTTTTAATATTTTGAGAAGGAAAGCAGTGGCATCTTCTAAGCTAGGGGTTGTTGATCGATCTACTGATACCAAGAATCAAACCTGTCTTCAAAAGCTGCCTTCTCTGCATGGTGGGTTTTCTGTACTTGGAGTCACAAAGCTGGCATTGTTTTGAGAGGGTTAACTAAGATTAACGAGCAAAGAAACATGAAACCATAAAGGATCAGCGTTTCCAATCAATGCTGAATAAATTTAATGTGTATTCCATCTGCAGTTTCTTTGGCGCAAACATCCAGACGCCGATTCTGAAAGGTTTTGCCTCTTTATGTTCCTAAACAACACACTAAGACAAAAACAGTGTGTACTTCCAGTTTAATAGTGCTTTATTTAAGGTTTATACTGCAGTCGATGTATCGATCAAGAGGAATTTGTAAAATACAGAGGTGTGTTTAATAAGAGCTGGACAGAGTACCGCAAACCTCGCTATTCCCAAGACTTAAACAATTGTGATTTGCAACTTCAGCATCTGATTTGGGAGGGGAAAGGGAGGGAAAAGTAATTGTAATAAAATAATGGAGACCGCAAAGCGAGAGGTCTAATACCCACCAAATGCCCAAGTTATGAAATCAAGGAGACTCTCCATAGGTGTTCCGAGAGGACTTTGTGCACCAGCTTCTTCCAGAGTGTGTATTTCAGGAGTGTGTAATCACTAGTTCTGGTGGGGGGCCACGCAGAGCCTCTGTCCACAGTATTTCTTATTAGCCTGGTACCATACCAGCAAGAGACGTTAGCCCTGTACCAGCAAGAGAACATCTCTCTCTTTTATCACCCCCAGATTAGCCTACAGTTGCCTCCTTCCTTCCGACATTTGAATAACAAGCCTGATGAAGCCACTTAACTCCCTCCAATTACAGGTGCCAAGTGGGGGTACAAAAAAGAGAGGCCTTTTACATGTGTGAATGGTTTTACAGTCCAGTGTCATAATCAGATTCGAGAAATTGAACTTGCAGAAAGTTTGTGCTAGCCTTGTGGATTTTCATTTCAGATGTTGTCAACTCAAGGGCATTTGGACCAATCAATATCTGTCTGTCTTCTCGCACATAGAAAGTTGGCTATTAGAAAAGAGAGGCTTACAGCAGACTCAGCCAATACCATTAGCCCTAGCCTTAGGGCAGTTCTGTCCATGTGCCCGGGTAGGCACCTGCCCCCTCCCCTCCCCCACCATTAGGGAAGCCACTTGGGATGTCATTTGGACAGAGCGGGCAAAGAGCACTTCTTTATTCTTTCTCTTTTTTACACCCAGACTCCCCCAAAATCAATAAATCTGCTCTTTGCTTATTTTCAGAACTTTACTTCAATATAAGCAAGGACTTTCCTTCCAGCAACAAACTTGACTAACACCATGTCAAGCTTATGTGTGTGTGTGTTTTCTTTCTCTGTTCCAATTTGAAAAATAATTGGAAATAATATCTGATTGATGTTCTCTCTCCCTCTTTTTTAGCTAAAGATTTCCTCGATGAAAGATCTTGATCCATTGCTGTTCATGATTCAGCACTTGATTTTCTGCTCCAGGTGTCCTGTTATTCCAAGGCATTGTGGGAAATTAAGGAGACAAAGTCTAGATTCTTAATCAGAGAGAACTTTATACAAATTGTATTCATTGACTGATGTTTTGTATTTCCTTGTTACTGATGCTTTTCTTGTGATTTTTGTTTTGCACTGAACTGCTCCCTGACTGAGAGAAACCCTGAAGCGGTTAAGATACCAGAAAAGGGAGAATTGAGAATTGGTTAGTAGAGATTTGGAGTATCTCCTGGCAGGTCTTAGAATTTTGTTCAGTTTATTGTGATATTCCTCCCTTTCTTTCTTTCTTTCTTTCTTTCTTTTCTTTCTTTCTTTCTTTCTTTCTTTCTTTCTTTCTTTCTTTCTTTCTTTCTTTCTTTCTTTCTTTCTTTCTTTCTTTCTTCTTTCTTTCTTTCTCCTTTCTCTCTCTCTCTCCCTCTTTCCCTCCCTCCCTTCCTTCTCTCTCTCTCTGTCTCTCTGCCTCTCATTAGCAAAAACTAATGAGAAGGGCACAAAGCGGTTGGACCTGGCGTTCACAGTTGCGAGGGCCCTCAGGAAGAACGGGGCAGTTGTGGCCCATTGCAAAGGGCACCACAGTGCTCTGGGGCCAGCCGTTGGCGTGCCGAGGCATTGCCAAGGCCCCTATGATGAATGCCCCTGGCAACGAAAGAGTGATGTGAAGCCTTTGGAGGCCAGCAGGTACGGCAGGACAGAACTCAGGACCCCGAGCAGCGACCAGAGCCAGGGACCAGTGTCCCCACACTGTCCCTACACTGTCCCCACAGACGGAAGCCTTCATCTCGGAAACAGAGATGTGACGTGATTGATACCATGGTCCAAGAAGATGGCATTTTCTCTGATTGGAACCGTATAGAATTAATGTGCATCTGTAACAAATACCATTAAGATTAAGTGTTCCTCAGAGAGCTGGAGAATCAGGGAATTCAAGTGGGCTTGCTGGCTGGAGCCAGCCCTGCGGTACCTGACCCATCTGCAGACAGAAAGGGCGTGCTCTGTGGTAAAGGCGTCTGTTGGCAGATGAAAGTGAACATGTGAGTTTCCTTTCAATTTCCTGAACGAGCATAATACTTCCAGTTCTCTCTTTTAATGTGACTCTGGATTGCTCTTTCCCTGACAGTTGCCGTAGAGATAGCATAGGCTTGCTGCATGGCACAGAGGTACTCTTTATTTCATTGTAATTAGCAAGGGTAATTTTCTGGCATGGCTCCGGAATGGTCCATGAGGGGTTTTCATATCTGAAAGCAGAGGAGAGCTCAAGGTGAGATGCCGAGCTGTAGCAAGCAAGACCAGTTCAGATCTGGAGCTAGAAGCGAGAGGCTAGGCTATCGGTGGGATCACAGCTACGGGGTCGCTCAGGCCTCTGGGCCAGAGTTCTCACTGGGTTCCTTCTGATGCTTCTCCTGGGGTGCTGGTCGGGATGGGCCCACAGGATCTGGAAAGTGGATGGCGCTGTCCTGCTCTCTGCTCTTCAGAGGGTTTCCTTGAACTGTTTTCCTTTTTGAATGAGAACATAGATCCTTCATTCAGGGCTTTGCTTTGTTGCCTTCACGTAATGCTCATCAGTCCTTCTTTTGCTGTAACTGTTGGTGTATATGCATATCTCTCTTACCAGATGGTAAAGAAATAGCTCGTGTGGTTTTCATTCATTTTTGCATCCTCAATATCTGCAGGAGGACCGTCCAGAGACATCACTCACACACGTGAAGACCAATATGTCACTGAGCACACTCTTTAGTCCAACTGACTTTGTTGTTTGTTTGTTTTTGGATAGCAAAAAACTTTCTCAATAAAGGGAGCAGTATGCTGAGTGGGCTGACATGTCTTGGCATACAGCTCTCTGCTCCACAGACCAGACTTTGCGTGGCGTTGGTCCAACACAGAGCCCTGACTGAGAGCCCTGCTTGCTGGCCTGGATCTAAAGGGTGTATTACACACTACCCTCCACATCCATACATTCTCCCCCCGGTGATGAGGGGTGGGAAGGGCACTGAGGCCCTTTTTCTGTGCCCCTTTTTCTGAGCACATGGTTGGTCTCCATGTGGTCAAGTGGCAAAATCGAATCTAAGTCTAATCAAAGCTGAGAAAGTTAAAAAAATTTTTTCATTCTAGTTGTGGAGCTGGGGTGATATGAGCCTGGAAGCTTCCAGAAGCCCTGGTCTTGGCCTCAAAGAGAAGCTCAGCTGGGAAATCAAAGCAATCTGAGTGAACCGGGTATGGCTCTGGCATCCAGCTGTCCCGACCCAAGTCCCTGTAATTCCCAGGTGTGTGCATCAGGCATCCGTCCATTCTGCCCCACTTGTTTGGGTTCTGTTTCTGTCATTGCTACCAAATTAGTCTTGATGAGGAATCTCAAGATTCCATGGGAGTTTTAAAAGTCTGAATGTTTGAGTCCTTGCTTTTTAGATTATTATTCCTAAAAGAGGGGGGCTTCCATGTCCAAAAGATAGGGAATTTCTATAGATGCCGTGTGGTCTCTCTAAGAAATTTAAACAGGACAGTTTTTCAAAATGTTTAAACTACTGTTCCTCCTAGTTATTCATTTTCAAATGTATATGTGGTTCTTGGCAAATTAAGAGACTATTTGTAGTAATCGGTGACCTGTAAGTACATTCCCCTGCAATCCTTTTTCTCTAGGTAAACACGCAGTTTCTTAAACCTTAGAGGGACATCACACTTGTGCTTTAGTATGGATTCCTCCTTTGTGAGTAAAATGAATGGGTTTGGGAGCAAAAATAGTCTATTCTTCAATGACTGCAATACTGAAATCATTGTTTCCAATGGCACTTGGATCCCATAGTACTTTTTAACTGCAACAATGAGGTTGAGTTCAAAAAAATAATGAAGCCAGCATTATGTTCAGAACTGTCAATTTGAAGCTCAAAGCAGGGAGTTTGGGGTCTTACCTACTGTTTCTTTTCCTTTAAAACAGTTCTGCAAATTAGATTCTCTTAAGTGTAGTTTGCTTTCTGTGAAATCCGAACCTAAGCTGCAAAATTGGAAGATTTTAAGTTTAAAAGTAGATCCACATCTGAAATAGCTACACAAGTCCACCTTTCGTTTGACCAAGCATCAGAGGTAATGTAAATGTGCTTAATAGACCTAGATTTTTTTTATCTGTTCAGTATCCTTTTCTTTGAAAAAACAAACACCTTTGCACCCTAAAATGGTCTTGCTCAAATCCTGGGGGCCAGCTGATACCTCCTCCTTCTGCCTGCTAACCTGGGAAGCCCAGCATACGCTCTTGACCTCCAATGCCCAGAGTACCCTTCCACCAGCATTAGGGATTGTCTTGAGAGTGGGATCAGGATCCCTGGGGCCACAGGGATTCCTCTGGGCTTGCGTTGGAGCCCTCAGGAAAGGAGCTCACTTTCTCTGGGATCATGAACTTACTGTAAGGACCAAAGTTTAGAGCTATAGATAGCGTCTGCCTGAGGATACAACCGAGTCCTGCAGGAGGTCTTGGCAGCTTTCACATCCCCAGCCTTCTGAACACCCCAAGTTCAGGAGCATGGCATCAAACCTGATGAACAATCCCCAAGGTCAGCAGTTCACGCCCTGGGGATTCCTGGCACCAGACCCTCACAGAACTACCTGGCCAGTCTCATCCAGACCAGCCAGCAGTTCGCCCAGCAGAGGCAGCAGCAGAATCCAGAATTGATAGAACGGCTCTGAAATCAGATCAGGAGTGGGACCCCCAGTGCCAGGAAGGATGACCAGCAGGAGTGACCGCCTACCCCTCCCAGTGCCGCTCGCTCCTTCCCACCGACTGGAAGCCTTCTCAGATTTTGCTGTCTTCTCCCCTGGGACCGCCCAAGAGAGGAAAAGAAAAATAAACTGGACCTGCATGTTAAGATGGATTTAATATATTGGAGGATGGAATTTTTAACCTGGCATGACTGGACCTTGGGTTCCAGTCACGGAGGAAGTGGATCCTTCCACTGCCCCTGGACGTTCCAAATTACTTGAGGCAATGGATTATCTTTTGTGCTTAAGCTGGTCTGAGTTGTGTTTCTGTTACTTATGACCCAAAGAGTCCTGGTGGCTCTAGTGTGGAAGTGTAGAAATTAGGATCTATTTTAGTTTTTAACCTAACTTCTGTCAAAGTGTCTAGACATGCTATTTATGGGTCTGGGTTAGTCTGGGAAACTGTGTTTCTTTGTTTGAGCCATGGGTTTCAGACACTCGTTACTTGTTGGTCGTAGGATGCCCTGCATACCTTTAATGTTTTGTTTGTTTGTTCTTTTCCCAAAAGTAAGTGGCAGATTCAAACAGTAGGGTTAGCTTTGTTCCAGAAGTATCAGCAGTGGGTTGGGGACCCTTGAAGATCATATGATACACAGAAACATTTAAAACTTTCAGGGGAAATGATAAATGGATTGAGGATTCGAGTCAGGCTAACTAAAGCTGACATTTAGTGGGAGAAAGTTATAAAAAGCTGCCGTACAACTGGAAAGCAGTCTTGAGTTGGGCCAGATTTGTCACTTGGCTTAGAAACAGAAGGTTTCCTTGAGTTCTGGCAATGTTGTGTCTCCTACTAGCAGGGTTTGTAAAGCCAGGGAAATATATGACCTGCACTACCTGCAAAGAATTGAAATGGTGGATCTTGGCCACGTTCCTGAGCATTTCCACATGTACATCTGCTCTGTTCTGACCTCCAGACCTGGTCTTGTCTGTCACAGGCTGGAGAGAAAAAGTGCTGCCCAGGGAAGGACCTTACTGTGGAGGGGAAGGATGTGGATGAAAGAGAAAGGAGGATGGTGGTCCTAAGACACACCTGAGCTGGTTATATTTCTGAGATCAAAACAAACAAAACAACCACTTTTGTCTACTCCTGTGATTCTTGCCTTTTAAAGGTTAAAAAACCCAATATACAGAAGTCTACTCATTTCCACCATGATTGACTTTGTATGGGACAGGCTACTCTGATTGGGAGCAAGGCTTGGCCATTTCGGCCTTGGCTTGCCCCTCTGGCCAGCTCTGCAGAGCAACTGAATCTAATAACTGACCAGTGTCAAGGGAGGAATGGTCTGGAAAAGTGGGAACAGGAACCAAAGTATAGAGGGCAGCAAAGCAGCTAATTAGCCATGAAGTTGCAAATGCTATGAATACGAAACTCAGCTAACTGGTCACCTCTCATGATTGTTTCCGTGATGTCCAGAATTCTAACCTGAAGCAGTGGCTGGTTTTTCGGAAACAATATATTTCATTTTAAGATAATTGTAGATTCCCATCAGTTGTAATAAACAGCACAGAGAGATCCTGTATATCCTTCACTCCCGGCTCCCCTCGTGGTAACATCCTGCATAGTAACTGTATTACCCTGGGGATATTGATATTGATAGAACCCACCCATCCTATTCAGATTGCACTAGTCTTACATGTACTTACGTTCTACAGATTTGTGTGATCTCCACTGCAGTCAAGACATGGAGCAGCTCTACCACAAGGATTCCCCTACATCTAAACATTTAAATCTTTCAACGCTTCTGTTGTGGTCATTAAGTGTGATTTATCATTGTTTGGAGCCTCAACGTTTTCATGAAAGACCAAGGGAAAGTAGGATTCCAGGTGCCAAAGTTTGCCTTCAGCGCCCTCCTGGGATCCCCGTGGGACGCTTGCCTGTGGTTTCCACAATTAGGCTCCTCAAGATGGATGCAGAGGGATGCCATGTCTGGGAGGAATCGTCCTTTCGATTTCTCTGCACTGATCTTCCTACTCACTGGTCATTATTCTGAAATGAAACCACGAGCTCTTCATGTTGAAATGCCAATACATTTCCCCTCAGCCATGCTCCTCGCCTGTCAGCTCATTTGGTTGCAGCCTTCTCACATTTACTTAACTTGATGTATAGGAATAATGAAATATAATGAAAATTCTTTGCAAACGATTGATTTTCTTCTGCATGCATCCACATGGTCCACAAAATGGAGTTATTTTTAGTCTGTGCCATTCTCTGGCCGTCTTTTTAGTATAGTGTTATCGTGAAAAAAGGTCATGGATTTAGTCAGGGATTCTAAAAATCAGTGCATCCGTAATAAGGAAGAACTACCTGTTCTGTGACAGCCCTTTCCAGGAGCCTGTCCTAAAGTCTCCTTCTTTGTACTCCATAGCTACATGGCCCATGTGAATCTCAGTGCCCTGTGGACCAGCTCTGCTCACCCAGTTCATGTGCCACAGCTTTCTGAGCCTCAGGATTTTCACATAAATTTATGCAGATCTTGTACTATTATTATAAACATTCAATGAGCTAATGAACACAGATGAGGTCCTTAATAAATACTAGTTTTATTTTTAGTCATTTGTCAATGATGTAGCACCTTCTATGGGCCAGGTATTTGCCAGATGGTGAGGATAGAGAAATAGTATAAATATCTCTACCCTCCAGAGAGGCACCGTCCAGTTGCTTTCAACAGTTAAACTAGTGTGTTCAATGCTTTGATAATCATTCCCCTACAGGGGATCCATGCTTGCTGGGAGCCAGGGAAAGTCTTCCTTGAGTTGGTCATTCTTGACTTGTTTGGATCTTGGGGCAGGTGTTGAAGGACCCAGGCTCTGAAAAGAGGGAAGGGCATCTGAGGCAGAGAGGAATGCATAAGCAAAGTTCAGAAATGGGAGAGAACTTTGGTGTGCTCAGAAGTCCTGTAGGGATCAGAGAATGTGAGGGAAGAGGAGAGTGGAAGAGGATGTATGGAGAAGTCAGGAGGGACCAAAGTCTGAGGGCTGAATGGACCTGCGAAAGCTGAGCTGCTCAACATGGAGGCCTGAGTTCCGGGTGGCAGAAGGGTGCACGGGCAGAGCTGAGATCTGGCATCCAGGGTGATGGGGTTTGGAGCCAAGACCTCACGTGTCTTCCTGAGGTCCTGACTGGGTCAGAAGCCCTTCTGGTTGTGGGAGGATCCCAGCTCTAGACCCCAGTGCCCTGATGCCAGCCTCCCATTGCCGCCAGTGAGTGATGGAGCTTTGGGCAAGTCATTTTGTGAATTAGAGACCGGGTCTGAAACTCCTTCCAGTGCTAAAATTCTTTGATTCACAATGGTTCTACAATACCACCAAGTGAAAAAATCAAGAAGAATATAAAAGCAGATGTTTTCTGTTGCTGTGAAAATTTTGTTCCATGTCAGAAACCGTGCACAGTGGGATCTACCAAGGATCTTGAAATCTAGCTATCTTCTCAGACAAGACACATTCTAATTGATTACAGCTACTTAGATCAATTCAATTTTTAATTAATTCGTCACTGAGGTAGGGTTGGGGTTCACATAAGTGGGTAATCCGGAGTGAAGTTTGCCATTGCTTACAGTAAGTGGGGTTTGTGTTTGGGAACTTCTGGCCCCTGTGTTACTTGATCGATTTGAGAAGAGACACTTTTCCATTCAGATGTGCATTCACACTGTGTGTAGATCGTGGGATTCACTCTTGGGGTGTTCACCCCTCCCATGGAGGCCTCTCCCAAGATGACCCTTGGACAAAGCTTTGGCTGGACTTGGTCCAGGTGTGCTTGGTGGCACCACCGTGGCCTGCTGTGTGGGCTGGTGTCTGGCATGTCCAGGTTGGGCTTCCCTGGTCAAGCCTGGGAAGTAGGACACGGGAGTTCTACTGTCCCACCTCTTCCATCACTGTCTTGCTGTGGCTGACTCATCTTCCTATTCCTTCGCCATGTCTACTTACTTATGTGCCTTTCCTTCAGAAACTATAGCTGTAAGACCAGGCTTGTGTTTTGACGGCTGCTGATAGTCAACTGAGCAATGTTCCACACCAGCAAAGCATAGTTAGAAGGGAGAAGCCAGTAGCTTGGCTGAGGCCAGCCAGTACCTGCAGCCTCCTGCAGTGGCCTTCAGTGTTGAGGTTGGCATGCCCAGAGATGCGCAGCTTATGGCCTGGGGGGAGCCCGAATGGGCTGTACCAGCCTACCTGGTATCCATACCACCAAGCAGTGCTCAGGAACGATAAGACCCAGAACAGCTCTCTTCATTAGTGCACAACTGGCCCAGTGTCTCTCACTTTGCAGGGACTGCTTTGGATAGATTGCATCCTCTAATGAGCTTTATAATGTTTGGCATGTGATCTCCAACTGTGAATCCATTGCAGACCCAGAAGATGTGCCCTCCATGGACCTGGGAGCCTCATAGCACTTTGTTTGAGATGTGTTGTCCTCTGCACATAGGAGGATTCATGACATCTGTGGTCACCTGGGACCCAGCTAAGGGATAGATGGAGCCCGGGACAACTTTGAGTTGGAGCAGATGAGAACCTAATTGCCCACTGGGTTTTTGGGTCATAGATGTAGACAAATGAGGGGCTTACCTGGCTCACTGCACCAAAAGGGGCATGAAGAATGCAAATTTCCCCAGATGCTTCAAGTCCTGAGAGCAGAAGTTTGGCCTTGCGTCCTGTGGGAACTGCATGCCTATCTCTAAGATGGAGATGCCTAGCACAGGCCATGAACCTGACCCTAATTGCTGCTTTCCCTATGTTGATCAGAAGCACCTGCATGTGCCTGCCAGCTCCATGCTGTCCAACCATCCTTCATGTCTCTGCAATCTGCAGCAAGGTAGATAGAACCCAAACACTCGGCATGCAGACATGCGGGGCGATGGAGAAGCCAGTGCCTTGGGAAGCAGGTCGACCTACAATAGGACAAGACAGAGCTTCTCCATGTGGGGCTTTCCTGACCTGTATGACTGTGTGCCTGCCTCTGGAAAGCATTCCACTGAGGTGTGCCTCCTCTGTCTGATTCTCTGTGCCTCCTCCCTCTGGCCTTAGCCAGGCTCCTTTTCCCCACACTTGTCCCTCAACTTCTGCCCAGATGGGCACGTCCATTCATAGCACATACAGTTTATTGGTATTCATTTATATTTCTGATTCAAGGAGTAAGGTATGCCCATTTTAGAAATAAAGAAAAGTACACATAATAAAGAAGTCACCCTTATATTTTCTTTCCATATTTTGATCCATCTCACTCAGTAGATATGTCTATTTTATTAATGTATTTGGGAGCATCCCCTTTATGCTGTCCTGATGTCCACCAGAAACATCCCTGCCCTATACCTTTGCTCTTCCTGCTCCCTCCTTGGACCCCTCCGCATCCCACATGCCTTCTCCCAGCGTTGCTGCGCTCCCACCCTGAGGCTCCTTGCAGAGTTTCTTCTCTGACCATCCAGCATTCAGGGCTCCTTCTCTGAGCACTTGAGCCCTGTCGGTGCCTTTTGTTGGTTCCTAACTTCTATTGTTCTCTGATTTTGTCCAACCTCCGGGGTCAGGAGAGCACACTTCTATTTCTTTGTACACCCAGTAACACTGGGCTATGAAAGGATTCTTTAGCTAAAGACATAAGAGGATGTTGTTGAAGAATAAAAAAAAAAATTAATATATTCAGAAGAACACACATCTTCATTAATAATTGCAGTCTCGGCCATTAGTCTCTTTTATGTTCTACTGGTAAAAGTTAATGCATTTCATGATTTTTATTCCTGGAAAAGTTGATCGTGGACTTGACTACACTCAGTGTGCTCTGGACAGTGTTGAGGGAGACTGGAAAAAAGCACTCCCAACCTCCTGCTGGGTGGGCCTCTTCTATGGAGTGTGCGCGCACTGGGACTCAGCCCCCGAGGGGTTTCTCGGGCCATCAACCTGGGTCCTGACTCCTTCCTCTCCCTCTGGCTGATTTGAGACAAGGAGCTGGAAGCATACAGGACAGGTTTGGGTGTGTGTGTGTGTGACTTTTTGTGGGGTAACCACTTTGAAAGACCTTCCTTGGACTGTAGAAAGAATGACAAAGATCGTGCAACTCTGGGTTGTGTTTCAGAGATCAGTGCTCCCTGTCGCGGCGGGGACAGGCCCACACCCATCTCTTTTAATGATCTGACCCAATGGAAATCTCCTGGTTCCTAAGACACTGCCTTCAAATTAAAAACAACAACAGCAACAACAAAACCCTAATAAATAGTTTGTTACAAGTGCAGGGCATCACATTGCCGTGTTACGTATTATGGAACTAGGATAATATTTAAGTTGCTTATTCACAGCATTAAAATAAATAGTGGTTTGGGCATTTTGGCAAATAAGAGGCCATGCCTGATAATCCCCCTACCTCCTCCCCCACCTCTGGCTTCTGCACACTCTTCCTTCCTGCCGGGTCTGGGTTCTTTCCCCAGTTGCAATTACTCCATTACGCTATTAAAGTTCAGAATATGCAACACGCCCGACCCCTGAAGGCATTTGCCAGTCATTTTTTTTTTTTTTTTTTTTTATCTTTCCTAATACCTGTAGCTCCCTTTCTGTGCTAACATTTGACAGCAAGCATTCTGTAGCATCTGCTGGTTAGCTGTCTCTTGAAGACCACTAGCCTCTGAACCTCTTACGGCCACTAATCGGGCCCCTGTCAGATCTCCGAGGGGGGTAGCAGGCAACACAGTGAATTAAATATCAAGCAAATCAGATCAAATGGCAGCCTGGCCCCCCAGGTAAGGAGCGGGCTTGGGGTGGCTCGCGTTTGAGCAGGCGCCTGTCCTTCCCTGGTTCACGCAGGGCACGGACCCTTGTTACATCAAGTGCCCCTCGCTTAAGCCCCACTAATTGGGTAGGATTGCTGCCGTCTGATGAGTCATAATTAGGACGAGACGGCTCCAGTAGGAGCCGTCTTATCGGGCGAAGGGTCAGGGACTAATGACTAGCAGAAGGTAAGGGTTTTGTTGATGCCTGTAGTCTCTGTTGGAAGGAAAAAAAAAAAAATCCACTCCTGCTGCATTTCTTCCGGCAGCAGGCACTGAATCTTTCCCCTCATTTGATTCAGTGACCTCTCAAGTGCATCATCGCCCCGAGGGCTCCAGGCCGTCCAGCAACTGTTAAGCCCCTTGGGCTGATAATCTTCTCCCACGTTTGCCCTTAACACCGGTCGCCCCACCATTAGCCACAGCTGCAATGGTGCTCATTAGAGGCGATCGATGCGGCCGAGCTAAAGCCGGGCTGCACGTCCGCCCTGCGAGCGCCTGCAGATTTACGGCAGGCCCACCAACGCCTCCCTGGCAGCCCCGCGGAAAAGGGGCTCTGAAAAAAAAAAAAAAAAAAAAAAAAGAAAAGGCAAAACATGGACGAGGATGAGGAGGAAGTGCATATTTACCTTCTTGGTCTCAGGATGTTGTTGACTGTCTAGAGGAAATTTTGTTTCCACTGTGATGTGCAATTTTCACATCTTTGCCTCTGATGCTCCTTGAGTTGGGCAGGGCCGGGATAAGGATGTTTCCTCGGGAGAGAAGGACTGGTCCTGCCTAGAGAGGCATGCGCGGTGGTGTGGACTCTGGACGCAGGTTTCTCCCGGCTCTTTCCAGAACAGGGCCATCTGGGGAAGTGGGCAGTGGTTGTTGGAGTCCTGCTTCTTGCCAGAAGGTGTTGCCAGAGAGCCTGTAACTGTCGCTCTACTCCTTCCCTAGGAGGGAACGCGGGGCTCCCAGGGCACACTGGAAGCAGGAAAGGTCTCGGGGGGGCGAAGGCTAGAGTTGGCTCTGCTTCTCCGACTTCTGCAGGCCGGCATCCTTCCAGAAGGGCTGGGTCAAGTTGCCCACTGGGCCGTTCTTCTTTTGTGATGGGCTGGGTGGTGGCTGGACCCCCTTGGAACGAGGAGCAGCCATGGCCTCTCTCCCCGGGGTTAGTAGTGGGCAGGCCTTCAGCAGGTGCACAGTCGCCGACCTCTTGTGCTCCCTGCTACCCATGGGAAGGACGGAGAAGTGTGAAAATAGGGAAAACCCAGGATGGGAGCAGGAGGCCACAGTAGCAGATCCACACTGGAAAACTCAAGATATGTGCCTGTGTTTTCTGCATAGGGGCCCATATGGAATGAAGGGTTGTCCTGAGCTTTGTCTTCCCACTGAAGAAAACGATCTAGAAAAGCCCCCAACAGAGCTGCACTCTTGTTTGCTGGCAGGGAAATGCTTGGGCTGGTACCAAGGAGCTCAGGTGGCAAGAGAGCTCATCTAGTCCCTGCCAGCAACCTCACCAGCAGAGAATGGGGACTCTGCTCCTGGAAGGGCGGGGCTCCTACCCAAACTCAGGACAGTCCGCCTTCAGACAGAGGGGAGCTCCTGCAGGGGCAAGCCTCCAGCTCTGCTTCGTTGAGTGAGCGATGTGACAAAGCAAGTTTAGAGCAACTCTCAACTTCCTCTGGGTCCTTCAGTCAGTCTACGCCTGAAATGTTCAGTGACAGAATCCATAACATCTGGAAAATGGGCAAAAAGAAACTTTCCTCTGAAAGGATAAGCAATGAACAATGACTTAGGACAGGATGACTGCAAGTTCTAAGCCAATGACCTTCCATGAAATGAAGTAACAGCGAGGAATGGAGGATTCCAGAAATTTGGTAGTTTCTGTTTTTAACAAAATTTAGGGTGACATTGCACCGATGAAATCAGAACAGGACTTTGTCAAGGTGGCAAAACCCAAGACCCTCAAAGGCACAGACAGATCAATAATTGCTGAATTTAAAACTGCAGGTTTGAAAAAAAACCCCAAAACCAATCCCACCTTCAAGCCCTGCAGTTTTGCAACTAGAAAGTTGCATCAATTAGGCAGGAGATGAACCTGAGAACTTAGGGAAACCCAGAGGCAAGGGATAAATAAATAAAGTGATGAAGGAGAAAGTAGGAGACCTGGAAAGACAAGAGATCCAATATATGTATAATGGGAATTCCTGAAGGAGAGAGTCGCGTGAGCAGAGACGCCAAAATGATCACCAAGGAATCCGAACGGCTCGCTGAATACCAGGCTCAATGAATGGAACTTGAATTTCAAGGTCGAAGCAAATATACGTCTAGGCTGAAAAACGATTTACCTCCAAGGAAACAAGAGTCAGCCTGCAGTTAGCCTGTCTGCCTACAAAACTCCAAGTGCATTTCACTCTTATTGGAACCCCAGCTCTTACACAGTTCTGCTTAAGATTTCCATTTTTTATTTTTTTATTTTGTTAGTTCCTTACCAGAACAGTTTACCTGAAAAAAAAAATTCAATTCTAGTACTCCTCATCTCCCACCATAAATTGAGATACTTTAGAAAAAAGTGGACAGTTGGTAGACTTCTCTGCAGTAATGAAGACAAGATAACAATGCATCAATGTTCATAGAACTTTTATAGAAAAAAATTTTGACCCAAGTACACTCTACCCTCTACTCTAATTTCTACTCAAAATGTGTGATTTTTAGATGGCATCCAGTTAGCATGCAAGCTCCATAAGATTGCAAAGATGTGTACCGTCTCATCCACTTCTCTCCCCTCTGGCCCCAGCAAGGTGCTCATGACATGTATGCTGACTTAAATGGGTTGCAGCAAAGGATGCTCTGAGGGATGCAAAGAACCTGGAAAATATACCATTCACATGTCCTTTTTGAAAAAATGTACACACTGCAGCCAAATATGGAAGGATAGGAAAATCATAGTATAACAGAAAAGAGATAAACAACAAATTTGGTAAACACATAGAGCTTGAATAACTATTATTCATATGATTAAAAACAACCCCAATATAAAAAAGAAATATTGAGAGCAAAAATGGATAATTTAGGCAAATAATTTAGTATTAATGATCTGATCTGTGTTTTTAGGTAATAGCAAAAATTGGCAAATCAGACAGAGAGGGAAAAAGCAAATGTGTGGACATTTTTGTTTTATTTAGAAAGAGGTGATAGATAGTATCCCAGTGTTAACAGTGACCTGGGAAAAATATGTGACATTAAAAAAAAAGAAAAAAAGAAATGTGAAAAGCACCACATAGACTAAAAACAGGATTTACAGTGTCCAAATTTCTGAACAAAAAAATAATAAAAGGTCTAATAAAAATCATTTTTATCAAAAGATGAATAAAAGGGAGAAAAAATAAAGTATTAAGAAAATAAGGTGTAACAGAGTAAGTCCAGAGGTAAATATGAAAAGGCCAAACTCCCCAACTGACAGGCTTTCAGGTTTGATTGAAAACAGAATCACATTAGAACCTATTGACCAGAGACACACTTACAATTTTAAAAAATATGGAAAGATTGAAAAATAATGGCTGAACTAAGACATATCAGGTAAATACAAATGAAAACTGAAAAGTGGTAGCAAAGTTAATACCAAATTAGGGTTTAATTAGTTTCAAATGATTTCTTTTTATATTGCTAAAACGTAAAGTTCACCATGAAGATGCAAACATGTTATGCATCACATAAATAATGAACCCTTACATGTAAAATATCATTAATATTAAAATATATACAGTAAATTAAAAATATTAGAAGAAACTGACAAAGACATAAGTGATATAAGTAATAAATGAGTGGCTTTCTCATGAACAGTCAGTAGTGGACAGGACAAGTTGACAAAAATAAGCAAAGAAATTAAGAGTTGGATCATATATAATAAATAGAGCTTATTCAATATTTAATAAAATAGAGTGAACTTTATATCACCCGAAGAAAGAAGATGATGCCCATGTTATGTTTATAGAAGTTGACGACAAAAAAATCTTAATCACAAGGAAAAAATTAATGTATTTTCTTAAGGAACAAACTATATAAACCACATCCAGAGCTACAACAAAATAGTAAGTTTTAATAACAAAATGTAACACAAATTGTAATATACTTAAAAAATTAAGATAATACTTTCCCAGTGGCCATTATGTAAAATAAGAATTTAGTCTATGATTCCAGAATAGTTACAAAATAAGGACATATAAAACATTAGGCGTTGAAGCCCAAAGTTAATTCAAGGTCAAATGCATCATATTAAGTATGTTTGTCATGAAACAAGAATAAACAACAATGCACAAAGTAATAAGCCCTTAATTTAATATTGCTTGTAAAAATCTAAGATATTAATTTCAAGGAATGTTCAAAAAATGAAAAGAAGAAATATCACAAAAGAGAAATTTATGAATTAGAACACCAAGAAACAGTAAAGTTGAGAAATTCAAGAACTTTAAAGATAAGCAGATACACATTAAAAATGGACAAACTACTGGCACATCTGACTTAGGATAAATACAAATATAGATAAGGAGGAGTTAGTGAAGATGACTGAGGGAACAAACAAAAATAAAATACTACGATAACTGTATGGTAATAAAAACTATAAAGAAATACTAAGAACCAATGCATACAGTTGACAACCCAGTGACTGGAAGATTTTTCTGCAGAAAATAAAATCTTGTCTGACTAAAAAAGGAGAAAAATGCTATGGGCTAATAATCTTGGAGAGAAATTTCAAAAGTTGCTTATGGTTTAATTATTATACCTTTGTGAGATCTTAAAATGAATCTCTTTGTCAGTCCCTCTCCATTATTATTCAGTCGTTTGCTCATTCTTCCGGAATAATTTTAGAATTCTTTGGAGTTTGGGGGTGAGGGATTTTAATCCTGTAAGAACAAATAATTCCCCTGCTGTATGAAAGATTGCAAAGCACAGGGAGAAAATGTTTCCTGGTGCATTTTGTATAGCCAGCTGGGGCTCGAATCTAAAACCTTTAAGGCAGAAAATTCCAGACCCATCTCATTGGGAAGGTGAGACTGGAGCAGTGGGTGGGGCTGGCCCCTGGTGAGATCAGACTGTAGCCATTGAAACAAAGAACAAAAAAACCCTAAATAATATATAGCAAATTGAAAACAACAGTTTCATATACTATACAGATCTACTTCAGGAATGCAATAATGTTTTAATATTCAGAAATCTATTAATAAAATATATCACATTGGTAGATTAAAAGAGGAAAAACTTACATAAATTCCCAGAGGACACTTGATAAAATTCAACATCGATTTCTAATAAAAACTTAATAAGCCAGGACTAGAAGAATGTTTCCTTGACATGGGAAGACAATATGAGATCAGCAGCAACATCCCTTTTAATGAGGACTCTCCATAGGTCCTTCAGAGTCTGATGCAGGGTGGGGGTGCTACGATTCCATCACTAGGAACATCATTCTAGAAGTTCCAACAAGTGTGATAAGACAGGAAACAGAAATAATAAGATTAAATTTTAGAACAGACCCAAATCTACATGCAGTATGATTAGATGTCTAGAAACCCTAAGAGAATATTTTAAAGAAAGTAGTCGACAGAGTTTCTTTTGATGGTTGCATGCACAAATCAGTAACTTTTCTATATTCCATTGAAGATTAGCTGGAAAGTAAAATGATAAAAGATTTCCAATCCCCAAGATCAATATAACACACTAAATCTTAGGAATAAGCCTGGCAAAATGTGCAGGGGTCCACATGAAGGAAAGGACAACAGATTTTGAGAGATGCCAAGCAAATCTTGAGTATATAGAGATACAGACCTTGGTACTGAATAGTGGAAAGAGGCCAAATATCCCCAACTTAACTGATGCTTTTAGGACAATTCCCATCAAAATTCAAATTTAAGGTCGACTAGCTTATTTAGAAGCTATTCAAATATTGAATACTAATGGAGAGGAAGAGCACGAGAGACGGATTGAGAGGTGTTCTACAGCTCAGTGGTTTCACGGTGGGGGTGGGCACAGGAGGGGACAGGTGGACAGGTGCCCACACACCCAACATAGGGTACATGTGGATTTCAAACATGTGGGGAGAAGTTTGATTATTCAGTAAATGATGTTGAGATAGCAGGTTGATTACTTGGAAAAGGGTCCCTCTCTCACCCCTAGATGGAAATTCACTGCCGTGATTAAAGAGGTGAGTACAATAGAACAAGATGGACTTTGAGGAATGAGGGATACACGTCTCTCTGGTTTCCTGGTGGGGGAAGGAGAACAAGGAAGAAACCAAACAGGAACACAACATAGATTTTTTTTTTTCCATAAAAACTGGAAAACTCCCAACACCAAATTACACCCTAAACAATGTTAACAGACAAATGGGAGCACATTGTAGCATATTGTTAAGTAACGTGTTATCACCTTTAATACATAAAGAGCCCTTATAATTCAATAAAAGTTTTGGGAAAAAAAATGCCTAAAAACTTGACAAAGCATCCATGAAATAAGAACTACTGGTGTTCACTAGGCATCTAAAGAAATGTTCAGCCTATTAAGAATGAAGGAAATACAACTTTAAGTAATGCAGTTATTTTTGGCTGATCAAATTAGTAAAGATTTTTGAAAGAGGTAATGCCCAAGGTTGGCAAGGTGATGGGAAAACAGTAATTCTTATGTATTTGTGTATGAGATTTTCCAGAGGTAAAATTGACAATATGAATTAAAACTTCAACATTATCCTGAGACCCAGTACCTGGACTCACTTCTAGGCACGAACCCCATGTAAACAATTACAGAACCGCACAAAGTCCCATGCAGTGGGTGGGGGGATTGGAGGGGTGGGTGGCTCTGTGGCGCTCTCTGTAACCCTGAGAAACGTGAAACGGGGTAAAGACCCAGTGAGAGGAAACAGGTCAAATAAATCGTGGTCCATGAAAAGCCATGGAGTACTAAGTAGCCATTAAAAACCATGTTCTCAGTAACGAAGCATATGCAGCAATATTCACAATATATTAAATAATAAAAGTAGGTTCAACATGTTAGATGTTTATCATCCCAATGTTGTAAAAATGGTAGCGATGCCTAGAGAGGAGACAGAAGGCAATATAGTGCTCACGTCCTACTCTTGGGAATATGAGGAATTTTTATTTTCTTCTTTATCCCTTTCTGAAGTTTTCAAAATTTATGCCATGACACTGCATGACATATATACAAGTCATAGTAATAATTATAATAAAAAATTTAAAAGCTCCATGAGGGAAACAGCACTGGTCTTGTTACCCGGTGCCCATCTGAACAGTCTTTCTATGTATGTCACAGAGCGGCCCAGGGTTCAAAGAAAAGAAGGCTTGATGTCCAGTCTCTACGGAGATCTCTCTCTCTCTCTGTGTCTCACATTCTCTGTCTCTCTCCCTCGCTCCTTCTCTCCCTCTCTCATTCTCTCTCTTTCTGTCTCTGTCTCTCTCTGCTTCTCTCTTTGTCTCTGTCTCTCCTTCTCTCTCTCCCTCTCTCATTCTCTCTCTCTGTCTCTGTCTCCCTCTCTCTTTCTCTCTGTTTCTCTGTCTCTATCTCTCCTTCTCTCTGTCTCTTTTTCTCTCTCCCTCTCTCTGTCTCTCCTCTTTCTCTCTCTGTCTCTCCCTCTCTCATTCTCTCTCTGTCTCTCTCTCCCTCTCTCGTCCTTTCTGTCTCTCTCTGTCCCTATCTCTCTTTCTCTCTGTCTCTCTCTGCTTCTCTCTTTGTCTCTCTCCCTCTCTCTCTCTCCCTCTCTCTGTCCTTCTCTTCCTCTCTCATCCTGTCTCTCTCCTTCTCTCTCTGTCTCTGTCTGTCTCTCCCTGCTACCAGTCACTTAATATCCCTCTGGCTGCTCAGAGAAAGTCCTGGTTTCCAGTTTCTTGGCTCATAGATAACATCTCCTTATTTAATGTCTGACTCACTCATTTTATTTCGGATCTATTTTTCCTTCTCAGGCTTCTGGCATCCTGGCTTCATTTCCTGAGAAAGCCGTTTTCAAGTCCCGGAGAGTGTCTTGCCTCAGTCCTTGGAGTCACTGTGAGGGAGGGAGGAGCTGGGAGGCTTGTTGCTCCCGCTAGTGCTTGGCTCCGTCCTGGGGGGCCCACACAGGCTCCTGGTTCAGTTTGATTGTTCTGGGCGTGAATGAACTTGGCTGCCTCATTATTGACAGAAACCTTGGGTTAGGATTGCCAGGCTTTGCAAATAGAAATACAAAATTCCTACTTAAATTTGATTTTAGATGAACAATACCTAATTTTTAGTACAAGTAGATCTTAATCATTTCGTGGGATATACTTATACTGAAAACTAGTCATTGTGTATGTGAAGTTCAGATTTAACTGGGCAACCTGTATTTTATCTGACAACCCTCTTCTCAAATGCCTTCCATGGGTCAAATGCCAAAATGGCCCCATGCCTTACCTTGGCCTAAGGCACTTGGTCTATAGTGGGTTCTTTGTGTTCTACCGTCAAGTATTTGAGCAAACACAGTCATCTCCTGATGGATCTATCTGGCTCCTGCCGATGGCTAGTCATCAACTGGCTGCCGGAAGATGAGAGCTTGGCCGTTCCTCTCTGTAATCTAAAATTGAACAGCCGCTGATTTTCATAAGCAGAGAGAAAAATTAAGGAGTTGATGAATTAGTGGAAGTGGTCATTGTTTCGTCAAGGAGAATAGAACGCCGGCCCCAGTGATGAGCTACTCTTCCTCTGCTGGGGTGAGTAGAGTCGATGCCCACCCCTTTGACTGCTTCTTCTTTTTTTTTTTTTATTCTTATGTTAATCCCCATACATTACATCATTAGTTTTAGATGAAGTGTTCCATGATTCATTGTTTGTGCACAACACCCAGTGCTCCATGCAGAATGTGCCCTCCTCAATACCCACCACCAGGCTAACCCAGCCTCCCACCCCCCTCCCCTCTAGAACCCTGTTTGTTTTTCAGAGTCCATCGTCTCTCATGGTTCATCTCCCCCTCCGATTTCCCCCCCTTCATTCTTCCCCTCCCGCTACCTTCTTCTTCTTCTTTTTTTTTTCGTAACATATATTGCATTATTTGTTTCAGAGGTACAGATCTGAGATTCAACAGTCTTGCACAATTCACAGCACTTACCAGAGCACATACCCTCCCCAGTGTCTATCACCCAGTCACCCCATCTCTCCCACCCCACCCCCCACTCCAGCAACCCTCAGTTTGTTTCCTGAGATTAAGAATTCCTCATATCAGTGAGGTCATATGATACATGTCTTTCTCTGATGGACTTATTTTGCTCAGCATAATACCCTCCAGTTCCATCCACGTCGTTGCAAATGGCAAGATCTCATTCCTTTTGATGGCTGCATAATATTCCATGGTATATATATATACCACATCTTCTTTAGCCATTCATCTGCCCTTTGACTGCTTCTTGAAGGGGTCTCTTGCTCTCCCTTGTGCACATGCTCTGGACGGGGTAACACAGAGTGTGTGCCAGTGGGGCGCATAGGACAACATTCTTCAGGCGTGCAGACCACCGTCTTTCATCTCTTCCTTCTGCCGAGTGGAAATGACGAAATTGACAGGATCAAGCCAGGAAGAATGAGGCAAGTGCAAGCATGGGAAGAACCATGAGCATCAAAATCCAGCTGGCGTCATTTTTTCCAGTGATTTTAAAAATGATCAGAGAACGGACACTACTTGTTACGAAGTGCTTTAGGATTGAAGTTGGCCAATGAAGACTTTGTTCGCGGCAGCCACGTCTACAATTGCCTGTGCTCCTGACTGGTCAGAGCCAGGGCAGTGCAGGACCCCGGTGTGCAAGGCTGGCCTTGGCATCCTGGGGCCCGACACCCAGGAAAGGCTCGGAGCCCAGCACCCCTCTGGGGACTTCGTTGGGTGCCTTCTACCGAGAGCAGCAGGGGCACGTGGTCCCGCCTCTCTCCTGGCATGAGTCATCTCTTCTCCGGGAAGGAGCCTGGCCCAGAGCTGTCCAGGCAGCAGACCATGTTTTATTACCTCTCTGGCTTCTGGTTGCCCGCCAGGAGCTGAATCAGAAGTGCCAAAATGCTGTAAGAAATCAGATCACGGAGTGCGGCTCCTCGCATGGCATTCCCAGCTGTTGGCTCTGCAGCAAAGCTCTTTGTAAATTTTGTAAGAAAACATGTTCTCAAGAGGTTTCCATTTCAAGTTGGCAGCCTTAAGTCAGGAGAGCTGGACTCAAACTTTTTAAGGAATATCTGAGCTTGGATCCTGCTCTGTGCTTAGCCTGGTCTCCAACTTTTGGGGCCTCGGATTTGGAACCTCTGTGGCTGGCTGATAATGGGCTAGATTGCACGTGCCTGACAGGGGAGCGGAGCACGAGGCTCCCATAATACCCTCATTGGCTTCAAAGGGCGCACCGCACTCGCAGGAGATGATTTATGGAGGCTGGTTAGGGAAGAGATTAGGAGCATCATTTAAACACGGCTCTGGTTTTCTTTCTTCTGGGAAAGTAGCCTCTTTTCATTCAGAAAAAGGTAGCAGGAGTCCTGTTTAGCATATTCAATTTAAGTCATCTCTGTGCTCTCAAGCTATTTCCCCCAAATTGTGCTGATGTTTTCTTCTCCCCACCATTCCAATTCTGACTTTTGGGCTGGTTGGCTGTGTCTGTGTAGCTGGGACGCTCCCTCGTTAATGCCCGATTTTTGTTCCTAATGTTTTTTATGGACAATTTTTCATCTTCCCTTTCATTCGTCTTTCTTATTCTCCTCGTTTCCCTGCATTCTGCCGACAGCGGATTGACAGTGACTGACACCGTCCGGAATCAGGTGGCAGGTGGCAGAGAGGGAAGCTCGGGGGAAAGAGAAACGTGGGATCTCCTTGTTCAATCAACCACTGAAATGACCCTCTGGTTAGAAAGATGGTGGATACCGAGCTATGTTATTTTTATTATTCTGCTAAAGGGAGGTTTGTACATTTTAAAAGCAACTGGACTTAGGTAGCCCCAAACTTGCTACATTTAATATTTTTGTCTGGAGAGCATCTTCATCCATAAAAGCAAATATTTTCCTATGGATAGGGGCTTGTAATGATGAGCTATTTCTGTACAACAGTGTAGTATACTAGATTATAAACTTCCCAAACATTAAAATTAAGCACTTCTGGAGGGACATTAACTCTTTCAGGCCACTTAGACATTTCCCCAAGTGCTCGTCATAAATCCAGGAAACTGCATTGTCACTGTTCTATTCAGGAATAATTTTGCTTCAGTGCATTTCTGCACCATACATAATTCTATTTTAGGGAGTAAAGATGTTAACTTATGTCAGGAGAGCCTGCTGATTGGTTCTGTCTCGCACGGTATTATTTTAAATCAATGGCCACTGCTACAAAATCAGATAATTTCTCAGAAGACTTGCATGGAAGCATATTCTACGGTTGTTTATATTTGAGGTAAGAGCTTTCAATTCAAATCATTGTTCCAAAATAGATGAATGTCACGTGTGATACTGGTTAATGTACATCAGGCGTTTGGGGAAACTGAACTGAAGTGGAAAATCAAGCTGCCAAAAGAGTTGCTTCCAACGGAAGCTTAATCCCTGGTAAGCACGGGAAGCCGGCATCCAGGGGCAGATAGAAATACCCCAGGATGCGGCAGAGTTCCTGACAGGTGCCTTCCCCCAGCCGGTAAGACCTGGATGGTGCAGCGGACTCCAGGAGTCCGGCGGGGCCGGGCACGCGGAGGGTCAGCTCAGGCCGTGACATTGGAGGTGTTTGGACAACACGTGAGTGCATGGGGGTTTGTAGAAAGCCCAGACAGGCAGATGGAGAGAAGGATGTATAATCACATATTCTTCCTCGGTCCTCAGACTTCTTGAGAAATTGGAATTCTGAAACATGTCTTGGGAATTTGTAGATCAAAAGCCCCTGGATTCCGCCTGGAAAGTTGCCCCAGAAAACTATTTATTAGTGAAGAAAGTGTCATAGCTTGGCTAAGTAGATGACATTCTCTTTTTCCATAGCCAAAGGCAAAAGTTTTCGGGACACCCACACGGCGTTAGTGAGACCCGGCTGCCCTCCCGATTGGCGTGGGATGTCCTTGGCACAACAGTGACCCTCAGTGATGCCGTGGAAGGGACACACCTTTCAACAGGCACAAAACAGAGGAGCAATTAGGTGTGACTGAAACACAGCAGGTAACAGCCAGAGGAGGAAAACGACGGCAACAAGCTTCCGGAGAATGTGGGGCTTGACTCAGAGCTGCGAATAATGAGGAAACGTCCTGTCTCAAGAATTGCCACCACATTGTAGGTAGACACGCACAGCTTCACAAAGGCCATGGCGAGGGGATAAGCCCCGGAATATCTGAGCCAAGAACGTTGGGGCCCCAACCAAATTGTCAGGCCTCGTAGCTTTAGACAGTGTGGGGCAGAAAGAAGGCCTAGAGTCTGGATCAGGAGGCCCCCTGCTCTCTCTCTCTCTGCCCCTCCTTCTGGAAACACACTCATCTCCCAGGAGCTGGGGAAAAGCAAACAACAGCACCCTTCCCTCCGACCCCACGCCGCAGAACTAACCCTCTTTGTCCACCTCTTATAGGAGTTGATTTTTATGGATAGAGATTTTTCCCACTACTTTCCTTTCTTCAGGGCCTGGGAACATCCCCCCAAATTCATAGCTAATAAGTATAATATGTTAGTAAAGTGAGACCATGGGATTTGGGACTAGTGAGAGTGATTATCTCTCCAAATTTTTGAGACGTTCATAATATAAAAATTAAATACCAGTGCAATTAAATATTTTTTCAGTATCAGAATTACTGAAAAGAACACACACGTGTACATGGGTTTTGTTATGAATAATTCACAGATTCCTAGGATCTCTCTGAAGTCCTTTTCCAATCTTAAATTAGAACAGAGAACAGGTTGCCCACCGTGGTTGGTTAGAAATTTGGGATGTTAATAGCAGTAAAAGCCAACTAACAGGATGGTTGTGGTCTCTCTTCCTTGCCGAGATGGAGGATTACATCATTACATCACTGACATCTCTTGTAGGGTCGGATGTTGCTTGCTTTGGAGAAACCATCTCTCAGTCAGTGGAGGACAGAACATTCTGGGAGGGAGAGGTGGAACGTGGCTGACCCCGCCTGCCCCTCAGTGCTCCAGGTTCCCCAGTAATTCCCTTGTTCTTGGGTTCTTGGAATCAATTTTAGGTCCCTGAAGCTTTGTCCCAACGTTGGAACTTTTCCTCTGCCCTTGGCCGCCTTCCTGTGATTTAGTTATTTATTCATTTGCACTTTGGGATTCTCACCCCCTTCCTGCCTGGGGGAGGGGATAACTCCACCCTCTCAATTTCCCAAAGCGTGTTCCTTTGTTCGAGGTGGTCCCACCTTCTCAGTTTTCTCATTTATAAATGGGAAGTTTGATAGCAGCTTCCTGAACATCTAGAAGGTCCCTTGCACAAGCCAGGCATGTCACACCGTCGACCTACGCCACACCAAATAAGCAGGCATATTCTTGTTAATACGGCTCCATTGGGGCACCTGGGTGGCTCAGTCAGTTGAGTGTCCGACTCTTGATTTCGGCTCAGATCATGATCTCGGGGTCCTGGGATCGAGTCCCATATCCGGGTCCACACTCAGTGGGGAGTCTGCTTAAAGATTTCTCTCCCTCTCCCTCTGCCCCTCCCTCTGCTTGCATTCTCTCACTCTCTCTCTCTCTCAAGTAACTAAATAAATTAAAAAAAAATACTGCTTCATTACACAGGGCAACTGGTAATAGTACTAGCTCATTTAATTCTCTTTGTTGAGGTGCATATTATATTAGTCCCTTCCCACGTTCATAGTGAGTGAACCAAAGTACTGAAGGGTTGCCGTGGGTGACCCGCTCACCCAGGGCTACTCCCACTGCCTAGCTGGCCCAGCTGCAGTAGACAGAATGCTGGAGTAGACAGAGCTTGGACTGGACAAAGCTGGACTTGACTGGAATCCAGGGTCTGGACATCCTGGGCTTGATTCCAGACTCTTCCACCTGTCAGTTTGAGCAAATTATTTATTCACTCTTGGCCTCAGTTTCCTCCGTAAGCTGGGGATAGCAAACTACCCAGCTCATAGGCCTGTCTGGCACTTAGCAAGCCCTTGCCTGGTGTTGGCTATCCTCCTGGGAGGCCAGGCAGGATGGCATCACCCCCACCCATTTCCGGCTCCTGAGCCAAAGCCTCCCCGCTGCTTGCTACCACTCCTTCGTCTCTCTCTCTCTCTCTCTCCCTCCAACCCCACCATCTTTCTTCCTGAGAACAGTATTTTGTGTCTGGTTACTTAAAATAGGCACATCTTAAGATGGATTTTTACTAGTAGTTAATTTATTCACTACTTTAAAAACATTTCTAAAATGGTAAAAGTAATTTATATGAACTGCGAAACAGTTTGGAAAACCTGGCAAACAGAAATGAAAAGATAACAGAATCTCACTACTTAGAAGTAAATTTTGGTATGTTTGCTTTTGTTTATGTTTTTTAAGAATATTTTTAACCTAAAAAAAAAAGAATATTTTTAACCTAGTTGTGATTGTACTAGAAGTTCAATGTTAGGCTTTTTTCTGTTCAATGAAAATTCTAACAGAAGTATTTCATCTTTTTATTTTTTAATTTTGTAAATGTTTCTTTTTAAAAATTTTATGTATTTATTAGAGAGAGAAAGAGAGAGAGAGAGAGAGGGAGATAGTGAGCCAGCCCAAGCGTTGGGGGGTAGGGGAGGGCTGAGTGAAAGGGAGAAGCAGGCTCTCTGCTGAGCAGGGAGCCAACACAGTGCTCGATCCCAGGACCCTGGGATCATGACCCAAGCAGAAGGCAGAAGCTTAGCTTAATGGACTGAGCCACCCAGGAGCCCTGTATTTCATCTTTTTAATTAAGAAAGTACTTAAAAACATAATTTGATGAAACAATATTCCAGTATATGGAACAAACCTACCAGAATGAAGTTTGAAATACCATATTCACGTAAGTTTTACTTTTTTATTTTATAAAAGATGTTACATCTACTCTTGGGAATGAAAAGTTTCATTTTGGATACTTTTTTGAGAATTCATTGGCAGTCCTGGTATGACTGGGTCAAAGGTTATAAACAATGTTAAGGCTCTTGATTAACAAGGCCAAACTGCTTTCTAAAAGGGTTTAGTTAGTTGCCAATTATGTCACAAGTTGGAGAATACACCGACAGCATTTAATATCTACCATTTCAACTTACTTTCACTAGGGTAAAATCTATAACTAATAAAATGTACTCATTTTCCGTGTATGTCCAATGAGTTTTGGCAAATGTACGTAATCTATATATTTGTGTGTGTATATACACACAGAGAATCAAGATATGGAATGTTTTCATTAACTCAAAAATTTTTTTGTGCTCTTCTCTATTAATTCTTTCCCCTATGCAGGCTTGGCTCTAAATAACCACTTTTATGCTTTTATTATTCTTTTGGTCACTTGAGCTTTACTTTTTCTGAAGTTTCATATAAATGGAATCATATGATATATGTTATTTTTGTGTCTAACTTCTTTCACTTAGCATCATACTATCTATGCTAATGTATATAGCCTAGTTGTTCTGTTTTTTTCCGCGGAGTAGGATTCCCTTGTGTGGATGCACCACAATTGGTTTATCATCTATCTGTTAATGGATGTTTGAATGTTGCCAGTTTTTGGCTGTGATTTATGAATAAGTCAGGTACCAACATTTATGTACAAGTCTTTTTGTGTGCCCATGCTTTTATTTCTCTTGGATAAATACTAAGGAGAGGGATTGCTTTAATTTAAAATTTTTTAATGATTAAGAATGTTGGACATTTTTGCATGGGTTTATATGCTTTTTGTAGATCTTCTCTTATGAAATGTCTGATCTGTCTACATTTTTTTTGAATAAACCTATTTGCCTTTTTATTTTTGGGGTGTAAGAATTCTTTAGCTACAAATTCTTTATTGGGTAATGTATTTGGAAAACCATTTCTCCTTTCTCCTATTCTATCACTAGACTTTTAATTTCTTATCAATGAACAAAAGTTTTTAATTTTTTATAACAACTTGACTGACATAAAACATATACCATACAATTTACCCTTTAAAGTGTATAATTCAGCAGTTTTTATATACTCACACATGTAAACAACCATAACCACTGTCAATTTCAAAACGTTTTCTTCACTTGAAGGGAAACCCCGTATACTTCAGCTGTCATAATCCTATGCCCTCCGAGCCCCCCTTCCCAGCCCCACACAACCACTAATCTACTCTCTGTATCGGTTTCCTCATTCTGGATGTTTCATATAAATACAACCATCGTAGATGCGATCGTCTGTAATCAGCTTCTGTTACTTAGCATAATGATTTCAAGGTTTTTTGTATTGTAACATATATCAGAACCTCATTGTTTTTTATGGTTTATGGTTGAGTAATATTCCACTGTATGGATATACTACATTTTGCCTATTCATTCTTCAGTAGTTGCACATTTGGGCTGTTTCCACCTTTTAGTTATTCTGAATAATTACTATCTATATATTTTTCAAATTTTTACATTTATAATTTTACCATTTTACATTCCCAGTAGCAGTGTATGATGGTTATGATTTCTCCACATCTTTGCCAACACTTAGCATCTGGCTTTTTGATCATAGCTCTCATAGGGGGTGTGAAGTGGTATCTCATTATGGTTTTGATTTGCTTTTGCCTGATGACTAATGATGAACATCTTTTCGCGTGTTTGTATGTCTCTTTGAAAAAATGTCTATTAAAATTCTTTGCCTATTTTTAAATTGGTTGTTCTTTTTGTTATTGAGTTGTAAGAGTTCTTTACATATTCTAAGTACAAACCTCTGATCAAATATATGGTTTGCAAATATTTTCTCCCATTGGGGTGGGTTGTCTTTTCATTTTCTTGAAGTGCTTTCTGAAAGTTTTATAGTTTAGGTCTAATGTTTTAGCCTTGATCCATTTTGAATTAACTTTTGTATATGGTGTGAGGTAAGAGTCCAACTTTATTCTTTTGTATGTGGCAAAAATCCAGGTGTCCCTGTACAATGTGTTGAAGACTATTCTTTTTCCATTGAATGACCTTGGGACCATTGCCAAAAATAAATTGACCATAAATATATTTTACTTCTATTTTATTGATCTAAATGTCGATCCTTAAGGTAATACCGTGCTGTCTCTATTTCTGTTGCTTTGTGGTAAGTTTTGAAATTGGGGAGTGTGTGTTCTCTAATTTTGTTCGTTTTATTTTTATTTTATTATTTTATTTTTTTAAAGATTTATTTATTTATTTGAGAGGGAGAGAGGTGAAGGAAGAGGAGAGGAAGAGAGAGAATCTCTAGCAGACTTCCCGCTGAGTGCTGAGCCCAACATGGGACTCAATCCCAGGGACCCTGAGATCATGACCTGTGTTGAAACCAAGACTCAGTTGCCTAACCAACTGAGGCACCCAGGCTCCCCACTTCCTCTTCTTTTTAAAGATCATTTGGGCTCTTCTGGGTTCCTTGCAATTCTATATGAATTTTAGATTCATTTTGTTGATTTTTACAAAGAAGCCAGCTGTGATTTTGATAGAGGTTGCCTTGAATCTTTAGATCAACCTGGAAAATATTGCCATTATGACAATAAGTTTTCTTTAAAATCTCTATTAAATCTATAAGTTTTCTGATCTGTGACCATGGGATGTATTCCATTGATTTAGAATAGAGGGAACTTCCTCAACCTGATAAAGGTCACCTATGAAAAACCTACAACCAACATCATTTTTAATGGAGAAACACTGAATGCTTTCCCCCTAAGATCAGAAGAAAGAAAAGGATGTCCACTCTTGACACTTCTATTTAACATTGTGCTAGAAGTTCTAGCCATGACAATTCGGGAAGAAAAAGCAGCAAAAGACATCCAGATTGGAAAGGAATAAATAAAACTATCCTATTCACAGATGGTATGATCTTATATATAAAAAGTCCTAAGGAATCTACTAATGAACTATTAGAACTAATAAATTCAGCAAGGCTTTAGGATACAAGATCAATATACAAAAATCAGTTGTATTTCTATATACTTACAATGAACAATTCTAAAATGAAATTCAGAAAACAATTCCATTTAGAGTAGCATAAAAATAATCAGAAAAAAATAACAGTAGAAGTACAAATCTTATATCATGAAAACTATAAAACATTGTTGAAAGAGAAGTTTTTTTTTTAAAGATTTATTTATTTATTTGAGAGAGCGAGAATGAGAGAGAGAGAGAGAGAGTACATGAGAGGGGGGGTGGTTAGAGGGAGAAGCAGGCTCCTCACTGAGCAGGGAGCCCGATGCGGGACTCGATCCAGGGACTCCAGGATCATGACCCGAGCCGAAGGCAGTTGCTTAACCAACTGAGCCACCCAGGCGCCCCGAAAGAGAAGTTTTAATTTAGATGAAGTCCAATTAATCACATTTGCTTATTATTCCTCTTTTTTCTTACTTAAGAAATATTTGTCTATGGCAAAGTCACAGAAAGTTTTTCCTGTTTTCCCATAGAAGTTCTATAGGTTTACTCTTATGCATAGGTCTATGATCAATTTTGAGTTAATTTTTGTGTATAGTGTAATGTAAGGATTAAGCTTCATTTCTCCCATGTGGATACCCATCGAACTGCCTTGGTGACCTTTGTCAAAAATTCATTGATCACATATGTGTAGGACAATTTCTGAATTCTGTAATCTGTTCAATTGATCTATGTCTATCCCTACACCAAGACCACACTGTCTTGTTTACGGTTGCTTTGTATTAAACCTTGAAATCAGCAATTTAAGTTCTTTATGTTTGATTCTTTTCTAATCTGTTGTAGCTATTCTCAGTTGTTTACATTTCTATTTAATTCTTAGAAACAGCTTGTATTTTCTGCAAAAAATCCTGCTGAGATTTTGATTGGAATTATGTTATGCCCATAGATCAGTTTGGGGGCAGTTGGCTTACTCACTGTTTTGGTATCGGAGTAATGCTGACCTCATTGAAATTGTTACTGCTTTCCTATTTCCAGAATAGTATGTGTGGAATTGGTCTGATTCCGTCCTCTAATATTCTATCAAGTTCACCAGTAAAGACAGCTGTCTCTCTAATTTTTTTTTTTTTAATGAAAAGATTTTTAACTAGAAATTCAGGTTATCTATTTCTTCTTGAGTGAACATTGTAAGTTTGTGTCTTTCAATGAATTTGTCCATTTCATCTTACATTGTCAAATTTGTTGACATAAATTTTATAATATTGTGTTATTATTCTTTTGATAACATTATAATATATAGTAATGTCACCTCTCATTCCTGACATTGGTACTTTCTTTCCTCTGTCTTTTTTTCTGGTCAGTCTGACTAGAGGTTTATCAATTTTATGGATCTTCTCAAAGAATCAGCTTTTGGATTCATGTATTTTCTTCTCCTCCTACTCCTTCCCCTCTCCCTGTTTTCTATCTCGTTAATTTATCTTCTGACCTTTATTATTTCTTTTCTTCTGCTTATTTTGGTTTTAACTTATTCTCCTTTTTTATAGTTTCTTAAGGTGGAGGCTGAGGTCATTGGTTTGAGACATTTCTCCATTTCTAGTATAGGCATTTAATGCTATAAATTTCTCCCTAAACACTACCTTAGCAACATTCTGCAAATTTTGATATGTTGGATCTTTATTTTCAGTCAATTCCAAAGAATTTTAATTTTCCTTTTGATTTCTTGTTTCATCCATGGAACATTGACAAATGTGTTATTTCATTTCCAAATATTTTGTGACTTTACAGATATATTTCTGCTATTGATTTCTAATTTAATTCCATTGTGGTCTAAGAAAATCCTATGATTATGATTTTAATACGAGTCTTGATTGGACTATCTTGTTAAATATTCCTTGTCCACTTGAAAAGAATATATAAACTCCTGTTATTGGGTGGAGTATTCTACGCATGTCAGTTGGGTCAATTAGGTTGATTCTGTGGCCCCGTCTCCTAGATCTTTATTAACTTTCTATTTGTTCTATCAATTATTTAGAAAGGGGTATGTAAATCCCTTACTATATGTGAGAATTTGTTTATTTCTCTTTAAAGTTCTATCAGTTTTTGCTTTGTGTATTTTAAAGCTCTGTTATCAGATGCATAAATGTTAAGCATTGTTATTTCCTCCTGATGAATTAACTCTTTATTCTTTATGATCTTCTTCATCCAGGGTATTATTGTTTGCTCTGAAATCCACTTGGTCCTATTTTTAATATGGCCATTCTAGCTTTCATTTATTAGTGTTAGCACTATAGATATAGATATATTCCCATTATTTCACTTTTAACCAATTTGTGTCGTATTTGAAGTGGGTTTCTTGATGGCAGAATCCGGTTGGGCCTTTTCTTCTTTTTTTAAACATTGTCTGACACTTGTGCCTTTTCTTTTTTTTTTTTTTAAATAAAGCTGTTTTTTTTATTCTTATGTTAATCCCCATACATTACATCATTAGTTTTAGATGAAGTGTTCCATGATTCATTGTTTGTGCACAACACCCAGTGCTCCATGCAGAACGTGCCCTCCTCAATACCCATCACTAGGCTAACCCATCCTCCCACCCCCCTCCCCTCTAGAACCCTCAGTTTGTTTTTCAGAGTCCATCGTCTCTCATGGTTCGCCTCCCCCTCCGATTTCCCCCACTTCATTCTTCCCCTCCCGCTACCTTCTTCTTTTTTTTTTTTTTTCGTAACATATATTGCATTATTTGTTTCAGAGGTACAGATCTAAGATTCAACAGTCTTGCACAATTCACAGCGCTTACCAGAGCACATACCCTCCCCAGTGTCTATCACCCAGTCACCCCATCCCTCCCACCCCACCCCCCACTCCAACAACACTCAGTTTGATTCCTGCGATTAAGAATTCCTCATATCAGTGAGATCATATGATACATGTCTTTCTCTTTTTGACTTATTTCACTCAACATAATACCCTCCAGTTCCATCCACTTGTGCCTTTTCAATGAGATGTTTAGAAGATTAAAATTTAATGTTGTTATTGATGTGGTTAGGTTAAAATAGATCATCTTGCCATATGTTTTCTTTTTGTCCTACCTGTTCTCTTTTCCTTTTTTGTTTTGGATTTATTAAAAATTCTTATGATTCTATTTCATTTGTTTTGTAGATATGTGAATTAGAACTGTTTGCATTATTTTTAGTGATTGCTTTAATGTGCATATTTAACTTACCACAACCCACCTTCAAGTGATACATCACTTCACAGCACAAGAATCTTACAATACTATATGCACATTTATCTTTCCCTAGCCTTTGTGCCTCCTTCACACTATTAAGTTTTACATGTGTTACAAACTCCACCTTACATTGTCATTATTGTTGTTGATGCAATCAATCATATTTTAAAGAATTTTACATAATATGAAAAAAGACTGCATGTATTTACCCATGTAGTTACTATTTCAGATGCTTTTGATTCCTTTTTTGTAAATTGTTATTTCTATCTACTATCATTTTCCTTCTGCCTAAAAGACTTTGCTTAACATTTATTTTAGTGTAGGTCTACTGGAAATAAATTTCTTCAGCTTTTGTTTGTCATAAAATTCTTTATTTTTACCTTTATTAAAAATATTTTTGCTTAGTATGGAATTATAGATTAACTGCTTTTTAAAGAAGCACTTTAAAGTGCTTGATCCACTCTATTTCACTTGCATTGTTTCCAGTGACATCTGCATTGCCATCCTTATTTTGATTATATGTATCTAGTATGATTTTTTTAAAATGTACTCCCTTTAGAACGGTTTTCGACATAATTTGATTATGGCATGACTCAATGTGGTTTTATTCACATTTCTTGTGCTTGAAGTTCACTGAACTGCTTGGGTCTATAGATTTATAGTTTTCACCAAATTTGAATATTTCCTCAAATATTTTTCTGTCTTCCATTCTCTGTCCTTCCTTTGGAGACTCCAATATATGTATTATATCGCTTGAATTTGTCCCTGAGCTCATGGATGTTCTGTTTATTTTTAATATCCTTCCCTCTCCCTCCCCATTTTATTTAACTTTGGGTAATTTCTATTGCTATGTCAAGTTCATCAATCTTTTCTTCTGTATTATTTAATCTGCTATTAACCCCATCCAGCTCATCTCACACATTGTAATTTGCATCTGGATTTGGATATTTTAAAAAATGTTTTATGCCTCTACTTGGCTTTTTGAACTTGTGAAATACAGTTACAATATGTGTTTTAATAACTTAGTCTGTTGATTCTAACATCAGTGTCAGTTCTGGGTCAGTTTGGATTGAATGGGTTTTCTCCCCATTACGGATTGTATTTTCCTTCTTCTTTGCATACATGGTAATTTTTAAATGTATGCCAGAGATTGTGAATTTTATCTAGTTGAGGCAGAATATTTTTGTGTTTCTACAAAAATTATTGAGCTTTGTTCTGGGATGCGGTTAAGTTACTTAAAAGCATTTTTATCCTTTCATGGCCTGTTGTTAACCTCTTTTAGGTAAACCAAAGTAGCATTTAGTGTGGATCTAATTGTTTCCCATTACAGAGGCAAGATTTTAGGATGCATCCTATGAGCCCCCCCCAATTTATTTGTTTTTTTTCTTTTTTCCCTTTCTTTCTTGAGCAAAATTTCCTGTCATAATATTCTATTCCTTTAATCTATTATTGAGTTTTATTCAGTAGTACTCAAAAAATATTAACATTTGTCCTTATAAGTATTTACTAATTCATAATTTTAAAAAATTTACTTTTATTTCACTTTCTAATATCCTAAAAATGAGATAAGGAAAATATAAAACAAGTGGTCATTATTTGCTTTTTTTGATTCAGTATTAAATATTTATGGGATATGCTTGCTATTATATGTCTTCTCAATCTAAGTAATTTTGCTTCCTTTAAAGAATGAAATAGTTAAAATTTCTTTATGATATGTTCATTATTTCAAGTTTCCCAAGTCAAAGATGACTTTGAATTCAAATGGCTTGTCGGATATTTTAACTTTTTATGCAAACCAAGAAAAAAAGAATTGAAGAATAGTCTCTTTGTTTTCTCCAGTAGGCCATTTCATTCTGTCTAGGGACTATGAACTATAATTTTTAGAAAATTAAAAAAAAATACACTTGCTCCCATGTCAGTTCTCTGTGGACATCAAATTTATTTGGAAATGCTGGGTTGAATTTACTTTAATTATCACTTATTTTGAAAGCAAGGGGATAATAACTGCTTACTAGCATGTTTACGGGAATTCAGCTAGCTGTTTCCATATTGGTCTTTTGACCTAATTAAGATGGCTGTGAGAATGGGTGATAGAAATTGCTCTTATTATATGTGAACTGGCCCCAGAGTGCTGATCAAGATTCTGTTGACTCTTAGGTAATCTATCACTAACACATTAAGAAAAATATGTGATGTCATAAATATCACCTAGTGAGAGGTATGGAAATCGGTGCAACTCAGTAAAGTTTGGAGATTTTTATTTTGTTTTCATTATTTGCAAACAATGTCAACAAGCATTTTCCATATTCTTTCCTTACTGCCTGAAGTATTTTTATTAGTGAGTTGTAACAAAAAGTTACTATAGATTAAGAAAGTAATTCATTTTTCTGAGTTTAAAAAAAAACACAAAACACTGGAATTGTTGTGGGTTTTGTAGATTATGCTGTGCCATAGTATATGGGGAATTTCCATTACCTTAAAAAGAAGTTTTCTAAGAAATACTGGAAAAGCTTATGAATACTTCAGCTGCATTTATTCTTCAAGAAGGTAAGCGTGAGAAATGGGAGCGACTCCCCCCGCCCCCACCCACACTGACTCTTGATTTTCATAAAATAAAAACAGACTTAGTTCCTTAAATAATGACCCCGGCATGCAGACCTTAATCTCACTTTCTATTTATAAGCTCCTAAATTTACTGTAGAGAACACATGTTCAAAGAGAAAGGAAAAACATTTCTTCTCTCTCTCCTTTTCTCTTTTTTTAACCTTCCCTAGCCTTTGTGCCTCTGTCACACTTTATATATATATATATAGAGAGAGAGTGAATTGGGAAGAAAGGGCAGAGGGAGAGAGAGAATCTTAAGCAGACTCCCCAGTGAGCGCAGAGCCCAACACAAGGCTTGATCTCACGACTCTGAGATCATGGCTTGAGCCCAAATCAAGAGGTGACGCTTTACCGACTGAGCCATCCAGGCCCCCAGGAAAAGCATTTCTACATACAACTGGAACATAGAATTGTTTGATTGTTAACAATTTCAAAAGTTAATATTCTCTAGTTAATGTTTAAGGCCACATTCCCAAACTGGTTTCCACACAGAGATGTGAGTAAAGGTTCACTTGACCAAAGACTTCTATGAGGAGAACAGATTTAGAAATTTAGAAATTCCCCCCTTTAACATTAGCATATGAAAGACACCAAGAAATCCTTCAGTTTACTCTGCATTTTTTTTTAAAGATTTTATTTATTTATTTGACAGAGAGATAGAGAGAGAGCACAAATAGGCAGAGAGGCAGGCAGAGGGAGAGGGAGAAGCAGGCTCTGCACTGAGCAGGGAGCCCGACGTGGGGCTCGATCCCAGGACCCTGGGATCATGACCTGAGCCAAAAGCAGCCGCTTAACCGACTGAGCCACCCAGGTGCCCCTACTCTACATTTTTTAAGCATATTTGACCTTAGAATACTTTCCCAGAGGAAAGGATGATAAACCCTACCGTTCTGTGGCCTGTAAGACCCTGAGGAATCTCGTTCTCTGACCCATAATAACCTGATCTTCTACCTGTTTCTTCTACCTGCTCTGATTTCAGCCAGTGGCCTCTTGGCTGTTCCCCGTCAAAAACACCCCGTGTGTTCTCACCTCAGGGCCTTTGCATAGCTGTTTCTTCTGCCTGGAATGTTCTTCCCTCAGATAGTCACTGGCTTGTTGCCTACTTCCTTCAGGTGTCTCATCAAAGACCATCTGGCTAGAAATGTCTTCCCTGCTCACCTTGCATAAAATAGTAAGTCCTGAATCCTCTTTTCCTTGCCCCTGCCCTTCTGTTCACCTGTTGAAATGATACGCACTTGCCTTAATTTGTTATTGGTGGTCTCTTCCAACTAGAAGGTCAGTCAGCTCCATGAAGGAAGGGGCTTCCTCTGTATTGTTTTCCAATGAATCAGCAGTGCCTGGGTGTGCCTGGAACACAGGCACTGTGCTCAGTTACCATTTTGGGGCACGCGAGTGAGAGAATGAATGGAGTTTGCTCCTGCACCGTGCGTGTATGTGAAAGCAGTAAGAATTACAGCCATGGCAATTATAATGACAATGATAATTACCAGATAACATTTTTTTAAATGCCACCATGTGCCAGGTAGGAGCTAAGCTGGTTTGAAAGGGAAGCGGGCCAGACTAGGCAGTGTGTTAATATCCACCGGACAGAGTTTCAACTTCAGTCTCCTGGCAGTGAGGAGTTACCGCCTTCAGGTGAGGAAGGAGGTAAGTGGTGTTTTGCAAGGATGAATCTGAGGATAAGAGGATTGAATGAGGGAGAGTCTGGAGGGGGTCCCTTAAAGTCATATTGACCGTCATTACTTATCCAAACCAGGGCGGTAGAAGTAGAGAATATTCCCATCTGAGGGGCATTTTGAAACCAGCAATAATAGCATCAATCTGTGATGATGAGGGTGGAGTGGGTGAGGGAGGAGGATGGATCTAGGACCATTTCTGTGACTTTCACCACATTGGGAAAGCTCACAACTTCGCTCTAAGACATGCTGAGTTTTGGGGGCACATTGGCGTCCCTGAGTGGGTTCAGGCTAGCAGCAGGACTTCAGCTCAGCGCAAGGGGCTGGGTTAGACATTCAGGCTTGAGAGTCCTCCTCACAGACTGATGTTGAGGGTGAGGGGTTAGATGCATCCCAGTGGGTCCTGGGGAGGCTGGAAGACACAGGATGGGGAAGCCAGGGTGAGTGGAAGAGGAGGTCGTGGTGAGTGCCGCACAGGCTGTAGCTAGAGCAGAAGGAGAGGAAAGACGGTACTGGATCTGGTACTGAGAATGTTGGGGACCCAGGTGAGGAGAGAGGAGTTTCAGAAGAGCACAAAAGGGTAACCATGACTGTGGTAGTTTCAGGAAAGGGGCTTTTCAGAGTATGTTTTCTTTTCAATAGGCTTTTAGCACATGGCTATACTTCATGTCCTACCCCCAGTGTCCCATGACCTCCTGAAGGAGGGGGCTTGTTTTCCTGCAACGCCAAGCCAAGCATCAAGTCTGAGAGATGCTAGGTTCTCTGTGTTTGTAGTACACATGCGTTCTTGAATTGGGAAAAGAGTAGAGGCAAGGGAACCATGGGTAGAAGACACTGACTTCAAAGGTTAGAGACCAGCTCTGTGTGCTTCCCTTCAGGGAAGGAAGGGAGTTGAGACAGCAGCCAAAGGGGACCTGTGGTCCAGGAGCACTTTTTGATGTGGGAGAGATGTGGGCATTAAGTATGGGCTAATGTGAAGAAACCAGTGGGGAGGAGGCTGACAGCACAGGAGAGAGACAGGATGATGGGATGATCTCAGAGAAGCAGAAAGGGATGTGCCCAGATCACTGCACAATGGTGTGTGGCGATGGGTGGTGGGGGTACCACAGCTGTTTGTTACTTCTACTCCTACTGCTTATAATTGCAAGATATTAGGTTCAAGATATCCCTGGCATGACATCTCTCTTATTTCCCTGCTTCTGAGATGGCCCCTTGCAGGGGCTGGGGACCAGGGGTGGGACAACGGAGGGTTTACAGCCAGGTCTCGGGGAATGGCTGGGCCTGCCCATGCACATGAGCTGACACGACAACCTCCTCTGTGTCCATGGGGAAGCGTGGAGTTGCACTAATTCAAGGAGGTCTTATGTGGCCTGGCCACGCTCCTCCCCTTTGGACTTTAGTTTGTTCCAATTCTTCCTGGATCCCATTGTCTGGAGAACCCTATGGCAGCTCTGCACTTTGGGAGATTCGTCTGTGACTTCTAAATCCATTTCTCCTTTCCACATTGCTGCCTCATGCTTGCTTTGTTTCCCGTAGCTCATGCATAGATGTCTTTGCGTGTTGCTGAACTTAACCTGCGATACGCTGCATGCTGCATTAATCCCCATCCTCTGCTGGTGGCCAGTGACAAGGGGAGAGAGTTGCTCTGTAAATGCGATCTGCGTGTGGTTCTGAATGCAAAGGACACAAGTGTCAGGAGCTCAGGAGGTGTTATGGGTTGGGAAGGCACCGCTTTTCCTTTCTCTGGATACCAAGAGTAAAAGTCCTGGTGTGCATGTTCAAAATAGCTGGAGGCGTGGCATATGGGTGTCGGCTTACGGGACAACTTTTAAATTGGAGGAGTCTGCAGGTTCCATCAGCTGAAGATTGCCGCTTCTAATACTCTACTCACCCACACAGTGATTTTCTCCTGGGTTCCTACTCCAGGCCACAGGCATGCTCAAAGCTTTGGGATTACCAAGATGGTGGTCCAAGGGAGAAGACAGACAGGAAGGCAGAGCAGAACCTCCACCGTGATGGTCGTGCCAGGGAGGGCCCACTGTGGGGAGGCGGGTTACGCCGGCGAACCCCATTCAGCTGTGAAGCTCTCTGTGGAGACCCTGATTTGATTCGATTTGGGAGGGTGATTTTTGAGATGTGGTCCCCTGGCTTCTAGTGAATTAGGTCTGACTTTTAGCTCACTTCACCTAACTCACAGTGGTTTTATGGGAATTAATTAGGTAAAGGGCTCCTTAGGGGTAGGACAAATCCAAAAACAGGTTCTTTGCTTTCTCTTAAGTAATTCGAAGAAGAACCGACGCCAGAGTGGTCAGTTGATCACTTCAAACCTCCTAAGACCACAGACCCGATAAAATGATTTGTTCATTAAAAAATAACAAAACGCATTTCAGGATCATCCAGGTTTTCAGGGCATTTTATTGTGACAGCCCTTTATCACCTTTCCATTGGGGTTGATGAGTAAAGAGGATGAACAGGGTAGTTAAGCACATTCTCCATGCTACAAGCTTCAGAAAACAGTTTACAAGGCAATTAACTATCGAGCCGCTGATTTCGGCCAGGAAGTCCATATTCCCTGGGAAGGCTCATTGTTCTGGAAAGTCTGTTGAGCCTAAGACTTGCCCATGAAGGAGAGAAGAGACAGTCTTTGTTCCCTTTCTTTCAATTTAGTTTACAAACATCTGAGCAGCACCTCTCGGGTCAGGTGCTGTCCAGGCACAGGGGTCCTGGGGTGCACGACGGCCACACCCCATCCTAACGCTCCTTGTCACATAGTGAGATGCTCAGGACAGGAATCAGGCAAGGGAAGCCTTGTGCTGGGAGTGAATACCTGATGCTTCAGAAGCAAAGTGGAGAGATATGTAAGAGACTCGAGCCTCAGACTGATTCCCAGAGGAGGTGATGTGTAAGCTGGAAAGTGCAAGAGAAGGAAATGCTAGCCTCCAGAAGACAGTGTGTGTGGGAGCTGAGGCAGTGTGCATGCCTGGGACGCAGAACATGAGAAGGTGAAGCCATGAGGACGGGCAAGTCTGCGGAAGGCGGGGGGGGGGGGGGGGGCTAGGCAGTGCATCTTGGGTTTAGAAAACCCCACGGAGGAGTCTGGTCTTCCATCAGAATCATGGAAGATGGTTTTTAGATTGGCGTTTCGCAAGAGAACTGGCCTGCAATGGAGTGGAGAGAGCTGGCCTGGCAGGCAGGAGACCAGGAGAAGTTGGGACCACGGCTCTGGTGACAGATGGTGGGACTCTAACCTGAGATGGGGCAGCGGGAACAGAGAGACAGAAATGTGACCTGATGGCTGCAGTGTAGGGAGAGAGGTGGATGTCAGAACTGATGTCCAGGTCTTGCTGGATGGCAGGTTCTTTTGCTGGGACGACAGGACAGGAACCAGAGCAGGTAAAATACAGACTCGGACTCCGGGTGTCTGGGGCAGGGGGTGAATCCTGCATTTCCTAGAGCTCCCTACTGGCCCCTGGGCCACACCTGGAGAGGCGAGGCCTCAAAGAGTTAGTCTGGAGATGAGAAAAATCTAGAGAGGTCCCACCAGGAGGGTCCTATCTTGAAGCCAAAGGAGAAGGCACAGCAGGAAGGTGGGCTTGTTGCCAGAGCCAGCACCGTGGAGGGAGCGAGAGTGAGAGCCAAGCCGTGCGCGCTGGCTGGTGCAGCAGGCCGAGTGTCCGCGGTCCCAGGAAGAGGTGGAGGCCTGGAGCAGGTGCCAGCCACACGGTGGCGGTTGGTCAGCAGAAGGCAGGCTGAGTCCTGCAGCTCCTGAGCAGGTGGCAGAGGGGCGAGCTGTGCAGCCTCAGGAGCGGCCAGTGCGGGGTGATGAAGCCACCTGGCCATGGGATGGCTAGGCTGCCTCCAAGCAGGAGGAACAGGTGGCCTCTCAGCATCAGAGGCTGAGGGCGGGCGGAGGGCAGGCAAGGAACTGGCTTCCCCAGACCCACATCCCTGGAAGAGAGAACCCACAGGCCTGGAGGGGCCGAGGTGCCTGTAGAATCTGGGGACAGATGGGGCCACCGAGATGAACCTCTGGGAGGACATGGAGGGAAATGACAGGCTCCCTGTGCTACTGGGGAAGCAGGTAGAGCTAAGGTAAAGATACAGGGAGAGAAAAATCCCAGGGGAGCGTTGGGGTTGACCAGCGTGCTGAACCCCACCCTGCTCTGTTCACTCCGCTTCCTGTGTGCAGGTAGCGGAGGGCTTGGCTCGGGCGTCGGGAAGCCTGGGGCCGCCTGCTGCTGACACCCGACGCACAGCTCAGGGCAAGAGGATCGGGCGCGCCTCGGCCGCCGCTCCCCGGGCCCTCCGCCTCCCTTGGCCTCCGAGCCCCCCGCACCCGCAGGGGTGGTACCACTGCTTCTCCAGTGGTTTGACTTTTCGGCGCACGGGTTGGTGGGGGGGCGCTCAGATCAGGTGCTCAGTGAAGGTCCCGCGGAGGGTGCTGTGACAGGGCTGGGGTTGGGCTGGAGACAGAAGCGCTCATGCACGTTAAGCTTGGAGGTGGTTCGTGTTTGCAAGGCAGTCAGGTTGGCCGCATCTCAGGTTGCGCTCAGGGCCCGGGCCTCCCTCTCCGCGCCAACGAACCAGCCGATGGGAGGGATTTGGAGACAATCCTTGCCAGTGGGTTTCATCCGTTGAATATACTGAATACACCTCCCAGGAACCCCGGGACTCCCCGCCCGCCAAGACTGCGGCCAGTTGATGGCAGCGCGGGGCTGCTGGGCCTTGCCATGACCATGCTGGGCCTCGGGGGCCGCTGGGCCTCGGGCGCAGAGAGCTCGGCTGGCTGGTGGGCGCTCTCCTCCTCGGCAGAAGTGGCCCGGCTCCCAAACACATGGCTTATGGCCGAAACAGAAAAGCTCCCGAGCGCCATCAATGACGCTCTCACTGCTTACAAAGACATGTGGGTTCTTTTCCAGAAAAAAATAAGGCTGCTGCCATTTCCCCCCCAAGCCATAAATGATTCAAATGTCAAGCTCGCCTGTGCCTTATGCTATGAGGGCATATTAACTTATCAAAGAAGGCGGCGCATTACAGGCTGCTTGCCTTCTCCCACAACTCCATATTTATGTTCGAAATCTCAGGATATGTTACCTGCACTCGCCACCTCCCCTTCCTCCACGGGAGATTTATAACGCAGCCAGCCGGCAGAAGAGGGACAAAGAAGTAAATATAGTAATATGACAGATTTATTTTGATGTGTTTTATGTGCTTGTGATCTTGCATGCTTTATGTGTTTCTCCATATCTGCTTCTGTCCTTGTTTTCCTGCTTTCCACCCCTTTTTAACAGCAAGTTTAGTAAGTTCTTGGGCGGGAGGGCCTGGGGAAAGAGGGAGGAAACCATGACTTATAACCAAGCTTATTTGGTTTATCGTGACATTTTTCTTTTTTTTTTTTAACCTGCAATTTGGTAATTTCTGTCATATTCACGCCTGGTTCCTGGTAACATTTTTGTAGGAGAAATGAGTCATTTCTTTTTTTCTATTTTCAGTCACTGTTGTCTGTGGGGTGGCAGGAACCATCATTCGGGGTCTTGATCGGTCTCCTTCCTGCACGCTGTTCTCCTCTCTCTCCCGAGTTCCCACAGGAGGTGGCGCACTGGTCCTCTTCAAGGCAGGGGCCGAACCAGAGGTAGCCCTCGGTGTGCGTGTCCTTGGAACAAAGCCATGGGCTGGGAGGCATCCGAGGCTCACCCCTGGCAGCCTGGCCGGGGCAGGTGACGGGTGGGCCTGGGGCTGCTGGAGGGAGGCGTCTCTGATGTGATAGGATGCTGTCTGCATCCGGAGGGCCACTTAGCCCCGTTGAAATTCCTTGCCAGAGTGGTGATCAGAGGAAGGGATGGGAAGGGCCCAGGCCGAGAATTGCTTTGGCGGCCCAGAGGCTGCCTGCCATGTAGCCCTCGAGGCGGTGAGACAGGCAGCACTTGTGGAGAATATCAGAGCAGACGATATGTGGGGGTCAGTTGGTCTCAGGGTGATGAATGTCTAAGTGCATCGTTGGAGACTCACTTTGGGTGCCCAAGACAGCTGACAGGAGGCTCAGAGAATCTTTGGCAATGTTGCAAAATCACTTAGCATCAAAATCCCAGGACAGCCCCAGCATTTTTGTTACCTTAAGCAAAATAGGCTTAAGGAAAACAAAAAACAGAAAACAAATTCTTTGCAGGGTATCTTTGAAAATGACTAGAAAGAGCTGCTGGAAATATGTGGGTTCCCTTCCTCCAGGATAAGTATTGTGTAGTACTTTCTGCTAGGCACCAATACCTTGGTGCACCCCGACTTGTAAAACTTCGGGGGCGATGAGGCCAGAGGGCTCGCACTGCATGTGTCACCAAAAGCCACAGGTGATGACAGCACGGGGCTGGCCCCAGCCTCACGCAGAGCCTGACCCCGTCACAGAGGCTGAGCCACGTCGAGGCATCGCCACCAGTGGGGCCGGATGGGGGTGACAACCAGTGAGTGATTTGTCACTTCTCCCCAGCACGGCGGAGGCTCATTCCTGGCTTCACAAAATTGCAGAAGACGCCAGCAATGCTAAAAACATACACGGGTGGACAGGTTGTTCCTGTGGGTGTCATTACGTGTCTGTGATGTGAAATGGTGAAAAATATTAAGGGGACTTTTATGTTGTAACAAATGAGGAGCCGTGCGCTGGACGGCCCGGAGTGGAGGCAGAAGATGAGTCTGGAGGGGCCGCGTGAATACTCGACGTGAGAGGATGAGAGAGCAGCAATTCGCAACGACCTTCGCCTTGCCATCCATCCTGCCTTCATTAGGATCGCTATTCCCTCAGCTTGAATATTCGATATTTTCAACTCATTAAAGGAAGAGGATTTTTTAAAAAATGGATTGCCCCCAGATCTTCTACAAATGGCCACTTGGAAGATTATCGGGGCCCCTTTGCCATTCGCGGCTCTATCACTTTCCTCAGGATAATGAATGAGCGTTTGGGGTGTTTCATCTGCTCCAACAATTTCCCAGTTTCCCATGGATCAGCGGTGACAGGAAACCCCAGGTAAGGATGACGGAAGGAAAATGAAAAGACTTAATTTTGAAAAGCTCCTAAACGCCTTGAGCCTTGTCTTCCACATCTTCCAGTGAGTGAGTGCTGGGAAACATGCACCCCTCTGGCTCAAACGTGATGATTAAAAAAGAAAATTAAGTATTCTGTTTATACCGGGGGGGGATACCTGCTTAAAACGTCCTGCCTGATGGGGAGCAGTGAGCTAAGGACATTGGAACTGTGGGCCCTGGATCAGGAGGTGCCCCCCCCAGGTGCACGGCCTCCTCCATGACGCCGAGGCCACAGGGCACACGGTCCCCCGGTCGGTGGCAGCGATGGCAGGAGCAGCTGTCGCTCACAGTCCCCCGTCAGGGATCCAGCGGCCCCCTTTGGAAATTCCCGCATCAGTCCCCCTGCTCTCCTGGGTCAGATGTCCCACCACTTCTGGAAGTTTGCCCTAACAGTTACAATTTGGGGAAAAAAGAAAAAGCAAGGTAAAAAGCGGTCATTGTCATCTACCTTCGAGGAAGAATTATGTTGCCTTTTTCTGAGAACCACAACTAGTCATTTTAAGTTCTCACAGGCGATAAATTATAAATGCTGTGCAGAAGATCCTGGGCTTGGCCTCCAGTTTCTCAGAAGCTGATGAAAACCCGGGACGAGGGTGAGAACTTTCTCTTCCTCTCAGGTTCACTTTGTCCATGGGGTCTTCTATATCCTCCTTCGTGGCTTCGTGGCTGAGTGGGTCCCACATGGAGGAGTTTGCTTTGGGATGTTTACTTCTTGCTCCAAACCATCTGTTACTATCCATGGTCAAGATTTTACTCACATCCCTGTTTCAAAGGAAAATTTGCATCTCTCTCTTAGGCTCCATGAAATGCTGAATGCTGCCTCGAGTCAACCCAAGAAGGCCACAGGATGGGAATAATATTTGAACAAATGTTCATGGAGAGTAGAAGGGATGTTGAGGTGGCTCCCACTGTGGGCTGTTCTGTTTTCCCCACCATGCTGTATCCTTTCTCTGGGACCAACCTTCTCTGTGAGCTTTAGCGATGGCAGATCACCTTGAGCCCGTTCTGAGAGGAGCCATTCTTACAGAAGTTTGTTGTGGTTGTTGTTGTGGTGGTGGTTTTTTTTTTTAATTCTACTTCTATTTTTTTTTTTTTTAATTCTAATAGTTCTGGTGGACTTACATCCCAAAAGTGATTGAAAGAAAAATAAATGGAACATCAGTAATGAAATTCCTAGCCTGGAAAAAAAATGGGAAGTTATGAGTTTACTTCTGATATGGAGGGCTTTTTTCCCCTAGTATATGGATGGATTTAATTTTTATTCCCGCCTTCTCTCTTGTGGGGAGGGAGCTGTGCACCTGGGGCCAGGTGGAGTGGGGTGTGGAGATGAAGCTGGTGAGGGGGTTTGAGAAGTGTCAACACTGAGCTCTTCCTGCTTGTACATTCCTTGGTGATGGTTTTCTTTTTGAAAGTTTTCACATTTTAAGAAAAAAAATTCTATTGATTTTTCCATTGTGCGAAGGTTTTTCTCTCTCAAGTATGCAAATGATTTAAATAGAGGCATAAAGAGATAGCTTTGCGATTTTCATAGAGGAGATTTGAGAATAAGCATTATTTTGGGCCTCTTGATGATGAGAGAGTTATAATGTGGCCTCTTATTCTTGGATTTATGAGACACATGAAGTGGAGTGGTCTGTCATTTCATGGTCTGAGGTAGAACAGTCTAGAAGAAACATAGTGGGTGAGCAGGTACAAGCAGAATGGCGCAGATCCTGGAGCTTTGTGCTCATTTCCGACTTTGGTCTGCAGGTGAAACCCGGGGAGCGTAGGCAGGTGGTACTTCCGCGCTGGCCAAAGTGGGCAAGGCTTTGGAGATGCGGTGGTGCCGGACTGTGCCCATGCGCAGTATGCCTAGGGAACTCTGGTCTGCGCCTGTTTTCCCTTCCTGGGGGTTATTTCCTGATGATTCCTACGGCCAGCGATGGGGGCCAACTCAGCAGTCCTTCCCTTTCCTGGGAGCTTTGCTCAAAAAGTATCTATCGACCTCCTCCCCTTCTAGCAAACACTTCCAGAGCACCTTCCATGGTCCAGGCACTGTTCCAGGACTGTAGAAGTATGAGCCGTTTGAGGGCCACAGCACCTGTGGGGGGAGCAGGGGTGTGATGGTGTCTTCACCTGGGGGATGCGGTGGGGGGGGTGCAAGATCCATGAAACAGTCCGGGATGGAGAATGACAATGGGGTCCAGTGGGGACAGGGACAGCAACCTACCCACTAGAAAGGAATACCCCTCCACCCCCCCATAGAAGGAAGGCCAGATCCACGATTGATGTCAAATCCACTTGGAAGGTGCCTGATAAACACTCTATCAGAAGACAAAGCCTCAACATCAGGACTAAACGATGACCATTTCAGGTTAGATAATTTGACCAAGATGTTCCATGTACTTTTTTTTTTTTGTCAATCACCTTTGGCACCTTAGTTCAGCAGAACCTTTGCAGGTAAGATGTAAGGGATCTCCAGCACAGGATGCAGTCTGTGCTGATGGGGGTGGGTATTGTAGGGAGGAAACCACCTGCAGAAAAGGCGCAGTCCGTGAGGAGCGCTTCTAGCCAGAAACACTGACCTACAGCCCTGTTTGGAGCAAAGTAAGAAGGATGTTGCCTGAGGGTGAGTGGGAGGGAGGGTGGCAGCCAGGTAATTCCTGGTCTTGAAGATTTTTAAGGATTGTGAATTCTTTTTCTTTGCAAAGCAGGTCATTGAAAAAAAAAATCTAAGTAAGAGAGGGACAGCATCTATAAGCAGGGTTGCCAGATAAACACAGGATGCCCAGTAAAATGGATATTCTGATAAAGAGGAAACAAATTTTTAGTATAAGTATATGCCAAATATTTCATGGGACATACTTTCCCTCCCCCAAACAGCTTTGCTGGGATAGAATTCACATAACATACAATTCACTCATGCAAAGTGTGGAATTCAATGTGTTTGGTATATTCAGACATGTGCAGCCATCACCACAGTCGATTTGAGAAAATATTCTTCACCTAAAAAATCCCAAATGAACGTATGCCTTTAGCTATCATCTTCCTATCTTCCCAGCCCCACCAGCCGGAATCCAGCCCAGAGCCTCCACTAATCTGCTTTCTTTCTCTATAGATTTCTGTAGTTTGGACGTCGCCCGAGTGTCCATGGAGAGAAGAATATACAATACATCCGTGAACTTGAGCTCATGGCAAGAAAAGGAAGATCCTGATCAGAGCCCTGGGGACTGGGGGACCCATCAGTTCTGTTTTTTAATTTTGGGGAATAATCACTAAGAGGGAATCCCAGAAATTACAGCTCAGGGGTGACAGCCCTGATCTCCATGACATAGCGGCCTTTCCCATCTGCGAATCGCTGGGGCTGAAACCACTCGAGGTCCGTCATCCTGACACCAGGGTCGGCCAGGGAACTTCACCTTCTCCCAGTGTCAGCGGTTGATTTAAAACCAAGAAAGAAAACCAAGCCACTTGTCTTCCAACTTCCCTCTTCTGGGGGTGGAACTGTGTTTTCATGGCTTCCACTCCCAGAGAAAGAAAGCTGGGGTTTTATTATGTGTTGTTCTGTGTCCCACAGTCAGGACTCCAGGAAAAGCTGGGATGGGGTTGAGACCTATCCTAGAAACCTGTTGAAGAGAACCTTTTTTGCGCTAACATTGAAGAGCATGCACGCCCAGCTGTCTAAGGCTGCTTGGGTTTTCTAGAGTATGTCTTGGTTTTCCTTGATCCTGGTAACCCTCTTGAGTTATGACCTTCTTGGGTCAGGTCTGTATGATCGGGTAGAGTATGTTCTACTTAACAGATAAGAACAGCCATACAGGAAGCAGGTAAAACCCCACATCCCGATAGTCGAAATGGACTCCAAGGGGGCCTTAATGAACGTGTGTAGCTTGGTTACCATCTTCGCATGTCATTTCTTCTGACCCAGTTCAACCCGAAGAATTTAGCAGGAAGAGCTAGATGTACAGAGAAAAAAAACCTAAAAGGGGCCGGAAGCACTGCTGAACCAGTCCCCTCCCAGTCTGCTCAGAGCAACTGAGGCTGGGCACTGTGGTCAGCCATTCCACTCCCAGTTCTGACCTTGAGCCCCAAACGTTCTGGGCACGCAGGGCCACAAAGACCCTTTCTTAAGGTCAAGGAACATTGTATTTGGAGGAGCTGCTTATTGTTCAGCCTATGGCCACGGCCTGTCCTCCAACTTCTCAAGGTAGGGAGTGTCTGGAATGAGGATGGGCATGGGCCCACGATGCCAGGAAAGAGATACTTGGACCTTTCCAAAGGCCAGCTGCCTCTTGGCCTCAAGTCAGGGGATGGAGGGATGCAGGGAGAGGTGCTGTTGGTTTCTCTGTGACATAGGAGCGAGTTCCCCACACTTCCTTATTGCAGGGCTATGAGTGACTTTTGGAAGCACAGGAACATCTCCCCTGGTCCATCCTCCTGAAGCTGCCCCAAGGCCATCGAGGGGGGCCAGCAGATGCCACATGCATTTGCAGGATACTACCGTGTGACCTGGATTAGGCAGTCTCCATCTTGGGGGTGGCCATTTGAATGTATCCTTCTCATAGTGCCTCCCCCCCACTACCTCCCTGCCCCCACCAACCATCATTCCCTTGGGGAGGTGAGGATGGGGAGGTCCCCTCTGCCCTCACATAGGGAGGAGAATCAGGAATCCTTCTGTGGGCTTGGAGGTCATCTCCCCGTATAGCCGTGCTTTTATATTTCTGAGCATAATTATTTCTAATATGAGCCTTGAAACTCTTTCTGATTTTTCCTTCCTCTGCTAGTGATTTATTAATAGATGTGCCCGCAGTCCCTACCTCAGAGGAGTTTTTTATCTGCCAGTTGTAAATATAAGGTATGCAAATCCAGCCAGCCATTCACCCGGTATCTGCAATCCAATTGAAGTGGTCACATAATAAATTAAACACACATTTATGCTAGCAAGTGTCAGGCTTCACAGGGCCCCGTGTAACCACATCGCGGCCTTCTAGTGCCCCTTACAGGTGTCTGGATAGGAGGGGCGCTCAGCAGCCAATCAGCAGAATGCAGAGCTTGCTGCTCTCCTTGGAAACTCCCCAGGCAAATGGCTCATCCTGCAGATGACAGGCTTGGGCAGAAATAGCAGCTTGTGAGTCTGACTTGTAGAAATAAACAAGGCCTTTCATTTGCCTCCCCCTGCCAACCTTCTGCCTCTCTTCCTCCTGATGTTGGCCACAGAAGAAGGCATAGAGTCTTAATAGAGAGCAATAATTTTACCTTGTTAGGAAATGGATTTAACCTGGCCTGGTTGTCTTTTTGAAATAAGTCCATGGCGCAGCAGGCACAGTGAAAAGTTTATACTTCGGGGAGCTCGGAGACAAGCTGGAAGCAGCAAAAGGGCAAGTTACTAAAATAGATGGTGCCGTTGGCTGGGCTTCGGCCACTGGGCTGCACGCAGATACCGGGTGTCAATTACAGCAACTTGGGCCACCTATTTGCAGGGGGTGTGCGGCCAGGTAGGGCAGGCTGAGGGCTGAGAAATCCACCCTTTGGACTCATTTTACCTTTTCTGTCAGCAGGGGAATGGAGCTGATATTGAGCCAGATAAAACACCATTTCTACGCTGGGATAATTATATATAATTTCTGGACAATTGGGAGCTGAATTAGCCTGCACACCTGTCTACTTCTGATGAGTGCATGCACCCCCTGAAGGCAAGCGAGATCTGGAGGGCCTAAAATGGTCTCCAGATCATACACATGCCACTCAAAATGTTTGCCTGTTGAGTGGGACTGAGCACCAATTCGTGGAGTAGACTTGGTGCCCCAGATCCTGTGGGTGGAGGCAAAACCCACTAAACTTGGGGCAACAGTCAAGGAGGGTGAGGGTCCTGGGGATAACCTTGTTTTCAGCTACTCACTTAAATGAGAGGAGTGGAAGGAAAGAACAAAAGTCAGAATGAGCCAGATGCTTTGTTTGCTTTGGAAATGTTCTTCAAATGAAGCCATTTGATACAAGTTGGAGACAGTAGAGTCTTTTAGGTTTGCATTTGTAAGAGAGAAAAAGGTATTTGCAGCTTAAGAAGGAGGTGAATTTGACAATGAGACTGTGTGTTAACTCCAAGGCAGTAAAATAAAATATTTGCAAGGCAATTGCTCAGTAAGCTTTAAAAATATCTGTGTGAAATATTCACATGATTAAAAGGAGCTTAGCAAACCCAAAAGTAGCAGAAGGAAGGAAATCATAAATAAACAGAACAGAGATAAATGAAATAGAGAGTAGAGACACAATAGAGAGAATTGATGAAACAGAATTTAATTCCTTGAAAAGATTGACAAAATTGACAAACATTTAGCTAGATGGACTGGGAAAAAGGGAAGACTCAAGTTTCTAAAGTCAGAAATGAAAATGGGGCATTACTACCGATTCTAGAGAAATATGGAGGATTAGAAGCGTGTACTATGAACAAGTGTGCACTAACAAATTGGACAAGCTAGATGAAACGGACAAATTCCTAGACACAAAACCTACCAAGACCAAGTCACAAAGAAATAGAAAATCTGAATAGACATCTCTCTCATAGGGAGATTCAATCAGAGACCAAAAATCTCCCAGTGAAGGAAGACCCTGGATCTAATGGTTTCACTGGTAAATTTTATCAAACATTTAAAGAAGAACTAACACCAATTCTTCCAAAAACTTTCCTAAAATTTGGGGAGGAGAGAACACTTCCTAACTCATTGTATGAGGCCAACATTGTCCTGATATCAAAGCCAGACCAAGTCACCACCAGAAATAAAACACTGATGCAAAAATTCTTGACAAAATACTCTCAAATCAAATCCAGCAGCATATTAAAAGGATTATACGCCATGACCAAATGGGATTTACTTCTGGAATGCAGGGATGATTCAACATACGGAAATCAGTCAGTGTGATATACCACGTTCACGGAATGAAGGAAAAAAAAAACAAACCATGTGTTATTTCAATTGAGGCAGAACAGGCATGTGACAAAATCCAAGACTTTCATGATGAAACATTCAAACTAGGAATAAAAGCAAATGATATCAACATAATAAAAGCTACGTAAGAAAAACCCACAGCAAACATCATACTCAGTGATGTAAGATCAGGAAGAGAGAGAAGGCATGGAATCGGGCAGGAACCCTCGCCCCTGCTTCCAAACACACTTGAAAATCAGCTAAAGATGAGGGATAAAGATTAAGTGTAAAAATATAGCCCCCCCCCCAACTCCGAAGATACTAGAAAAGACTATAGGAGTATGTTTTATACAATCTGGGAGTGCAGATGAACTTTCTATGTGAGACACCAAAGGCAGACGTCCCAAAAGGCACCACTGTAGACTTGACTAAATATCAAACGTCCCCCCCCCCCACATATCAACTCAAACACCGTACATGAGGCTGCACAGCAAGTGAGAACTTGGGGGGACGTGAGCTACCCATAGGATCAGTGGAAGCTTCAGTACCTAACATATATTTAAAAAAATGAACAAATTAATGAGAAAAATATAAAGATGCTCATAGAAAAACAGGTGGTAAACAGTTCGTGAAGAAAATGAAAACCACAAATGGACTGTGTAGGAGAAAAAATACTTCTAATTCAGTAAAGTCATATTATGGCAAGATCAGTCATCTTTAAAACGAGGAAAAATAGCGTGTGTGTGCGTGCGAGAGTAGAAATTGCTAGTCTCGAAGAGCTGGTAGAAATGTTAATGAGTACAGCATGTCTGGGGGACAGTTTTGACAGTATGTCCCAAGCACCATAGAAAAGGACACAGCCTTGACCCTGCTTTTGCACGTGTAATGGTGGACGAGGGATTTAGTCCGGGAGTTGCACCGAGACCGCCTTGAAGTGGGCTCACAGGTGTTTGCTGCAGTGTTTGACGACGAAGCATTGGAAACCACTTACTTGTTCGGAAACACAGGGTTACTTAATAAACAGCAACACGTTCATGTCAAAGCAAACATTGTATCGCCGAAGCTCAGCGATTCTCAGACTGTGTTCCTGGCAACACGCGAGGGTTCCTGGGGGACCCCTTCAAAGCTGGCTGGAGAGCAGCTGTGGGCCTGTCTTCCTGATTTTTTACCAACGTGAAAGACTTAGTTTGAACAAAACTTTCCTCACTTTAGGAAGGTTTAAAGCCACCGTGGTCCAGCGATATGTAGGCCCTTGGCAAGTTGTCCCAGAGGCAGTTCTGTTTTAAAGGCCATTTACGGGATGGTGCCAGGGCACGACTCGCCACTGTGTCTGTAAGCACGCATGCCCATGGCGGAGATCCCAGGGCTGATAGCTTTGCACCTGTCTCCCTGACCAGGACCCCTTCCCCCGGGCTCCCCACTCCGTGTTCTGCACCTCCGGCTCCCCCAGCCCTGCTCAGCAGCCCCCTGGCACTATTGCTGGATGCCCCATGCCCTGGGGTTAAAGCTGGGCTCCCAGCCAGGCTGCTCGAGACTGCACCCGCCCTACCTCCTATTTCTGTGACTATGCAAGCTCCACTGTGCCTCAGTTTACTCATCTGTAAATGAGTAACTGTGAGGAGTAAATGAGAGCAAACTCATTTGGCCTTGGATATTAACTGTATGTGTATATAATGCTCCTTATATGTATATATATTTATATATATTCAATACTACACACTTGTAAATGTATATTTATACTCATATATTTATAATACTCATTATACACATATTTATATATATTCCTTTAATCCCACATATAGGATTATGTATATACATATATAAAATAATACTTACAAAATATTTTTATATATGGCACAAAATATCCATGATTAAATATATGTATTACCTATAGGAATCATAGATATTTCTGTGCATATATTAAAATGTATTTATTTGTATGTATATATGTGTGTGAGTTTGTGTAATGAGTCAAATGTGTTAACAGCGCTTATCTCCTGGTAGAAGGATATTACTTTAATATATACTTTCTGAATTCTACGTCACAGCACCTGGAGCATCGTGAGCACTCCAGGTATGGTTAGCTATTACTATGATTGTCTCTTTACTTTTTATGTCAGACGCTGTCCTTCCTCTGCTCGAACTCCTGTCGGCACTTTCCTGTCTCCCTCAGAATAAAAGGCAGCACCTCACACAGCCCTTGGGACACTCTGTGATCTGGCCCTGCTGCCTCTTGGACAGACCTCACCTTCTACCACTTTCCCCTGGACCCTCTGGCTCTGAGACTTATCCTCAGACAACCTGGTGTGTTCCACCTCAGGCCCTTTGCATGTGCTGTTTCTACTGAACCTTGCTTGTTGCCTCAACCCCCTGTTCAGTAACACTTTATCAGAGATACCTTCCCCAGACCAACAATTTAAGAGTACTGCCCTCTGTCTCTGTTGGTATGACATTCTGCCGAGCATTTGGAGTGTATTGCAATATGACCTAGTGTTCACGTTCTACTGAGTTCCCACACTGAAATGCAGGTTCCGTGAGCCTCGTTGTGATGCTTGGGTGTCCAATATGTAAGAGCATGCTGAGCGTATAGAGGGGCCTCAGCAAGGATTTATGTAGTGGAGGCCATGTGCCAACATTGCTTATCTCTGGGTATGATCTCTTCTTTTCATTTATTTGGTTTGTATGTATTGTACTTATTTTTAACAATGAACATAAAACAATGATAGTTCTCTTTAAAAATCAGTTGAAGAATGAGGACAATCTGAGAGCCGGAGGGAGTCATCTGAACATAGCAATTTTAAAATTTTGGACCCAGTTATCCTCATGAATCTACCTAATCATAGATGTGGGCTACCAAGTGTGTCTTTTTTTTTTTTTTTTTTTTCTGAGAGAGAGAAGAAAAAACATGTGCGCACATGAGCAGGGAGAGGGGCAGAGGGAGAGGGAGGGGGAGAGAATCTCAAGCAGACTCCCCGCTGAGTTTGGATCCTGACATGGGGCTCGATCCCAGGACCCTGAGATCATGATCTGAGCTGAATCAAGAGTCGGACACTCAACACATTGTGTCATCCAGGCACCCCATGGGTGTGTCTTATTTTGAGGCTATTTCTGCCCCCTAAGATGGACATGTCCTTATAGATCATGTTTTTTCTCTATGTATTTAAATAATGAGATTCTCTTTTTCTTTCCACATGCAAACTCTTACTTGAAAATAGAGACTGTTAACAAATAAAGACAGGGAATATACTAAACCTACTTACCCATTACCTAGTTGTCTGCACTGACTCACAGGTGCTATGCACAGAGTGGGAACAAGGTTAGTAAAAAAAAAAAAAAAAGGAAGACAAGGGGAAAGATCACATTCAAGAGCTAGAGAAATTGCACTTGCCTAGAGCTCGGTTAATTTTAGAAAACATTAGAAATTCTTAGCAGAAGATCTGCTATGTCATTTTCTGGGCCTTTGTTAAATAAATATCAAGAATTTCAAGACAGTCACGGGAGAGCTGGCTTTTCTAAGTTGGGGGATCCTGCACAATGTCCCCAATTGCTGGCAAATTGAAATCACATGGCATCCATCCGCCGGCTGATAGTGAAGACAGGAGACATGGACCCGGCATACTGAGGCTTTCAGAATGGTCCAGGAAAAGGAATTGCCTCTGACATTTGGATGGAATCCATTCATTTTTCTGACTTGTGGAAAGGGAGGGGGCTGAATGTCGCTTGCTGGAGAAATGGCCCCTCCTGGCTGGTGACAAGATGGAGGTGGTGCTGGTCAGGGCCAGACAGCTTGTCAGGGCCCTGGGCACAGCTGCGGGGGCGTGGCCTGTGCTCACTGCCACGCCTACTCAGGGGATGGAAGGAGGCAGAACAAGGTACACCATGTGTGCCCATCAATCCAAATGCCAGGAATGCAAGAAAGGACAGGATAATGCAGGGAACATCGGGGAAGTGGTATAAGCCCTTCTGCACGGCAGGATTCACAGCTGGTGGAAGAGTCAAAAACGGAGTCAAAGAAACTCATGGAAAAATCATTTGGAATGGACCTTGCCTTCAACACTTCCTGCGATCCTAGCACGTTCTCCATCTTTCAGGAGTTTGGCTACACTATTGTTTGACTCTCCCTCTCCCTCCACCTCCCGTTTTCATCTGTTCTCTTTAATTCCTGCGTTTGGCTTCTCCTGGTTTAATTGTGTGGTGTCTGTCATGGGTGGCATCTCATTAATAGGGCGCATTCTTCGGTTCTTCTTTAGCAAAAGATGATCCATGACCCGCTCTCAGCGTGCGGCTCTGCAGAGCTGCTTCTGTTCCAGATGACTTGCTGAGTTAGCGGTCTTGGCTGGGCTAGTGAGCAGTCCTCCCGAGCTCCATATGCACGCGGACGCTAATTAATGAGGAGGACCCTCCACAAGCTCACACGGGGTGACATCAAAGTTTCTGTGCTTCTCTCCAAAGGACTGGATCTTTCAAAAGCCTCTTTCATTCCTTCTTTCCCTCTACCTTCTCGAGAGATCTTTTTCTCCCTCTCACCTGGCTCTTTAATCCATTCACCTTCTAGCCACATAGTGGCCAAGGCTTCCATCTGTCACCAAGTCATCACCTCACTCCTTAGACACCAAGGCATCCATATAAAGTGACTGCTTCAGTGCCAGGCCTGAAGATGCACCTGTAAGAAGCAATCGCTGCTCTTGAGGTCGCTGTGTGGTTCCTATTATCATTAGGCAGATGGAATTCACCTATGGAAAACTTATGCATGCCCAATTTTTTTTTTTTTTTTGGATTTATAAAAAAAAGTCTGGCCACAATGAGACCTGGCTTCATACACGTTATGATGGTGACCATATGAAAACAAAACAAGACAAAACAAAATAAAACCAAAACAAAGTGTTGGCAAGGATGTGGAGAAATTGAAACCCTTGTGCACTGTTGGTGGGGAAGTAAACTGGTGTAGTTGCTGTGGAAAATGGTATGGTAGCTTCTCAAAAAATTAAAAAAATATAATTACTATATGATCCAGCAATTCCACTTCTGGGTATATACCTGAAAGAATTGAAAGCAGAGATTGAACAGATATTTGTACAACTATGTTCATAGCAGCTTTATTCATAAGAGTCAAAAGATGGAATCAACCCCAGTGTCCATCGAAGGATGGATGAATAAACATAATGAGGTTATGTACATGTAATGGAATATTATTCAGCTTTAAAAAGAAAGGAAATTCTGAAAATGCTACAACATGGATAACAACATGGATAACTATTGAGGATATTATGCTCAGTGAAATAAGACAGTCACAAAAGGGCAAATACTGTGTAATTCCACCCACATGAGGTTCCTGGATTTGTCAAATTCATAAGGACAGAGAGAAAAATGGTGGTTGCTGAGGGCTGGAGGGTGGGCCATGGGGATAGGGAATCATTGTTTAATGGGTATGGGGTTTTAGTTTTGCGGAATGAAGAGTTTTAGGGATGGATGGTGGAGTGGGTTGCAGAACATTATACTTCATGCCACCACACTGGACACTTAAACATGGCTAAGATGGCAAATTTTATGTTATTGCATTTTACTACAATTAAGAAGAAAAAAGAAACCTGAATGTCTAGATGAAGTCCTCATAAGAAATATTTTATTTTTTAAATTTTTGTGTTTTTTGAAAGATTTTATTTATTTGAGAGAGAGAGAGAGAACGGGAGGAGGAGCACAGGGAGAGGGCCAAGCAGACTCCTATTTGAGTGCAGAGCCCGATGCGGGGCTCGATCCCTGAGCCAAAATCGAGAGCTGGCGGCTTAACTGACTGAGCCACCCAGGCGCCCCTAAGAAATATTCTAAATGAATATGAATTAGAATGGGGATTCCAGAATGGTGGGCTGCCGTGGCATCCTGATAAAACTCTGTCCCTCCTGCCAGTGCCTCTCAGTTATTAATACAGTCTCTCAGATGGTCTGTTCGTGACTGAGAGACAGCCCAGGATGTCGTGGTGAGGGTCAGGGGATGTCCGGATTTGTCAGGACAAAGCGCCCCTGCGCCTTGCCCAGGAGGGTGCCCGGTGCTGGCCGGTGGCCTCTCCCCTGCTCACGGAGGGCTCCTGGCAGCCAGCTTCGGCCCCGCCAGGAGCGCAGGCGGCCATGGAGATTCGTCTTCATTCTGGCACCTGCTGTCATGTGCCCGGCCAGCCCCACACTTGGTCAGCTCTGGTCGGGAATCCAGCCTGGTTCCGTTTTCAATTTTGGAAGCGTTGTTGCGGATTAAAAACCGGTCAGATGATGGGAAAGAGTCAGAGCAAACAGCTGCTCTGTACCCTCCATCCTGCCAAGGCCTAACTGAGCCTTCAGGAAGCTCGAGAGTAACGAGGGACGGTCTCCCAGCAGGGCTGACGCCCGGCCCCGGGAACGGCAGAGCGTCGGGCAGGCTTGTGCGGCTCTGGGGAGGAGCGGGCTCCCTCCTAACGCCCACGGATACAAGTGGAAACCAGATTGGTCTACTTTCTGACCAAACTTTAAGGACCGTGAAAATAAAGACATGACAATCTTGACTCTTCCTAATTAGGTGGTTAATCTACTTAGCTCTCTAGGAAGACCTACCCAAGGACACAAAACACAAAACAATCAGTCATTTTCTATTGTGTGAGTGTGAGGACATTTTCTTCACCTCACGTCCACCTCTTCCCTGTGAAAACCATCTTCATGAGAACAGCTTGAAAAGCCACTGAACTCTCTGGTATGTAAGTCAAGCATGGACTTCAAGATGGTCTTTTCCTGATCCACTGTGGGGGAGGAGGGCCAACTGATAGGCAAAAAATGTGGAAAACCAAAAATGCCCTGTTCTTTGTTGTCAAACGCGGGTCAGCCTCAGAGCAAAAGTTCCAGAGTCTGCTTCTCTGTGCAGAGGAAATAGCAAGAGCACCACAGCCTCAGCTGGGCCTCCCAGGAGTCTGGTGTGGAACGGAAGCCCCCTTCCCAAGCATCCTCAAGGGACGTTCTGGAAAACTCCCTCCTTCCAAGACTGTCGAGTTCAATGCGAGTCTCTTTTGATTGGGGAAGCATTTAGTTATGCTGGTCTTACAACCAAAGAAAGAAGCCTAACTTCCAAGGATAGAGTATCTGAAGGGTCCCTTTGGTGTCCACCTCCCTCCAAGCAGGGCTTCTGTGTGTGCAGTGGGCACTGCATGGAAGGGTGGCAGGCCTGGAAGAGAGAACCAGCCAAGTGAAGAAGGAAAGGGAGCAGGTGTTTGGGGAGGATTTGGGGGCTTGGGGGAGCAGGTGGAACTGGGAGCTCTTGGGGTCTGTAACCATCAACGACAAATGCTTTTGGATTTTGAAATCCAGATAGAATCTCCAGTGCTATTCAACTTCATTTACTTGTCATTCAAGGAGAATTTAAAAGTATTTTTTCTGTTCTTTCACACAAAGATGTTAATGTTAGCGTTCTTTATTCTTGTGTTGGAGTTCCTTAGATTCTTTATTCATAGGTCTATGCATGGTAGCATACATGTTTTGTAGACTGTGGTTATTATGTTTTCTTGCTTGATATGAAAAAATGATCAAAACTAATTGTTATGATCCTAAGATACATATTATCATTTCAAATAGCTGCAAATATTCCATCCAGTTGGCATGCTAGATTTAACAGTTCCCTCTTTGTTAAATATTTGAGGCTATTTCTAATCTATAATTATTATGAAAACATGGGAAATGTATATCTTTGTAGAGGTAGTTTTGTTTATTTTGAATTAATTCCTTATACCAAATAATTGTTACTGGCCCACAGGTGTTCTGCTGCTTTCTGCACTATCAGCAATGAGTTGATTTCTCTTTTTCTACAGCTTCATCAGCATGGGTTTTAGGATTAAAACTTATTTTCTAATTGATTTTTATGCCTATCATTTTAATGAGCACTTCCTGGCTAGGTAGCAGACTGGAGCAGTGACCCACATGTTTGCAATCCTTGTATTATTTTGCTCTCCCATTACTCGCTGTTTCTGCTAGTGTTTGGAACCTTGCACTGTACTCAGTTTGGGCTCTTTCCTTATGAGCTCAGTCTAAGAGTCCGAGACTAGAAAGGTAAGCACATAAACAATTACACAATATAAATCATGATGTGCTTCACAAAGGAAAAGAGTCTGTGTTATGTGAGGGAATATCAAGGTGGATCTGCTCCAAATGGGATTTTGGAGAAGGGCCCTCTGAGGGAAGGAGAATTCGGCTGAGACCTGACAGGGAGGAGGTGACCACAAAGGGCAAGAGGGAGGGTTTTCCCACAGGGGGACAGGAAGGCCTGAGGGCCCGGAGGTGGACGAGGGCCAGGCACGCTCTCCACCCCCATAGGGTGGTGGACCACAGGGCCGAGGGAAGGGTGAAGGTGGAGCAGTTAGCGGGACCAGATCATGACCCTACAGGCTGGCTCGTGTGGTGGGTGCCCTGGGAAGCACGAGGGTCACCAGAGCATGGGTGTTTGGCGTTTAGTCTGAACGGTTTTCCCAGCCCACTTGGGAGGTGGCTGGGTGGTGCCCTGCTGGAGGCCGCTTGAGCAGCTCAGATGCCCCGCTCCTGAGAATGGCTTTCTACGTGAGATGGCAGCATTGCATGGCTAGCGCCTGGTCAGCTTTAAACCCTTCACACCAAGCTGTCGACACACTTAGAAATACCTTGCAGGCGACCAGGCGGACCTCTTCCTATAGTTGCAGACAGCCGCAAGGTGATGTAGAGTGCGGTTGTAGAAGGGAAGGTCACCGGGACTTTGTGGGGTCTCCTCTTTACTTATCCACATTGTGTCGTCATGCCAAAGATTCCTGGAGACCTTTTCTCTAGACTTTAAAATGATTCCTTCCCCTTTCAAGGAAGTTCACGTAGTGGGACTCTTACTGCTTTTTACTCCTACCTGTGTATCCACATTAGAACTAGACTCCTGTTACAGAGGACAGCCCCCGGGCCACCAGAAGGGAACCGGCCAAACCACGTCTGCTCGTGGGTCTGCGGAATGTCTCCTTTCCCCGTGAGTGGGGCTTATCGCCCTGGGTGGTTATAGGAGTTCCCTGAAAAAGAGACTGGGCTGAAAAAAAAAAACCAAAAAACTGTCACATGAATTGCAAGTTATTATAAACATCTCACTGAGCATTCCTTGTTTATCTGCTCCCTGCCTAGGATTCTTATGTGAAAAAATATTAGCCACGTATTAGTATGGGCTTGGATAACCACATCGATAACCAGCCATATTTAGAATCACTCAGACATCTGATTTCTATCAACATTTATATTTTATATAATTATTGTCCTAAAGTCTAACTTTGAATTTTAATTTGTTATTGGGGTATAACACATGCCACGGAACGTGTGCACAGGACAATTAACCTTCAGTGTACAATCTGACAAAGTTTTGCATGTGTCTACACCAGATCAAGATGTAGGACCTGTCCAGCCACCAAAGGTTTTCTCTGTTTTCCTTTCGACTCAATACACTCCTCCCTAAGGGAATCACAATCCTGAATCCTTCCACCATCCATTAGTTTTTCTTGTTCTTGACTTTCATATGAATAAAATCATGCAATGTATAGTCTTTTGTGTTTGGCTTCTCTTTTTCAACATGGGAACTGAGACTCAGCCTTGTTGTTGTATGTACCAATAGCCCAGTCTTTGTTAAAGATACAATTTGTTTGTTTATTACCCTGTTGATAGACACTTGGATTATTCCCAGTTTGGGTATTCTTGTAGGATTCTTTTTTGGACATCTAAACTCATTTCTCTTGAACATGCCTCTGAGTGGAATTGCTGGGTCATAGGGTAGATGTATTTTAGTTTTAGTAGACCCTGCCAAACCCTGTTCTAAAAGTGGCTGTACTAATTTTCACTCCTGTGTGCGGTGTATTTATAGCTTCAGTTGCTCTGCATTCTTGCCAACACTTGGCTTTGCCTCACATTTAATTTAATGTTGGTGTGTGTGTGTGTGTTTGACCAACTAACACCATAAATCCTGTACCTGCGGAATGACACAGAGCTAAGGAGTATTCCTTTCATTATCCATTTGCCTTTCTAAAAACTGTTACTTGGTTTCTACACATTTATAGAGAGTCATTTAGGACCAGAGATGTCCCTCATGTCTCAGACCATTCCGCAGTTGACATGAATTCCTTCACTACAACATGACTTCCTTGAAGGTCAGCACTGGTTCCTATTCAGTTCTGGATGCCCAGAGCTTAGAGCAGCACCTGGCCTGCAGCAGGTGCAAGGGGAATAGTGATGGGGGAAAGATGACTGGAACAAGCGGGCTTGGATGGAAACATGATCAGGAAACACACACAGGACGAATTTGTGTTTGGGGGTAACAAATTGTAACAAGAATGTCGAGATAGTTCACGTAGTTTTTCAGAAAATTCAAGAAAGTAGTTCTGATAGAAATAACCCATGGAGCACACGAGCTTTTCCAGGGTTAGCTTTGATGCTGGTACAGAGCAGGGGAAGGTACCCGGCATGGCTCCTGACCGGACAGTGGTTTATTTCATGACCGCTCTTCAAAGCCAGTGGCCCCGCCAGGCACATGACCCTAGAGTGCCTTCTGATTTGGGCACATGAACTAGCTTGACAACTTTTTGGGGATCCTGGTTGTGTGCAGCGTGAATGTGCTCACCCTTGTCACTGTGTGCAAAGGGTGATGACATGGCCGTGACTTGTCCTGGTTTGAATATGATATGATCTCAATTCCTGCTCTAGCTCCAGCTCTGTCTGACTTGCAACCATAAATACACTTCTCTAGTCCTGTTGCTTCTGCCTCCCAGCACACCTTTATCCGGCAGACTCCAACCCTCATCTTGGTGGATACAGCTGCCAAACGCTCTGCCAATGTATATGGCTGGAACCTCTGGCTTGAGCTAACTCACTCCTGGATGTAGGCATTCATTTAGGGATGGGCTCAGGACACAGTCAGGTTAGTGAGGGCCAACAAGACTTACTCATGGGACCCTGGTTGAGGTATTGGTAGAGACCAAGCTGCTCTCTGTCCTACACTGTGGTCCTGAAGCTAACAGGACCCTGTGGGGGAAGATGAGAATCAAGAGAACCCAGGGAAGGAGGACTGAGAGAGGTATTCTGGTGGCATCAACCAAGCCCTGGGACAGCCACCCTACCTCTGCGCCCCCTGCTACATGAGACAATCATTCCTTTGTTTTGGCTTAAGCCAATTTTCGCTGTGTATTCTATTGTTTGTGATCAGAAGAGTTGTACCTAATGCAGATGTGGTTGGAAGTAAAATAGACAGTAGCTGATGACTTGTATTCTCTCTCATTCTCTTGTTTCATGATCTTAGTTAAACACTGGGTACAAAATGTAGGCTCCTCACCTCCTACTTTTTTGGGCTGGGGTTGCCCTGATGGTGGAAGATTTCATCACCACTCATCTGGCATCACAGGTCAGTGGCCACACACTTGTGAAAGAACTTGGCTGTGACCACAGATGAGAATAAAGATGGCTCCAGGGAAGCCAAGGCTTCAATCACACCATCGTCTCCACCACCCATGACCAACCCCTCCTGTTGGAGACCGGCTTTAAATAGCACAGCTTATCCTGAATATGAGGACAGACAGAGCCAGAACAGCCCATGAGAGGGCAAGGTCCAGCATGCAGAGAGGCAGCATGGGGTCCAGTTGAACAAGCTTATGTGTTTGAGCCCGGAAGGGCTAGGCTCAGAGTCTTCCCAGCCCTTGAGCTCCTGGGACCTCATTCGGTTCTTTCACCAGCAAATGAGCAATAATGACCTTATTTTTTTTTTTTTTAAAGATTTTATTTATTTAACAGAGAGAGACATAGCGAGAGCAGGAACACAAGCAGGGGGAGTGGGAGAGGGAGAAGCAGGCCTCCTGCAGAGCGGGAAGCCCGATGTGGGACTCGATCCCAGGACCCTGGGATCATGACCTGAGCCGAAGGCAGACGCTTAATGACTGAGCCACCCAGGCGCCCAATAATGACCTTATTTTAACCGTTTGAGAATTGAGAACCATTGAGAATTGTGAGAATTTGAGTCAAATGTGATCTATGTGAACCACGGACACAGAGCATGTGGAGCAAGAGAAGGAATCCCTCCCATCCAACAGAACAGTTTATAGGGGGGCTCTTGTACCACCTCTCTGTTGTGTGTGTGTGTGTGTGTTTCCTTTGTATTTTTTGTTGTTTTGATTTCTCTTTCTCTTCTGTAGTTGACTTTGCTAGAGGGGCTAATATAGTTTCATTTCCACCCCTTCTTGTCTCCTTAATATTTTGCTGGGGATACAGAGATCTCCTTGGTGAGGCACAGGCTTTCTGGGTGAGAGAAAAGTCTTAACAATATGCATAAGGGTGGGACTGGCTGGGACCTTCAGTTTACAGTCTTCATTGCTATTCCATCAGCACTGCTGAGGTGTAGACGGTCTGGCGCCCTGGCTGGAACAGCCCGATCCGTCTTCTTGCTTCAGCGTGGAATGTTTATCCACCTTTCAACTCAGTTGGGTTGCAGATGATGCGCCATTTGCCTATTAATCCTCATTGTGGTGGTGAAATGCAAATGAAGTTGCTTTTGATGTATCAGAAGCCTAATAGCTATTTCTGACTTTCTTTCCTGGAGCCAAAGTCTTCCCAAACCTCAGTGCCAGGGTGATCATCTTAGGAGTGGCGGGATCATGCAGGAGCCTGGCTGGTGAGCAGGCTGCCTTTTCTATGAGGGTGCATTCATTATCAAATTAGACTGTCAGTGAGTATCCTTGAAACTCCAGGAGAGAAGAGAAGGAGTTTTTTTTTTAAAAGCAGAGAGAAAGTTAGAAAGTAATTAGTATGCACTAATTAAGAATAATAGTAATAGCATTTTGAATTGGTGCCTAGAATGAGAGCTGATTCGGGCTCCTTGCCAAACTTGGTATCTATGGCGGCTGTCTTTCTAGTTGTCATGCATCTATTTTGAGATATGACAGTGATGTTCTGTTTTGAAACATTTAATTGCTGGCATTGTTTGCTGAGAGAATTTTATAGCTTCGCTTAGGCATCTAATTTCACGCAGCATCTGCTATTGATGTCACTGGTTTAAGTATTTAGAAAAGAGAGAGGGAAGGAAGTGAAGAAAATAAAAACAGTAATTCATTGCGATGGGAAGGCGGGGGACAACGGAGCTGTGCTTGGACATTTGATACCTTAGAAGCCATCACACCAGCAATCGGATGTGAGCCATGCTTTGCCAAGTACCCCGGGCAGGACACATCTGCCATTGCCACCTGTGATCATTTTCTTCCTCTTCTGCACTAAATAATCAATTACAAGATTCTGGGTTTTGCCCCCCTCACTCATTTATTGCTGGCTCAAGACCTTGCTTCCAGTAGTTCGAGAGTGAGAACACAGAGCTTTCTTCTTCCAAAGACAGGGTGGATGACTCATGGAGCATCCTTAGCTGGGCTAAAGGCAAACATGGCCGTTGGCAAAGTATGTGACTATCTCCTTTGAAAATGATTGTTAAAATGTAAAAACTCATAAAACTCAGTGCTTCTGAAGATCTGGGGTCGAGCCAGGCTCTCTCGGGGCTATTGCTGGGTGTGTCAAATTGTCACCAACTTTCTGGACGGTGATTCACAATGTGCATCTCCTTACTACTTAACTCAGTATTTCCTGCTCTAGGGAGCCATCCTAAAAAAAAATGATCAGTATCTAACACATTGTAGAAGCTCAGACTTGGTGAACTGAAAAAAATGTAGAGAATAATATATAATAAAAAGAGACTTTTTTATAGCCCCACCAAAGAAAGCAACCTAACCGTTTGGTAAAAAGGCGAATTGTTACTTCATAATGGAACGTTATGTGGCCAACAAAACTGAGATTTACTTAGTTTCCAGTGGGGCCATGATACTGACAAAATGTTAAGTTAAAAAAGAAGGAAGGCTACAAAACCATGACCTCAAGATTTTTATGCATGGGAAAGAAGTGGATAGTGAAAGTAGACATGATTTCTGATTTATTCATTTTATCTTTCTGTCTAAAAATTTCCACAATGAACACACATTATGTAGGTTTGTGTTTGTGTGTGTGTGTGTGTGTGTGTGATAATATAACATTTTAAATGTGTGTACAGAGAGTAAAATATTCTTCAAAAAGATCCTGTTCCATAGGGCAGTATAAAGAGATATCAAATCCTCTGTATTATTTTCAGATCTACCCACATTAGCAGATGCTACATTTTCTTTAGATCTTTTATAGGCAGGAGGCAGGCACCGTATCTGATGGTCCCTGTGGTGTACACTTGGTCCTAGTTATGTATGAAGCAACTATGAAATAAGATTGAAACACTGTCCAGTCATGTTGGGTATCTTAGTGGTTCAGCATAGGGTCACATGAATGTTCTAGTCAGGTCGGTATAACAACGCTGTTCAAAGGAACCCTTGGCCTAAGATAACCTTGGGATTGAGGATATCTCTGATTTTGGGTGGGATGTGCTCTAGGTCTCAGATCTTAGACATTGACCATGTGGTCCATGGGCTAAGAACAGCTTTACTGGGAGGTTTGTTAGAATTTCTATCAGGCCCCAGATGGATGTACTGCACCCAAGTCTGCCATCAGTAAGACCCCCAGGGGAGTCTTGGGTGTGTTCTAGGTTGAGAAATGCTACCAGGGAATGTGGCCTAGGAAAAGTGATGGCGGACTTGGAACCCTGGGGAGAGGGCACATGGTGACCAGAACCCCCTGTTGAGAAGGGGCATTGGGTAGTGATGGTGATCAATTTTCTGTAGGTGAGAGGAAATAAGCTTCGCCAAACATTGTAATCTGCATCAGGCCTTTGGGGATGATGTCTGAAACAGAACTCCCTGATTGGTCATGAAGAAGTGAGGTTGGGCTCTGGTGGAGAGATCTCAGGAGGCTGCCGGGAAGTCCTGACCATCCCTTTCAGGAGCGCGTGGCCCTAGGATCCAGGCTGAAAAGACAAGGTCCTCCGAGGAAAACACCCCTGAAATCCTTGGGTAGTCCTCCTTGCCTCAGAATGATGAAACTGGCTCGTCTTTGTATTTTTTTTTTTTTTTCTAAAGAAAGAAATGGACAAAATGTGTGCAATGTAAATTTTACATGTTTTCATTTGGGGGGGCCATCCTTCAGTTTTGAGGTTTCTCTCTAGATAGCCTCCTTCAGAGGCCCCCTTGTCTCACTGACCATGTGTAGCAAACCCACCTGTGATTCTAAAGGTATCCTGGATGGTGGCAGACACCTGTCCTCAGACCTCCGTCAGTTCTGGTAGAGGAAAGCCAGAAAACCAAGAAGGACAATCTGTGAATACAAAACTCAGTGAATTCAGTCGGCAGGGCTGTCCTTTAGCTGAGACTAAGATTTCCTTCTTTGCCGTTGACATTTTTTTTTTTTAATGATAATGGAATATCTTTTGATATTCCTGCCCACACCCGCAAAAAACCTGTGACTTAGGTACACTAAGAAGTTGAAGTTTTCCCTGGAGGTCTGATCCCGGCTCTAAGTGCAAAACCACTCACTCAGTGCAAGTGGACACTTTGCACTCTTCCCTTCCCCCCACCTACCGTTGCCCATGGATATCATCAGCCTCCTCCATGGCCAAGCTGAAACTTGACCTGTTTCTAACAGACTTGAACAATAGAAACGATCCAGTATCTTCCAACATTAACTACTGGAATCTCATATAAGCAGGAGGCTGGCTCCTCTTTGGGGTATCAGCAGTATGAGTCCAAAAGCACCTCCATCTGTACCCGTTGGAAGCCCAAACCCTTTGAGAAGGATGGCAGGTTCCAGGGCTGGGGGTTTGGAGCTCCAGCTCACTGGATCACATCACCATCATGCCCACAATGGTCTCTGTTCTGCAACCCCTCTTTTCCCTGTTCTCCACTTCCTGTCCCCAGCCAGACTCCTCAGAGCCTCTTACGCCCTAGGGGGTCTCATCTTCCCCTTAAGGGACTCCTCTGTATTATTGTTGCCAGCTTTAGAGATAATACCGATTTCACCCTGCCACAAGGCTATTGGCAAGGGATTAGCTGTGACACCTCGCCCCTGATGGTGACCCACTGGTAGCCCAGGACCCTCCTGGGACTCACTATCCAGGGTTGGTCCTCTGATTACCTGTTGTCGCCTGGGCATTGCAGGGGCCTGGGCCTAGAACCCCTGATCCCTGCGGGACTGGATCTGACCCTTCGGAGCTCACCAATGCAAGCTTGATTTTGCCTTGAACTGAGCATTGTGTGTGGGTGGCCTCGTCTGAGCCCCAAACCTTATTAGACTTTCCGGTGCAGGAACAACTCCATCTACCACTCAGACTGGCTGCGTGTGCCTTCCCCCAGATCTGGAAGGAGCCGGGGGTCCCGTGTGAATGTGGCTTTGGCATTTAGGCTCCAGTTTGCCCAGGTCAGAGCCTGCAGTCCTGCTGGCATTTTACCTGATGCCAACAGCTGCTCATAACCTTTTTCACTCACACAGGCTTCCATCTGGGAAGGCTTCCTCATTCCTCGGCATCCCTGTCACAGAGAATAATGTCATGTCACAGCACGCTGCCCAGGGCACGAGTGCTTGGCACTGAGAACAGACCGAAGGAGCCCCCACGCAGCTGAGGCTGGCTTGCAGGAGACGTGCTATCGCTCGGGCTCATCCCTAAATGTTTGAAAGCCTGCATTCCTGCCACTGCCGCCCCCTCGCTCTGAGTGAGGTTTTATTTTCCCTGGGTCTCCGTTTCCTGCTGTGCTCATGGCACAGACAGAAGCAGAGGAGACCTGTAACTTGAATCAAAAAACACCTTGAAATTTCGTTCCGGAATGAGAATGTCCCTGAGGCTTATGCCAGGGAGTGAGACAATGCGCTCCGATGTGTTTTAGCAGGTGGCCCCCTCTGCGCCTGGGAGCCTGTCTTGTTGGGGACTTGAAAAGGATTCAGTAAGTGTCTTTTGCATCCCACCCTTGGTATGAGGTCCTGGGGGATAAAGAGATGGATAAAAGCTGGTGAGATAGACACATGAGTGCATGTTTAGTGTGCAATTTGTACAGAGGGAAGGAAACGAGTTGAGTCTGGGAGGGTGGTTTCAGAGTGGGGTAAATGGGCCCCGGAGAGTGGGAGTTGGGGGGCTGGGCCAGACTGTACAGCTGTAATAACCACCCCGGATCTCAGTGGCTTGGAGTATAAAGGTTATTTCTTCATTGGATCGGGGGAAGGAGGCTTGCCGTGCTCAGTTATGCTGGGTCCAAGGGAGCAGCTCCTTAGGAACGACTGATGTGTCCCTCACTGTCACACCCTTGGTTGAGTGGCTCTGGGACACTGGATCCTGAGAGCAGACACATAAGAAAATAAAGACAGCTTCCTGCAAGGAGGGAGAGTGGGCAGGCAAGACGACACCCAGATCCTGATGTGCTTTCAGCGGGCAGCACCCCAAGCCTCAGAGCTGGCCCTTAGGTGTCCCTGTGCCTTCAGCCCCAGGCAGGGGCTCAGGGTCTGACAGCACAGCCAAGCCAAGCTCAGAGAGTTCTGTGGGGTGAGGGCTTGCTGCTGGGACAGAAGGGCAGACCGTGAAGACCTACCCCTCCTCCGTGACTCATTTAATTACATAATTCGAGTTTCTTAATCTCAGCCTTGAGTAAAGGAAGCTGTATCGGACCCAGGGAGCTAGTCTGGAGTGGCAAATAGCCAAAATCGGGGTAGCTTATGACAGCGGAAGTTGATTTCTTATTCTTGTCATGATGCTGAGAGAGTGCCCCGGGAAGTCAGTGTGGTCTCTGCGTGAGGCCTGCATCTGGGCTCCTCCGAGCCTGGGCGCGGCAGTTACAGTTACCTGGAAGGAGCCAGGCACAGAAGAGCACCGGTTAATGTGCCAAGCCCAGATGACTGCCCACATAAGCCCATGTGGTGGAGGACATAGTCATACGGGCCACGCCTAAGTGTAAAGGGAGCTGGGATATGTAGTCTAACAGGTGCCCAAAGAGGGGGTGATCCTAGGTGCCTTTGGAAGTGAGGGGCACTTGGGTTGTGAGGGCTTGATCAAAGTCACAGGCTAGGCTGTAGCTCTTCTTCCTTCCCTGCTCGTCTAGGACAATAGTGACCTGAACCTCTCACTGTTGAGGAATGGAACATAACATCTTCCAGAATGTTGCCTAAATTAGGATAAGCATGGTTCCCCTTGAAACCAGGCCATGTTCTTGCTCCTGAATGTCATGTTCCATGGGAAAGGGCTGTCACTTCCCAAGAACAAACCGCCCTCTGAGACTTAAAACTGCTCTCACCACGTGGGCTGACTCATGTCTATCTGAGCAAATTGGGGGCTGATGCTTCCTTGCCCTCGTGGTCATCCCTGCCGATTCCAGTGTGCGAGGCCAATTCCAGTGTGTAGTGTTCCTGGAATCCAGAGGGGCTCAAAACCACATTGCCAGTGATGGCCATTCTGGCCACCCCCATGGTCCACGCCTCTGAGGAGCCACTTGAATGTAAGTCCATCCCTTGCCATAGTAGCTGAGAATCAGCTGTTGACTTTCTATCCAGTGATTCAGAGAACACCTATCTTTTTAAATTGTTTATTTGCTTAATTTTTATTCCATGAACACAGAGTGTTGTATTAGTTTTACGTGTACAATATAGTGATTCAACAATTCTATGCATTCCTCAGGGCTCATCATGGTAAGTGTGCTCTTCATCCCCTTCTCCTCTTTCCCCCACCCCCCTACCCACCTCCCCTCTGATAACCATCAGTTTCAGATAATACGTATCATTACAGAGCAATAGGAACCACTCTATTTGTTGAATCTACTTGGGTTTATTTAAGCATATTTGTAGTAGGCATGGGAATGCAACTGGGCTTGGGGTTTTGCTGCTCGGGGCGTGCCCCTGGCGTCCGGCCATATGGTCACCTGCGTGAGGCAGCCCAACCACCTGATGACGGGGGAGCTGGGAAGTATGACAGCGCCGCCTGATTTTATATATGTTCTCACTTGTCTAACATCATCAGAATTTCACTGAATATAATCACGTTAAGGTAAAATGTGTTTAAACTGCTAATGGACTGGGTCATTGACTTTAACGATGTTCTCAATACTACATTTAATTACTGTGCAAGCTCTTCTTTAAGATCATGTTTCCTGGGATCAGTTGGAGTTATGTCAAGTATACTTCAGCAGATAATAATTAATGAAAGAACTCTTTCATAAGCCAGGAGACATAGATGGTGCTCTCTGTCATAAAGAGCAGGAGGCAGATGGTTCTGCATGCACACGCAAGGCACACAGCCATGCCTACAAATGTCCTGTGCCACAGTGAAATGGTTGGTGATGCTCCAGAGAAGATGCAGGTGTCCCGGCAGCAGGTGGCACTGAGTTAGGCAGCACCAGGCTGGGTGGGTCCTAGAGAGAGCACTGCAGGGAGGGGAGGAAGGGCCCCTCTGGAAGTGGTTCCTGCTCTTTTTGGGTGGACATGGAGGGGCTCAAGCCACCTTCTAGGTGGGGGAGGTGCCCTGATCCCAGCCCAGCAGGGCTCTGTATCAGTTTGGACTTGGAGGGAAAGAGGGACCATACCCAGCTTGGGGAATTTGCGCAGGATTTAATAAAGGGACTGTTTACCCATATGGGCAGGATTTGGGGAAACTTTAATGGAGAGTGAGGTATCCCTGGGCTGGTGCCCCTAGGGACATTGCCACCCTTAGGTTGGGTAGCAGGGGAGAGTTGTCCCCAGAACCCAGAGGGAGAATTACATGGAGACAGGTGCCTGACACAGCTGTGGCTGTAGGTGGAGGGAGGCATTGCCCCAAGGTGACCTGATAGGAAGGGAGCCGGGGGCATAAACACCCTAGCCCCCTCTCCCCAGCCCTCTGGATCTCCTGCAGGTGCCTCTCATTGATTAAGCCCCATTAAACTGAAGCGTAAAGAAACCCATGATACATCCAGGTTCGTCTACCTCCTGCACATGGAGCAGAGCCGAGGGTGGATGTGAAAGCCAAGAGCAGGCATTCAGCACAGTCCACAGCCTCGGACCAATCAGACCCGAGGCATTCTTGCTGTCATGCTCACCTGCAGAACCTAAAGCAGGAAGAGAGAAGCTGACTGTGTTGAGGAAAGGGAGAGGTGGAAGGAGAGCAGGGTCTGCTTTTGGAAGTTCCGAGCTACGATCACTCACCAGCATGGCCCTGGGTCAATTTCGTGACCCTGATTCTCTCATGCTTGAGAAAAGGTGTTGGTGCAGGACTGTGCTCTCATCTGAAGGCTCAGGTGGAGAAGCTTCTGCTTCCAAAATCATGGGTTTGTTGGCAGTGTCATTCTCTTGCAGCTGAAGTACCAAGAGTCTCAGTTTCTTGTCAGCTGTTGGCTGGAGACCACCGTCGGTGTGGTGCCACATGGCCCCTCTCCTTGGTCAGCTCACAAGGCCAGTGAAAAGGAGAGCGTCCTAGCCAGGCAGGTGTTGCAGTCGTATGCAACATCATTACGTGTAGGTGTTCTCATGCCGTCACTTTGCCTCATTCGATTGGTTAGAGCAAGTCCCAGGTCGGCCCCCATGGTGAGGGCAGGGAGGGATGCTCGGTGGGATGGGGGGGGGCACAGCAGCGGGAGGGGACCCTGGGCCACCTGGGAGTCTGCCAGTGCCTATTCCGGGACATGACAAGTTTTGTCATCAAAAAAATTTGAATAACTAAATACCCAATATAAGTTTTTTTGTGTGGGAGTAAATGTTCTCTCTTTTTTCTTAAAACAAGAGGCAAATAAGGATTTCAGTTACTTGAGGGAGCCTGTCGATTTGAAGTATACTATTTCCTTAAGTTGTGGCATCAGAATCCAATTATATTTCTATAAGAGAAGGAGCCAAGGAAAATTCCCCAAAGTATATTTGAGACACCCTGGGGGATTCTGCAGGCCTCAGTAAGAGAAAAAGTCACTTCAGAAACTGAAATTTTATTCCGGGGATATGGCTTTTGATGGGAAATTATCACAGTAAAAGAGAGGTTTTTATATTACAAAAATAATTTTTTAGACCTTCAGCCAATGACAACAGAAAAAAATTAAAAATTCTCAAGTAACTTGTAAAACTCTCTGGAATGTTTGTGAACCCCTGGCCTTGGACACAGTGATGAGAAATAATATTTCATACCATTAATCTCATTGTACACAATTCTAATGATGTCAGATTTATGGAGATCACAGCATTTATGTTTTAGGATATTTGCAAAGTATCATGAACAAGTTGAATTTTGGCTTACAACATCTTCCAGGTTGAACGTAATATATAAGAAATACTACAATTGTTACCCTGAGAAGACCATGGGGAAGAATTTGGATAGAAACTAGATATTTTGCTCATTGTTTTAAAACTGAATTTAAAGCATCTGTCTATATGCTTTTATGTAACTAGAGACCAGTGTGATTAACTAACCCTCCAAGTTCTTCAACTTCATCTGAACTTTTTAATAAAACATATTCATTATTTTCTCAGCTATTTGTTTCCTGCGTTGGCATGATGCATGAGTTAAACATATTAATTATAATAAATAAAAGATAAGAGAAGCAGCAGGTACGGTCTTCTATGTTCCACAAATAACTTAATTCTTTAAATCGTTCCAGGTTTTTTTGGGGTCCTGCAGAGCCAGGCTGTGGGCTCTGCACAGGAAACCATCCTATGGGTGGTAATTTGTCCCAGAAAATTTGGGAAGTGTACCTTCCAGCCCTTCTTCTCTGTGAGCTGTTGGAATGGAGCCAAATTCTCAGGCAACTTTGAGGGCTAGGGAGAGGGACAATTTGGCAAGAGTTTGTGTGTCCAGAAGACACACAGCCTCCCACCTGTCCGGCCCCCCAGGGAGGAGGGGGCAGGAGAGTCAGGCTGAGTCCTCTGGGCTCACAGCACCACCTCTGTGCCCTCAGGAGCTTCTGGTGGGAAGCTTTAGGGTTCCTTCTTCTCTTGCTAACAATCCCATAGTCAAGGATTTCAGGATGTCTGAGCCGTTTCCTTCAAAAAACTTTGCATTTAGACTCGAAAGAAACAATCTAAACAAAACTAAGGGAGATGTTTAACCGAAAAGCATCTTAATTATTTGTTTGCATTTAGCTTCTCTCCCAGAGCCCCATCTGGAGGACCTGCACCAGCTTCTGCATGGTGCCTCTGAAGACCCTGTTGAAAAACCAGGAAACTCGCTCTGGACAAGTTGATGGCACTTGTCCCACAGAGACTGTTGCCGGGGACGCTCTCCCAAGAGACTGCTCTGAGTCACCAGATCCGCTCTGTGTGCCGCCCAACTTCCTGGGTGTCCCTGGCGTAGACCATGCTGTGCATGGCACCCTCTGGGCATGAGCAGTCTCATGCCCTGTAGGGTCCAAGGCAGGAAAGTTGAAGCAGAAATGGGACCCCATCACAGAGCTTGGGCTTTGGCCATGGCCAAGGGATCGTGGGGAGGAAGGTGGCAAGGGAAGGCAGGTGGAGTGCCCCACTGTCAGAGCTGGGGTCGGATCTAGTCTGTGTGCAGGTGACTGGGGTATGCTTGTGGCCATCTTCCCAGACCCGGGTGCTGTGCCGTCCTGGTTCCCTTCAGGAGGGAGGCTCCCATTCTCCAGCTTCCAGAAACGTTGGCTCATACCGAAGGCCCACCACTGAGTCTTTTTCTGCAAACTGCTGTTGTAAGCTGCTCCTTGGGGCATCTACTCCTGACAGCTTGCTTCCTGGTCCCCTGGCCTGGGTCCCACCATCTCGGAAGGACCATCCCCACCCGAGGTACCCCTCGGATCTTCTGCAGCCCCTGCTGCCGCCACATCCGGGCTCACCTCCTCCCTCTGGGCCTCACAGGGGCTGCTTCCGGGGGCTCTCCCCTGCAGTCACCCTGCGGCCTGCAGAGCTCAGGGTCCTAGAGCAGAACCCAACACAGTGGCTTCCAGCGCCCTGACCCGAACACCAGCTATTTCTCCATCTCAGAGTTTTGCAAGCGAATCTCCCTCCATCTCGGGGTTGAGTTTCTTCCCAGCCCCTCCCACTCCTCCTCTCTTGTCCATTATGTTGCCAAGGGTGCCTACTGGCTTTGTTGACTGTCTTTCATTTCTAGAAGTTCTCTTTGGCCCTTTTCCAAATACGCCATATCCCTTTTTCCTGTTTTTCATTCTCTGCAGATTTCAAGCTGGTGGTTTATTTCCTCAACCAGGGGAGGCACAGTTGAGTTACCACGCCCGACTCATAGTTCCAACACCGGAATTGGTAATGGTTGGGCTGTTGGTTCTTTCTGCTCCTTCTTGATCATCCTACCTGACTCCTCATGTGGCCCTGCGAACATTTATTCTAAAATTTTATACGAATGTGCCCTCCCAGGAGAGGCTCTGTGGTTGTTTTTCCAGGTGCCAGTTGGGGCTCAACTCAACCCACATTCTCTTCTGAGCTTCCCCGTCGCACCTGGGCTCCCAAGCCTGTGCACAGCTGCCCCGGGGTCTCCGCCTCTGAGGGACAGGATGCCTTTCCAGTTCTTTTGCTTTTTCTATGGCCGGTTCCAAGGGCCTCTCTTCCATGGTTCCCCCAGGATGGGGGAAGCAAGGGTATCTTGGTATTTGCCTCACTATCCTTAAAAACAGCCCAAATAGTGTGGGCTCCTCAGAGGTCCTCAGGGTTGTTCCCCTCTTTGAGACTTCTCCCTCTTTGGGTAGTTCCAGAATATGGCTTGGGGCTCCATGTGACCATTTCAGTTCTCTGCTTTTAAAGGGTTGTGTATTTTGTGGAGCATTTTTCATTGTTTTCAATCAGAGTTAATCCCAATAATTTAGTTGCCATTACTGGTAACAGAATCTTACCTCTGGATCTTCCCTGTTGACTGACATGCTTTAATTCTGGAAGTGGCTGCGTTTTAAATTTTAACATTTAAATTAAATTTTTGTATTTAAATTTAAATATTTTAGATTAACTTGAAAATTAAATTAAATTTTAAACATATATTTAAAACATATTTTTTAAAATATCAAGCATAAAACATGGTCTTCGGATTTCCAGCTGTATAGTAGGAAGACATTAATTAATCTTAGACTCTTTTCCATTCTCCTGGGATTCTAAACCCCTCAAAAGTATAAAGACATTTAATGTCGCAGAGGAGAAACCTGAGGCTGACCTGAGTTGCTTTTTGTAGGCAACCTCTTTTCTTTTTTGCTTTTGTTTTTGTTTGCTGCATGGGTTCTTGCCATATTGTTTTATTAATCCTTAAAACTCCAGACTTTTACCAATGTATACATACCTATGGGTTCTTTTTTTTTTTTTTTTTTAGTGAAAATCCATTTTTTTTGCTGGTGAGGAGCCCTTTTAGACTTCAGGTCCAAGCTTTCCCCCCCATCTTGAGGAAGATATATTCTGCAGCTGTTTCTTCTGTTCCATTTATTCTGGGCGCTTCTTCATGAAAAGCAATCATCTGCATATCCAATCTCCGTTCTCTGCCATTTTTAGCTGTCACATTCACTCTTACTATTTTAATTGTTTGGCTCTTCTCTCTGCATTCTCACCCCTTGGAAGGTCATAAATCCTTTACTGGCTGACTTGATGTTTTCTTGCAGGGTCAGTTCCCTCACGTAGTGCCTCTGGTCCTATTTTATTCAGTGTCGACATCTTTTCTTTCCTTAAATTTGTTCTTGATTGACTCCCTTTTAATTATTCACTGCCTTTCATCCTGTTGGTTATTCCTTCATCCTTCATCTCTTGCTTCTGAGAGTTCTTCTCCTATTTCTTAAAGACATTTTTGAGAGCTCCAATAGATGCTATCTGGTTTATTTTTATAAAGTTTCAACACATGTTTTTAAAGTGCTCTTTTTCATATTGGGAGTTCTTGTTCTTTAATGTCACAGTATCTTTGGGTTTTGTTTTTCTCTTCACTTATTATTGAAAGCAGGTCTCTCCAGGTCCGATAAATGGTCATAAGAGATGGGGCGGGTTCTACCATCCCCAGTGTTATTGCAATGAGTATTAGTGGGCACAGTTGTGTGCGAAGAGACCAGCAGCCCGGGGTGAGGGGTGGGGAGGGAGCCCCGGGCAGTCTGACAGGTATGTTCCTTCCTGGAAGATGGTCTTACTCTACTCATCCATTTGATGATTCCCTCATCTAGTATCAGTCTTGCATCTCACTATCAAGTGCACTTCACTTGGTGCTGAGCCTGGAAATAAGACAGTATGGCTCCTGCCTGCAGGGAGCATATATTACTGTAGAAGGAACAAATATAAAAAAAACCTAATTACATAGTCCAATAATATAGTTCCATAGGTCATATAAGCTGCTATACCACAAACTAGCTTTAGATAACCAGCTCTCTGCTCTTTGTTCGACCCCCGCTCCTTGACAACGTGTGGATTCTTGGTGGAAACAGAATTCCTTCAGTGACATCTTGGTGCCACTTACATTCTATCTGTATCTTCAAGTAGGACTCCTCTCCTCCGTTGAGTTGTGCTTGGTGAAGAAGTTGAATAAACCATAGGTCCTTTGAGTAGAGGGTATTTTCAAAATTTTGACTTACCGAGGAGAGGTGCCTTCCTTACTGGTGTCCTGGGTCACACACAACCTCAGCCTGCACTGACCAAATGCAGTGGGTATGGGGGGGTGATATATATACACGTTTTCTTCCCTATTTTCAGTTTCCTTTTGTACTTTGGGTGGTGTTTTGGTGAGATGAGTAATTAGACACTTGTTTCAAGATCACAACTTTACACCAAAGGTTTGCTTTTTTTTTTTAACTTAGGAGCCTGTGGCTACCTTCTTCATTGTTACCAAAGACAATGACCCTTCATTTGGAAGAATTCTAGGAGTTGTATAGAGGAGCTGTGAACTGTGGTTTGCCCTGCCTCTTTCTCAACTAGCCTCTACGTCTTTTCCCCGTGTCTCACTTTGCTCAGTCATAAACAGAGAGCAGTTGATCTGGGTATTAAAGTTAGAAAGGATCACGGATGTTTTGTAGTTTACTTAAGAAAGAGCTTTTATCAGAATGAAGCTGTCATGTTGGGAGAAGAGCAGAAGAGAAAGAGAACAATCAGAAGAAGGCAGAAAAGTGAGGGGAGAACAGCAGAGGGAGGGAGAGCAGAAGTCAAAGGCAATGCCTGGAAGGAACAGAGTGGCAAATGGTAGCCTGGTGGTCAGTGCCATGAGGAAGGACCCTCAGAAGAAACAGCAGTCCTTCAGCTGGCCCATCTGTGCTGATTCGGCATGGAACCACAAAAGCAAAGGCACCATATTCTACAGTTCTAAAGATAGATTTCTTCATGCCCTTGGTTCTGATTGCTGGCATGATTTTCAGATGCAAGATTTTAACAATGCCAACTTAAGTAATGTTTGTTTCCCTTCCTTGCTCGATCTTTGGGCAGTGCTTTGTGTGGGGACAAGGAGGATCTATTTTTCATTTGGATGTCTTATTCTTGTCAGTTCTACAGGTTTGTCCTGGCCCTCACAGATGTTGACATTTCTTCTGCAGAAATTATAAATTTTCTTTTCAAAAATTATAAATTTTGAATCAACATTCCTTTTAACCCAGTGATCTCCACTTTCAATATTTAAGTATTCCTATGCTCCAATAGGAAATCTTTTTATTTGCTAAAAGTGTTTGGAAAAATGTTGTCCTAGGGTCTATCTGTGGAACCACCTTGTTTTTCATGTACTGTCTGGCCTCTCTCAGGTGACTTCTGAGTGTGCCTCTGTGATGATTATACAGATAAATGGGTTGGGGTGTCTCCAGGGGTGGCCTGGGAGTCTCTACAATTAAGTTGTAGTGCTTAGAGCAGCTCCTGACTGAGAAGGGAAGCAGTGGCTGATGCATATGGTTCATGGGCACCTGAAAGAGGCCTGAGCCCTGGTGGTCAGTTGGTTTTGCTTTAGTCCATGGGGGCAGCACCCTCTTCCTTGCTTGGCTGCTTCCAGGAAGTGCATGTCACAGCCTGGCACCTGATGTGTGCGGATTGGGAATACTTGCCCCCCAATAGCTCTTTTCAGAGAGAGAAGAGAGAAGGATTCATCCAGACTCCGATACCCTCCTCCACCACTTGGCCGTGAAGAGGGCCTCTTGTGCCTGTTGTCGTCTCAGTTCTCATCTGTGAAAATGAGGTAAGAGGTAGAGTAATTTCCAAAAATGGTTGTGATTCATGCTCCCTCCATGTTTTGGCCCAGAAGGAAGTCATGTGCAGTGTTAAAGTTATATCACTACCTCCTCATGAAAAAGGAGGCTAGGACAAATTCTGGCATGCTCTGATTTCAGGCGAGGCTGGCTGGAGGGCTGGCCTGGTGACAAAGCTGGCTCAAGCCCGAGCTGAGATCCCCACGTGGGGTCACTGCTCAAGGAGGCAACTCTATTCAGCATTTAACGACTGTTGTATAAGGAGATTTGAGCAGTAAAGAAAGCACATGAGAGACAGAAATTAAAAATATGAGAAGAAGAAAAGGCTGTTGGGAGAGAAAAATCAATTATAGTCCAACCAGGGTTACACACAACTTACCTGTTCCCCAGATGAGGGACTTTCTCAGTTTTAGGGAAATTTGTATGCAACCAACTCACATCAGAAGCTTTAAAAAGCCATTAATTCTGGCATTATTTTTCTGTTCCAAAACCAAAGTGAGGATTATAAACAGTTTAAAGAGCTTTAAAATGCTAGCACCATCCATCAGAGACCCCAGTGAATACCCAGAAGAATATGAAAATGGGCAAGGTTCCGTTTCATTTCTGAGAGCTCCCTGAACCTTCTACTTTCTTCCTGCCTTGATGTTTGGTGCCTATGAAAGGCGACGGTCTCCTGAGAGTTCCCTAAGGGGGTTCACTGGAAGTAAAGCAGATTGGGTGAAGGAACTGACTTGAGTGCTTTCTGTGTTTGTGATGGTAGGAAACTGACTTCTAGATTATCTCACAAACACATAGAAAACATAAAAAGAAGCAAAATTATGCAGAAGCACATAAATTATGTAGATGATGGAAAGCCTATGCAAAACATGATATGTGCACATAATAGCATATTTCCCCAGGGGCTAATTGCATCCTTTGGGTACCTTTTGAAGCATCTGAATATTCAGAAGAAAGCAAATTTATTATAATTTGAAAAATACCACAATAAATAAGGTTGAAAGAATAATGCATATTGTATTGGAAAGTGGAAACTCACAACCTGGCCATTTCCTCCAGTTTGACCAAAGCCCAAAGCTACCAAGTAATTCGGGCATGGTAGTGTTTCATATTCTCCAAAAATTTTTTTCTCCCAGCTATACAAGTTGTGCAAAACCCACTCACTCACTCATTCAATAAATATTTATTTGTTGTCATGACAGCTTTCATTCATTTTTTAGCCATCCAAAAAGTATTTCCTGAAACCTATAATGTGCTTTCCCTTCATGGAATTTGTGACATAATATGGGAGTCAGACTGCAGAAAGAAATGAAGACCACCCAGATGAGAACAAATAGAGGGTATTTGCTCAGAGCTTGCCATAGCAAGGGACTCAGCCTCCATCACTTGCCTTTGGCAGAGATTCAAAGGCGGGCAGAGGAGCAGGAAAGCTTTACAGTACAAAGAGGGACAGCTTCAGGTGAGCCTACCTGGAGGTTGGCCATTGGCCTGGGGAAGCTGGAGGCAGCTCACTAGAAGCAGAGCTTGGGGAGCATATTTGGCTTTCTCTGGTTGGTCCTGATTTGGAAGCAGGAGCAAAGATGAAGGAAACTGGCAGTTATTGACCCCATCTGGACGGTTGTGGGCAATGGCAGCAGATGGACACTGTGGTTTGGCTTCTTAGGCTGGACACTACAGACCTTGTAGGTCATTGCTCTGTCTTTGTAAATGGTCTGGACATTGTCTATTTATGTATTCAGTCTCCCAAGACTAATCAGTCAATAACTGCCCCACAGAAGTTCAGGGGCCATGAAGACATAGGAGCCCACACCCCCGCCACTCACAGCAGAGGACAGAGCAAACTCCAGCTGCCCAAGTCCAGTGGTGATGAGGGGGTAGACTGTTCAAATGTCTTGTATTAGTCAGCTCAGCTGCCATAACAAATACCACAGACTGGGGGATTCAACAACAGAAATGTACTGTCTCACAGTCTGGAGGCCAGAAGTCCCAGATCAAGATGTGGCCCAGGTTGTTTCCTTCTGGGACTATGAGGAGGATCTGTTCTGGCCCCCACCCCTCCTGGCTTCTGGTGGCCTCAGAAGTTCCTTGGCTGTCCTCTCCCTGTGGTTTTATATCCTCTTCCTTCTATGTGTGTCTATCTCTGTCCAAATTTCCCCTTTTATAGGATGCCAGTCACATTGGATTAAAGCTCACCCTGATGACCCTGTTCTCAGTTGTTCAGCAGCAAGGACGTGATTCCCAAATAAGATCACCTTCACAGGTACTGGAGGATGGGGCTTCAGCATCTTTTGGGGGAACAAAATTCAACCCATAGCACACCTAAAGGAAGTTGTATCTCGTCAGAGCCTGGCAGTTTTTAAAATGTCAGTTCTAGTGCCTAATTACTATTATAAAATATATTTTGTGGGCACCTGGGTGTCTCAGGTAAGTAAGTGTCTGACTCTTGATTTTGGCTCAGGTCATGATCTCAAGGTCCTGAGATCAAGCCTGGTGTCAGAATCCACGCTGGATGTGGAACCTGCTTAAGATTCTCTCTCTCCCTCTGCCCCTTCCCCCACCCTCTCCCTAAAAAATAAAATAAAATAAATTTTGTACCTACAAAAGATATTCAGTTCTAAACCAGCAGACTTCATCAGAACTATTTGAAACTTTTTTACAATAAGAGCCAGGTGGAGATTATCCCTCTTGCCATTTAGAATAATTTGTGCATAGCTGTGAAATGGTCAAGTCATAATTGTGAATATCTGAGGACAGTTGAGGTTAGGGGGTCGCAGAGACGCTAGTCCTCGGGGGTCTTTGCGATGTTTATGAAGAGCAATGCACACAGAATGGATGCTCTCAGCATTGTTCCCATGTTAGGAAATTGGTCTTTGTACCTGGGTAAGACACAACTCTGGATTTAAAACCATCCCATGAATTCCATCCAAGAAATGGGGAAACCTGCCTTGCCAGTTGGATTTTAGAGGAGATTTTCCAAAAAAAGGCAGAGGCCAGAGGAAGGAGCTGCCTTCTATCAGAGTTCACCATCTGGGATCCTGGGGGGAAGGCGTGGATCCTTTCAGGCAACGGGAGTCCAGGCACAGATCCCAGGCCCGTTAAAACTGTCCTCAACCACCTCCTTTCTATTGGAGTATGTGCATAGAAATGCATATATGCATGCATGAACACACACACACACACACACACACGGGATGTCTGTGCTGCTTAAGTGAAGCTATAAAAATTTCTAGGCAAGCCACAGTGTACCCTGTTGCAGGGTCATGAGACTCTGTTGACAGTGTTTTGTCAGCACAGGTCCCAACTTGGGGGTCTTGTTGTTAGAGTCGGTGGGCGCAGGGCTGTGTTCCTAATTCTTTTCATTGGGCATAGAGACAGTCTCTTCTGTGACCTCTGATGGCCTCACAAATGGGCAGTGGCTTTCTGTGGCCAATGCCCCTTGTACATGGTGAGATTTGTTTTGGCTTTGCTCATAGACCTTCAACGCGTAGAGACAGTTTTCTTCTCTGCAATGAGCCATCAGCTAATGAAGTTAGGTTCTCCTCAGAAAATGTCTGCTGGCTGAAGCCAAGGAGTTAACTTCTGACATCCAGAGGTTAATGCCCTTGGTCCCTGGCTGGCTCTGGCCCCTTCACTTTGGAGCAGGGTCCGGTGTGCCTGGTGCTGGGGGCTACGGGAGTGCGGGTTCCTGCATCTCACTCCTCTCTGATGGGAACCAGGGCACAGAGCCTCGGCCCAGAATTATTGATGACACGCTTTTAAAAAAATAGGCTGAATGTATCTCTTTCTTCCCTCCTAGGAGCTTGGATGTCCCCAAAGTAAAAAGCTTGACTACTTCTTCCTTCCCAGTTGTGATGAAAATAGGGATTAGTGGGATGTTAGAGGCGAAACCTCATCTATGAAGTTATAAATGAATAATTCTAATTTCTTTCTGAGTTGTGAGAAATCAGTTTGTTTTACATAGAAATGCAATACATTCTTGATCTCTATGTATGCGATTAGAATTTCTCCCTCTACTTGGTATTTGTTTCATTATGGAATGACATTTTGAGCTTATATTTTCAGATGCACTTCACCTCATGCATTTCAATGTCTGTTTTCCCCAAATCTCTGCTTCTATAGAACACAGGATGCCTATCTTTTTTTTCATATTAGCTTTAGGATGTGGGAAAGTAGGTGGAGATGCTTTCTTTTAGATTCTGACTCTCATTGGAGTGGACACCCAACCTTCTCATGAATGTATTTGGAGGAATGTGCCAATTTTTAAGATAAATGATGATTGCTTAGCGCCGCTAAGAAAAATGGAATTGCCATGCAGGTCTCAGCATCACCACATAGATGAAGCTCATAGAGTGGCAAGGCGCTGATGTTGAGAATACCCACTCTATGAAGGGCGATCAAGGTTACAAGTTCAAAACGAATGTGGATTTCAGAAGGGAGCAGAAGTCCTGGTTTAGGGAGAGGCATCAGACTGCTCTGGGATTGGAGGACAGGGGTCCAAGAGGACAATATGAACAGCCGGTCAGGGTGGGCTCTGTCAGCCCTCCAGGGCATCAGGACCTGGGGTGCCAGGCAGGGGGACCCACACACAGACTGGCCCCAGCTCAGGGCATCGGGGACACAGCAACAAACAAACTCTAGCTCTGATCAAAATATCCATCATTTCATAGGCAGGAAGTTTGAGAGCAAAGCGATTCTAATCACAGCATATGTGTTTTTTTCTTTTTTAAATGTACGAGGGCGTTAGGGGTTGCTGGAGCACCATCTTGCTTTTATGCCCAGAGCCTGCAAGAATAGTTTCCATGGGTGGTATGCATGGGGAGTGAGGACACAGAGGTCTCTGGAGACACTGAAAAGCCTGGATATGCTGGCGCTGGGGGTGGGGTGTGGTCAGAGGGGCCCAGTTAGGTGGGTGAATTTTGCATAGAAAGCATCCTAATCCACCTCTCCATTGTCCAGAGGTAGATTATCCAATTTGTGGCATCCCCAAATCTATTTCTTCTCCCATTGCACTCTTTGGCCACTGCCCTGTTCATTAACACCTCTGCTAGTGGAAGGGGAATTGGGAGAAGGCAGCTGATTTATATTTCAGCAGCCTCCTTGGCTCAGGGGGCAGAAGCACTGTGCTAATGAAGCGGAGGTCAAAGGTAGGAGCCCCAGGTGGGCCAGTTAGCTGGGCCGCTGTGGCTGGCCTCAGAATAGAGCTCCAGCCCGGCCCACTGGTCTGCCTCTGCGTTTCTGCTGGTTGAGAATGGTGGGGAGGTCTGTTTGGGCCATCGGAAAAATAACCCCATCCTGGGGGCAGGTGCTTCAATGGGGCAGGTTGGGGTGGTTGGGTGTGATTTGTAGAAATCACGTATTTTTAATCACCACAGATGATTTGGGCTCCGTGGTCAGTAGACCTTCCTAAAGAGTTTCAATATTTAATAAGCCGTGTGCTGTGTGTATCAACCAGGACAGCCTGATTGCTTCCTCTCTCTGCCATTAACTTATTTCAAAACGACCCTGCCCTTTGCACTGGGATGGATGCGATTGCATTCAGGGAGATCGAGTCCACATTTTTATATTTATGCATCTTTTTATTAAGAAGAATGCATTTATTAAGCAGTTCCCATGCAGCAGGCATTCTACACGAATTAAGGCCTCACAATGGAGAATCAGTGAATTCTGTAGAGTGGTGACATTGGCAATCTTTCTAGCATTTTAAATAGGGTGAGTCTTATCAGAAGAATATAGGTTCCGTTGATAATCATGGGGTTGCAATAAACCCAAGGAAGACCCAATATTTCTGAGTTTGGGCAATAGAGAAATGCTTGGCAGCTGGAGGCCAGGTTTACACAAGTTGTATCAAAGCCCAGTGGCCAAGTCTCTGACGGCCAGGTGGTGTTTGCACACAGAAAGATTTGGCAGGAAAACAGCATGAGACAGGTTGAACGCAGTCAAGTACCTGGGTGTTTAAAAAATGATCAGTAGCTCTTTCGCCCCAACGTATCTTGTATGGAGAGACACTTATAAGGTGAGCTGTTCCCTGAAAATGTCTTTTTTTCCCAATTGGATGATACTATGATTATGTCTTGCTTGTTCTACCTGCAAATAAAGCAGCTGTGTTTCTTCACCTATGGCCACAAACATGACTGGTCTAGAACCTGTAGGGGTAATAGATGTTCACAGGACATCCAAGGATCAGGTAGGCCTGGCTCAGTGATACACAAAGGACTTAAGGCTCTGTCTGTTCTTTAAGATCCTAGAAAGGATGATTTGAATATTTCATATTCAGGTGGCGAACCCCAACTGAGCCGAGAGACATAGTGTCATCAGGCAGTTTTACTGAATTGTGGCTCAGGGTTGGGCAGTGAGCGGAGGGAATGAGGCCTGCTGTTTGGACCTGTTGGATGAGGTAGGGAAGGAAGAGCCAGGGTGCTGACAGACCCTGGGCAACACTCTCGGAGACTGAGGATGAGCTGTCTGAGGAAGTGAAGTGTATGGACCATACGCACAGTAGAAATGCTGAGTGCCATTAGTCACGATCTGGGGCCTGTGCTGGGTGCGAGCCCACACTGCCGCATGTCCCTTCACTGGTTGGCACCTTCCCCCCCACTCTGGTATAGACAACCACTTTGGTGCCTGTTCCGGGGACAGCTCTGGTCTGGCTGAATGGCCTCAAGCCTTGACCAGGTGGGGCTGGTCACCTCTAAAGCTGACCAAGGAGAGGTGGCCAGTAGTCCAGTCTTGAGCAACCACACTCTTCATGCAAGGACCCTGCTGCCCCACAGACTGAATGATGCTCCATTTTCCTTCCAGAAAACCCAGGAAGTAACTGGGGACCAGGCAATGAACACACACATACACACACACACACATCAGCTCTACTCCTTCCCCCTCTGTGAATTTTGGATCACAGATCAAGCTTGCGGTCAGTTGAGGGACAGGGATATGTCTTTCTTCAAGAATGTTTATAGTTCAAAGGCTCACGAAGGAACACGTTACACAGACTATGTTGAGAAAGGGAAGGGGACGGGTCATTTTTTTCCTCCTAAAGGGGGAAAATGCAACCAAACCTCCGACAGGATTTTCATTTATCTTTCATAGACATTTTGTTTTTTCATTAATTTTTTCCTCCAGGGAGGCAGCAAGAGTGGGCAAAGGGAGATGTGCGGGGAAATAGCCTTGCTGAGATTAAACAAATCTCTGTCGCCGTGTGTCCATCTGCCCGTCCATCTGTGAATAACCTGTAATTATTAATAATATGAATGATGTCATGAACATTCTGGCAGGAATGCAGAGCCCCAGAGACCACTCTGGAACCAGTGAGTGCAGGACAAAGCCGGGGAATGATCGGCCGTGTTTGCACTGGAGTCGTGGATAAATCTGGCGAGCTGGCTCGCGCCCTCTCGGCAGTAGGATGGGAGCATATTGGATTTTCTCATAAACTTCCAATGAGATCAGATTGGCGGCATCTCAAAGGAACACCTCTTATATAAAAAAAGGTTGAGTACATAATCCAGCAAAAAATGTCATTAAAAGGACACATGGTGCTGAGTGGGGCAACCTTAAATGTACTAAAAGTGGAGTGTTTTAAGACAACACAGGAGAGAGGCACCCAAGAAGACGATAAAGGCTGGGGAGGGGATATTAGAGACCCCCCAGGAGCCCTGTTTCTGTTTCCCAGTAAAATACTCATGAAATCATCCAGGGGGTAGAAAGAGAAAGAAAGAAATACAATTATCAGTTAGAGCATCCCCTAAAGAAGCTAGAATTCTGGAATGTTCCAGAAAGATTTTGTAGGATGTTCCACACCACTGGTTGAGCGGAAGACCTGGGACCAGGGCAGACCAACCGTCCAGGCTGTGGCTTAGGAAGTCTCTGACTGGGGCAGCTGAGCCTTTGGTGGGGGCAAACGGCCAACCACCAGCTGGGTGTGAGCCTTTGGTCATGGGTAAGGCCCAAGGTACCAGACCCCAGTGTGTCTCCCACATGGGGCTCTAGCCCTTTCAACGGGGCCATGCAAAACAGGGGCTGTTGTTGGTATTATTCATTGATGGCATCCCAGCTGCTAGAATAGGAACACTATAGTAGGTACTCCAGAAAAACTTACTCAATGAATTACCCCAAGAGTAATCTCTCACAGGCGCTTGAGTACACATTTGCCCCGACCCAAGTGTCCAGCCCAGCTCTAGAGGCTGCTGGCCAGGGCCTGGATGTTTGGTGTGCTGGGATTGGGGAAAGAAAGGCTCTACTTCCAGGTGATATGAACATTACACACAGTCCTTTTGTCAGGCCAGAGAATTTCCTGGAACCGTTCCTTCAACAATGTCACCACCTTACTGCACCATTAAGGCTGTCCTTGGCAGTTCACCATGTTGTTAACTGAGCAACCGGAGACTTCACAGCGGCCTCCCAGACAACCCACTCTCTTACGTATTGTAAAGAACAGCTGATCCCATTGCAAAACTTCCCTTGTTTCAAAGAAAGAGAAGGAAAAAAAAAAAAAAAACCACAGAAAAAGTACAAAGGCTAATCTCACTCTGGAATTGATCTCCCATGAGAAACTTAAGAAGATTTAGGCAAAGGGCTTTGATCCCCTTTCAGGAAGATGGAAGAGGATGTCCTAGCTCTGACACAAAAACAGAACAAGCTGAATTCTGCCAGTGAAGTCAGACTGTTCTTGGGAGTGCGGGAGTTAGGATTGACACTGTAAAATAGCAGACATGCCCAAAATAGACTCCTAATCGAGATGACAATGAGAATGTCCCAAAAATAACACTGGAAACGAGAACGACCAGCTTTCAGGAGGCAGTTCCTGTTTGCCAGGTACTTTCATGTCATGTTTACAGCAACCCCACAAGGTAAGTGTCATAACTGCCGTGACTTTATAGATAAGAAAACTGGTATTTAGAGAGATTAAGTACATTGCCAGTGTCACAAAGCTGGGGCGTGGCGGCACTGGGGTTGAAACTGGGTCATTCTAAAATTTGAACCTGGGGGCACTGCCTCTAGAATGTTGGCTGAATTCACAGAGAGGAACATGTGAGGAGAAAAAAAAAAAGAGACACGGAGAGTGGAGCTCTCGGGTCCTTGGAGAGCCCAGAGAAAAGAACCCGTCTTCAGGAGGACCCGTTAGGGTTTAGAAAAATAAACTCAGAAAAATAGAATAAATACTGGGTGACTACTAAGAAAAGAAAAGAAAACCAATGCTGGAACATGGGAGAGTAATGATGCAGGTCAGTTGAATAGAAAGCACCATCCGGGCTCCGGGACGGACTCCAAGGCCCGATTCCGTGTCTGATGGCCTCAGCCCTCCGGCTCCACGCAGGACGCCCCCTTCTGTGACGCAGCTGCTCCCAGAATCCTGGCACTCCTCCTGCCCTCCAACCCCCATGCCTTCCTCCTCCAGACAGAGTTCTCCTTCCTGCGGGTGTGTCTGCCAGTCCTCCCAGTCCTCAGTAGTCCCAGAATGGGTCACCCGGTGGCCCCAGGCAGGCTGCACACTCCACTTCCCAGCCAAGGTCATGCTCAGGAGGGGGTGTGGGCCAAGGAGTCACCCAGTGAGCCCCAGGCTCCTGCCGAGGAGGCTTGAGGAAACTTTTCTCTCGAGGGGCCCACTGTGCCTGGGGCCCATTGTGCCTGGGTGCCAGACCGGAGCTCCTAGCCTAACCACCAAACCCGCCCCCAGGGAAGGGTGGGTCCCGCCTGTCACCGGGGCGGTGGGGGTGGAGGGGAGACTGGGAACAGCCGCCCGCTCCTGACCTGTCACTACTGGAAGGAGCATGTTTCTTTGGTTCTTTAAGCCAGCTGAGTTTGGCTGCTGGTCTGCAAAGAAAACATCCTCACTGACTCCTTTCTCTCTCTGCAGTCCTTGGTTTGTCCTGTGGCGTGTCAGTGGGGTCTGAAATGCAGATTTGGCCATCATCTCACTCCGTTGCCAATGCTCGGGGATCCAGGCTAGACCAAGCCTCGTTTGCTTAGGTTTCAAACCTTTGAACTTTTGCAAACGTTCCGTCTTCTTGGAAAGTCCGCTCTAGGCTCACCCCACTCTCTCACATACACCAGGTGAACCCACTTATATGTCCAAAGATCAAGAGCTCTTCCTGCTGAGTTTCCCTGCGGTCTTGCCCCCATTCCTTGGGTCCTCACCCAGTCCCCTCCCTGCACCCCCCACGTGCCTGGACCTTCGTCTGCTATGGTGGTGCAGGGGACAAGCTCCACGATATCTCCCTGTTGGACCCCTGCCAGACCCCGAGGGGTCTTGAAAGAGGGGCCATGTTTGTTCCCCTTGAAATCAGTAACAAGCCACATGCTGGATTATACTGTTATGGTAACACTCTAAAATTGCCAGGAAAAAATAAAGGGGGGGGGGGAACTTCTCTAAACTTTTTGAAAGAAAAATGGAACTCCCTTCAGAGGAAGTAAAAATCAAGCTTCAAGCTTCCCAACTGCAACAAAGCAGGAGGAGAGTGGAATAAAGATTTGATAATTCTTAAAGAAGGATGGAAGCTGGGGCGCCTGGGTGGCTCAGTCGGTTAAGTGTCTGCCTTCTGCTCAGGTCATGATCTTGGGGTCCTGGGATCGAGCCCTGCAGTGGGCTCCCTGCTCAGTAGGGAGTCTGCTTCTCCCTCTCCCTCTGCTGTTCCCCCCGCTCATGCTCACTATCTCCCTCTCTCTCAAATAAATAAATAAATTCTTAAAAAAAAAAAAGAAGGATGTAAGCTGGACAAGTTGGCTAGGGCAGCCATGACAGCATGGTGGCATCATGGTGGAAATTTATTTTGTGGCAGTTCTGGAGGCTGGGAGTCCAAGACCAAGGTGTCCACGGGCTTGGTGTCTCCCGAAGCCTCTCCTCTTGGCTTGCCGAGGGCCTTTCCTTTGTGCACGCATTTTCCTCTTATCTGTGTGTCCATACTTTTCTCTCCTTATGAGGACACCAGTCAGACTGGATCAGGGTCCACTATGTCCAAACACAGAACCCCACTGAGGTGCTGGGATGAGGGCTTCAACATATGAATTCTGGGGATACAGTTTGGTCCATAACGTAAACCACACTATCGTTCTCACACGGGAGCAGCAGGAAGACCTTGGAAGACCCTGCCCTTTCCAGAACATGCCTTTTCTTTTGAGATCACAGGAAGGCTTTTATGCATCTGAAATAAAGAAATCTTGAATAAAAATATAATTGTGGGAAAACACCTTTGCGGACCAGTGAAACTACCAAGTTAAGAGACGAGTAAACATGGATGGGAGAAGAGCAGTTGTGGATAGAGCAGGAACAGGTAGGAACAGGAGGGGCTGGTGGGGTTATGCAGATCTGTAACCTGCTGGTGATGTCTGGAGCAACAGAAGAGCACTCAGTGACCTCTACTTCCTCCTTTCTCTCCCCTCCCATACTATGCATCCACCAATTGCTGGCCCTGCTTTGAAATATCGCCAGGCTCTGACCACACTTTACCACCTGCTGCTAGACATCATACATGCTTTTTCCACCTTCTTCGCCTCTACCTGCTCTTGTGTGTCCTCCTTGCAACCTGGTCTCCACTTAGTGGCAAATCACTTAAAATCTAAAATCTAAATTACTTCTCTGCTCAAAACCTTCTCAAAACTTCCCTCTTCTATGCCAGCCCTTCTCTCCTACCCCGATGGCCCAACCTCACTGGCTTTGCCAACTGCCCTCTCCCTGCTCCCTCCCTACTCACTTCCTTGTTGATCCTTAACAAGCCACACATGCCCCAGGGCCTTTGCCCTGGCCACTCCTGCCTGACTCTTTCCATGCCAGCTATCTGCATGGCTTATTCCCTTTCTTCATTCCAGTCTTGGTTCAAATGTGGGCTTAACCCACCGGCTTCCCCAGCTGTAGCAGAAAACAGTCCTCTGCTCCCGCTTTGCCTTTTCTCCATGGTGCTCCCTGCCATCTGCCAATCTCCTGTAGAGTCTGTCTTCCTCTGCTAGAATTTCAGCGTTTGGACGAGGACTTTTGTTGTTCTGCAAGAGCAGGTGCAGGAGAAGAAGATGGAAAACACCACCCCTCATCCTCTGTCAGAGAAGTCAAAAGGACCATGTGGATGTGATGCTAATAAATCCTGTAGATGTTAAGTGGTTGAAAAAGTATGTATGATGTCTTAAGATTGCAGTAGTCTCAAGAATGGAATGTTACCTTCCAAATAATTTTTTTTTTAAAGATTTTATTTATTTATTTGACAGAGAGACACAGCGAGAGAGGGAACACAAGCAGGGGGAGTGGGAGAGGGAGAAGCAGGCTTCCCGCTGAGCAGGGAGCCCGATGTGGGGCTCGATCCCACGACCCTGGGATCATGACCTGAGCCGAAGGCAGACGCTTAACGACTGAGCCACCCAGGCGCCCCCCAAATAATTTTTAAATGTTAGATCCAGATAGATCATAGTCAACGCATCAAAAACCATCAGCGATGAAGCTTCTCTATATGATGATAGCAACAGACAATGTTCATGATTATATTGTGACCACAAGCGTTTAAATTCACCTACCAAAGAAGTCATGTCTCTGGTTGATGAAAACCGAAGAAGTCATGTCTCTGGTTGATGAAAAACTAAACTGTACAAGATGTTGCTTATTAGACATCCGTCGACACAAAGAGGAAGGCTTAAAAGCAGGAGGAAAATAGATAAGGCATACTTAATTTAAAAAATTAGATAAAAGGTCAATTGATTTTGATAAAAATATTAAGAATAGCGAATACATGACATTAATTAAACTTTTTGTATAGGGTCAAATAATACAGCATCAAGGCATTTTAAATAAAATCTGTTAAAAAGTAACATGGAGTTGTTTGGATAATTAAAAAAACCCACAATTACAAGGAGAGACATTAATTCACTAGTAGCAGAATATACAAATAACATGAGGGCAGGGGAAAGTTGTTAATATAAATAAAAAAAAAAAGCAAACAAGCATATGCAAGACTCTCTTGCCAAAGCAGGAATTACTCATCTCTATGAAAAATTTTCTGTAACAAGGGAGGATATAAATAAAAATGATAAAATCTTCCAATTAAAAGATTGCCCTTTGATCCAAATACAAAAGCAAATGGACACTAAACAAAGCCCCGAAGAAAATCTAAATGAACTTCAAAGTACAGAAGCTTTCAGAGGCTTCATTCCTTAGTAGGCAGGAAAAAAAAAGAACAGTAATTATAGAAATGAGAAATACATCCAAGAGCTATTGCTTTGAAAATAAGGGCAAGACCAGTAACATTTATGCATCACTGGCAAATCCAAAAGTAAGAACAGAAAGTCTGTATAAACCAAATTAGAAATGAAAGGGCGGAAAAATAATAATAATGGCTTTTAGGGGTTTCTCTGCTCAGTTGTCTCTTTCCAGGTTTGCTCCCCTGTCTCTTTCCAGGTCGGGGAGCAAGGAACTGGGCAGGGGTGAGAGTTGGGGAGCAGGAGCTCTAGGTTTTGCTTGGCTCAATGTCATGGGATCATTTCCCCATTGGATGCATCCAGCTTTGGGTCTGGAGGCTCATGTCCAGACTGGCTCTTTTGGGGTCAGTCCCAACCCTGGTTCCAGAAGGAGAGGGAAGTAAGTGTCTGGATGAGTCTTTCTTTCCCTGCTTCATGTGGGGTCAGTTCATATTGCTGAGTTCAGAGAAGGGAATGTTCCATGTGTCCTTGTGTGTCCCCCATCTTCCACCATAGAGTGGAAGGATAACCCACCAATTAGCTTGTAATCTTTTCTTAAATTTTATGAAGTGTCAATTCTAGTTTTTATGCTTTAGCGTTCTGTCTTAGCATGAGCACCATAATAAAATAGCACAGACTGCAGGACTCCAACAGCAGACATGTATTTCTCACAACTCTGGCTAGAAGTCCAAGAGCAGGATGCCCGCATGGTTGGTGTCTGGTGACAGATCTCCTTCTGGCCTGTGGCATGGAGTCCTCATGGGGACGGAGAGATCCAACAAGCTCTCTGGGGTCTCTTCTTATTAGGGCCCATCATGATCCCATCATGAAAGTTCCATCCTCGTGATCCCATCATGAAGGCTGATCCCATCACGAAGGCTGCACCCTCATGACCTCATCCAAACCCAGCTACCTCCCAAAGATCCCACCTCCAAATGCTATTACACGGGTGGTCAGGGCTTTAACATGTGAATTTGGGGGTCGGGGGGGTATAATACCATAGAGAGCAAGTATGTTCTGCCAGTTTGGCTTCCATACACATCCTAAACTGTATTCTTTAACATAGTATGACAGTTCAAACTAATTTGATAAGACATAAAAAATGAGAAATAAATATTGAAAATCAAAAAACAAACTAAAAAGAGGTTATTTGTAGATGAAGGTGGTATTTAACTAGAGAATCCAAGGTAATCATATTTTAAAAGTAATAGAAGTAAGGGAATTGTTAAATTCAACCACCAGAAGACCGAACGGCTCCCTTTGTGGCTGTAACACCTGGATGGGGCCCCTCCCCTCCCCCTCCCGGAAAGTCACCCCGATCTGAGGCAGTGGGAAGCATGGTTCCAGGTGCACGAAGTGCCTGGATGTATGTAGGATCACAGAGAACCTCCAGGATGGCTTTGGGCCAAGAGAGGATTAAATGTATGCTATGGGCTCTTGAGCAGGAGGTGCCAGGGAGGTGGGGCCTTGCCCCTTTTGAGCAGTGGCTGTGTTCTTTTGAGCGGTTCTCAGACTAGGTTGAAAATCACCTTGGTGGGAGTTAGACAATGGAGAGTTGCAGGCTTCTGCCCGCTGGTCCCGCGGTGGCCTGGAGTGTGAGGCAGGCGGTGCCGTCCTGTGGGAGGGGCACTGCCCTCGCTGGGGCCCCGTCCCTGCCTTGCAGACCAAGAGGAGCAAGGCTGGGCCGGCCTGGGAAACCCGCCCCCGGCCCCACGGAGTGCAGAGCTGTGCCTGGGTTGCCTTGACTGGCCTCTGCAGACAGAGGGGGTGATGGTGCCAGGGTGTGTGTGTGCACATGTGCTTGCTTGCCTGTGTGGATGCATGTGAGTGTGAGAGTGTGTGTGCGTATGCGTGAGAACGCGTGGGAGTGAGTGGGCACATGTGAAGTGTGTGAGTGTGTGAACATGTATTATATGTGAGCGTGTGAATGTGTGTGAAAGTGTGCGAGATGTGTGTGAGTGTGTGTGAGAGTGTGAACGTGTGCATGCGTGTGAGAGAGTCCATGTGCCACAAAGAGCCCCCTTGTCTTCGGGGCCGGGAGTGGCAGGGACGGTGGCCTGGGGACATGGGGCAGGGCGTGGCCCAGCTCACTCCTCAGGAGAGCGTCGCGGACCTTGGTTCCCCTCTGGGCCCCCGTGGAGCCCACAGGCCGCGTTCCCATCCCATCCAGGGAAGGCAGCTCCTGGCCACCCAGGCTCCCGTCGCTAGGAAACGGTCCCCTTCGGTGGCGTGTGCCGGTGTTTGTCTTTGGCTCTCAGGAGGACACAATTCACCATGTGGCAATGGAGAAATAATACTGAAAACTAGGTAAGGAGTGAAAGAGGTGCCAAATGGCATTCTGGATGGCGGGTGCCCCCCATGCCAAGGCACGGGCGCATCCTGGACGCGGACTCATGCCGCGCTCCAGGGGGGCCCACCCGCGCCCGCGCCGGTGACCATGGCGCAGAGCCCACCCCTGTCCCCTGTCCCCGCTGCTTGCGGACAGTGGTGGCCGGGCTGCGTGTGCCGCAGCCCGCTTGTGTTTGGCTCTCTGTCTCCGCTCTGCCTCTTGGCTGACACAGGTGTCCGGTCGATGCAAAGGGCAGGCCGACGTGAAGCTCTGAGCTGCCTCTTTTCCCTCATCCCCCAGTTTTACTGAGAAGTAATTGGCCTGCTCTGAGGCCCCGTTAAGCACCTGCAGGAGTGGGTGCGCTGCATGGCTTCCCGCGCGCCCCGCTCCACCTGCTCTGTTGCAACTTGCGGGTCAGGAGGCCTGGGGCCCCTGCTGGCTGTGCCCGAGAGAGTTTGGGATGCTCCCCCTTCCCGCTGGCGCCCGGCTGCCTCCTCCTCCGCTCCAATGCTGGCTGCCCACGCCTCCGGCCCCAGCCACTTATGCCGGGGCTCCGGGTCCCTGGTGCCCCAGCCCACGGCTCCGGCAGCTGTGGGACTTTGAACTCCCCACCTCGGGGCCCTGGTTGCCAGTTGACAGCTCCCTTGACTGACCTCCTTTGAAGGATCCCCAGTTTATCAGGCTCCACGTTTGAGCGTGATCATTTTTCTCCTGCCTCCCTTTGTCTGTTGCCGTTGCTTCCAGGGCATTTCTCGAAGCCACTCACCGACCCTCTGTAATCGGAAAGGGAGCAAGGCCGGGAGAGGGCTGAGCAGACATTTAAGTGCTCTTTGGCTGACAAGGGTCCCCAAAGGGCAAGTATGAGCAAGAACGTACCCTGGGGGCGTTTGGGCTCCGCTGGCAAAGCTGCGTCTCGCCTCGGCACCACGTGGGCCCAAACCTGCCCGCCGGCCAGTCCCCAGCAGGTGGAGGTGTGAGTGCCGAGGGCCACTGAACCCTGGGAAGTGTCCTCATGCATCACAATTACGGAAACACCTTTGCTAAATACCTTTGTGCAGGTCGGTTGTGTGAATTCACGGGGTGTTCAATTGCCTCCGAATTTCTCATTTCTACACTGTCAACAGGCCGCAGGTGTGCACGGCGTGAGCCGGCGAGGCTGTGATTTGGAGGTCTGTGCTGACAGATCCGCATCCAGGATGCATTTGTCCTCCCCAGTGCCGCGCACCCCATGTATACGCCAGTATTTACAGAGGGCTTGGAGGCGATTTGTCACGTCACAGCCGTGCCTCTTGACTCCTGGCATCCCGAGAAAGGAGGTGAGAGCAAGAAGGTAAAGGCATTGAGAGGATGGAGCTCACGGGCACTCAGGTGCGGCTGGTGCTGGCTGAGGCCTGAACTGAAGGAAGATCGGGAGCCGGAGCCTGCCGCACAAGAAACATCCGGTCAAGAGAACTGACAGCCAAGGAGAGACGGACCCGTGGCCACATTCGGCCTGTGGACGTGATCTGCACCATGTGAAAGAATGTTGCAGTCTTTACTAACACGAGATGTCAAGCACGTTCACCAATTAAATATAGATTTCTGGCTTCTTTCCAACAATCAAGTCTGTCCCAGGGGATCCACATTCTCCCATTAAAAGCACGGGCATCGTCCCCCCTTTGGAAGGTGCACGCCCTCCTTGATGGTGTCATGTGCTTCATTCCTCATAGGGCTCTGCAGGTGACTCAGTTGGTGGCAAACAGCTAAGACGCTGTTCCTTCCACACAGGGACACAGGCAGCCTGCCCCATGAATGGCATCCTTCCCAGGCAGCCCCTGAGGAAGGGCTAAAGACGCGCTAGAGCAAACCCCACCCCTGAATTTTACGCACCGATTCCGTGCAGATCATTGTTCTTGAGTATATCCTAATTCAGCAGTACAATATTGGCAATTCTCTGCTGGTAACATTCTGGATTCACACCTAGATGCTTTCTAGGTGGTTAGTATTCGAAACCACTGGTGCTTTTATAAGCCCCCTGAATGCTCCCCCACATGGCTGCATGATTAGTCCAGCACCCACAAGACATTTTGCGCCTGGGGCCAGGGTTCCTAGTGGGCTGGGGACCCAGGCCCTGCTTGCTGTGACCAGGGCTCCATCCAGCCTCCCGTCCTCATGGGACCCCTGTGGCAGGAGGAAGGGCATGGTGTGGATGTGGGTGGAGTCATTTGCATGTACCATTGCCAGACGAAACACAGGATGCCAAGGTAAATTTGAGCTTCAGATAAGTGAGTAATTTTTAGTATAAACATGTCAGTATAAACATGTCCCAAACATTGCATGGGACATACCGAGACTAAAAATTGCTCATTGTTTATCTAAAGGGCTCAAATTGAACTGGGTATCCTATTTTTTTGTTGTGTTTGTTCTTTTAAATCTGCCAACCTTACTTTTATTTCGAGGGATGATGCCCTAGTTCTGGAGGCTTCTTTGCATGCCCTAATTTCTTGGGCTGTGGTCCAACTTTGCACATCTGGATCTGGCACCAGACCTCCAGAAGAGGCCATCGTGGGTGTCAGGGGGCCATCCTCCTCCTCTGATTGGCTGCCAGTGTGTCTTTCTGGGTGCCTGTGAGCTTAGTCCAACTGCTCTGACAGGACACAGCTTCCTGAATAAATAAACACTGCCCTTAATGAGTTCAGGTTTGGCCACTTTGATACCAGAGGAGGTTCCCTGGGCGCCCCGGAAGGTGTGATGCAGTCAGAGCACCCTTCATTCATCTTGAGCATTCAAACATTTAACAAATCTGTGTTTATATCCTCCTAAGGGTATCAGGTACCATGAAGATGGAATACATTTTCAATCCGATGTGCATTTATTGAGTACCTCCTGCATACCAGGGATCATGCTAAATGGGGCAGCCAGGCAGGGAGCAGCACCCGAGGGGTGGGTGCTACCCCTGGGTGCTTCAAACTCACCAGGGGCGTGCACGACACACAGACGGTTACAGATGGGGGCTGGGGGCAGGGCTGCGTCACATCCTCTCAGGGGTCTCGACAGGAAGGATGCTTGACTAGGCTTTAAGAAAACACTTCTGAGGCCTGGCAGGAAGGGAGGCCAACCATCTCAGACAGAGGGCATGATGGCAGCGTGGATGCCCAAAGGCCAGAGCCTTCTCTGACAGGTGGGCCTGGGGTGGGGCAGGGTGGCGTGAACCCCCCGAACCTGAGGGAAGAATGGCTGAGAGCCCCAAATGTGTGCAACTCCTTCCTTTTCTCTCCTGTCTCCTGAAGGCACGGTCTGGAGCGGATCATTGGATGGAAATTTCAGTTGACCCATGTACATGGACAGTTTCCCCACCTCCTTTCTCCCCATCCAGCAGCAAGGGGAAGCTCCAGGCCTGGTTCAACCCCGCTTGTTTCTTACCTTCTGCTGCAGCAGCCAAGATGGGTGTCGCCGGCCAAAACCCCTACAATCGTGCAGTCGTGATGACTGGTCACCTAAAGTCAGGACCACCAGTTCAAAGCACATTAAGCCCGGGGGTCAACCCACCTGCCCTCTCCTCGTGCCTTATCTTTCCCACGCGTCAGCAGGATCATTTCACACCCTCTTCTCCTCCACGGAGCCCCACACTACCAATCTTCCAGGTCTGGATTTGGGTGGCTTGTTTTTGACATTCAAGGGTCCACTAAAGGTTAGTGGATTTGCTCAAGGGTTCAGGCCTTCTCTGCGGCAAAGCCTGGACCCCAGGCTCCTGAGAGGCTGTGCACCGACCGTGTCCCACCACCCTTGTGGTCTACACCCCCAGCCCACTGGCTGCACTGAGCTGAAGCCGCGAGGGCACATCCGCCTAGAGCGCAGGGAAGGATGCACTGAATGCACTCAGGCAGAGGGTCCTTGGGGACCTCCGGTAACCCATCACCTTCAAGAATTGTCAGTGTGTTTGCCGTTGGAGAAAGGGAGGAGGGGAGATTGACTAAAAGGGAAGGAGAGAGAGGGAGGGACACCTTGTGAGGACAGGCAGAGCTCAAGTTTGCCAGCAATCCCTAGAAGCTAGGAGAGAGGTGGGGGACGCTTTCTCCCTTTGAAGTCCCCAAAGGAACTAACATTGCTGACACCTTGATTTTGGACGTCTGGGCTCCAGAACTGTGAGAGAATAAACTTCTCTTGTTTCAAGCCACCCACATTGTGATCAATTGTTACTACAGCCCCGGAAAACCTAATACGATGATCAGAAAACATTGGCGGGGGTGGGGAGGTGGTTGGCAGCATGGAGCTCATTGGCTTAAAATAAGTAGGCAGAAAATTTAATTCCTTGAGTTTTATTGCCTTTGGACACAGTGGCTGATCAATTCTCTTGTTGACTCGTTGAATAAATATGTGAGGATTGATAACAAAATGGTGAAGGATCGTGGAGCACAGGTAAAGGACAGGCAAGGGAGGTCACCCACAGCGGGGCCCGGCTGGCCATCCAGAATCACACATTTCTAAGTGTTTCAACTTCTGCGGTGATGAAGCTGGAGCACAAATGTTTTGCAAATTTTGTTCCTGAATCATTTTTGCAAACTCTGTTTTGGGTAAAAGACAGAAATCTATCACATGCCGCACAGATTAACTTATCATGGAGCTAAATGGGCTGTCAGAGTGGGGAGACTGTGCTTGGCCCAGTGAATTCAAATGCATGTAAATTTCCCTGGTGGCAAAGTTGAGGATGGCGGGGCTGTCAGACGGTGACATGTGGAAATACATTAATAGTGTTTAAAATATATTTGAAGGGGCCGCCTCATATTTTGATAACACGCTCACCGACAAATGATTTGTGGGGATGGGAAATTCTGACCCCCTCATCTATTCCAGAAGAATCTTTGTAACGAGCCCCCAGGATGTTGGGTGCTTTATTCTAAAACAATTACCAATGCCAGCCTGCACTGGCGAAGGTCCCCCGTGTCACTGACGTGTGGAGCTGGGTTCTGATAGCCTGCTTGTCAGCATCGCTCTCGATTACAAGGAAAGTGATTAAAAACTTCAAAAGAACCAATTACATTGTGTTATACTCCAGTGCTGGGGCTTCTCAACAAGAAAGACAACAGATCCTTCGCCACCTAGCATTGCTTCGTGTTTTTAGTCTTGTGTCATTTATTTGGAAAGGAGATGTCCTTGACTTATTGTAATTATTCTCAGTGTTTAAGAGCTATACTGTGTCTATTTAAAGGGATGTTGGTTTTAGTTATTATAGGCATGCTGGATATCTCCTGAGTTTTTAAGGGAGACCACAAAGATATGGGATGCCTTACTGGTAAATGGAGGTGCCCTATAACCCCCAGCTTCCTTATCAAGTCCCCTCTTCCTCCCTTCATGTGCCAGGCTATCTTCAAAATTGGCACTCACTGACCAGCCTTACCTGACAGAGAAGAGGTGTGATGTAGCCACTTGCCCCACCATGACCTAGAAATAAATCCACAGATATCCACCCACAAAACAAACATAAAGTGTAGTTTCTTTCTTGGTGGATTCTTTTAAAATCATGCATATTCATGTCTGCATTGATTTGACAGGACAATGAAATAAATCTTGGTCCATATCTTACTTGATGCACAGGAACACAAGTCTAACACCACATGATGGGGACTACGATGGAATGTACAGACTGCCTTGGGAGCACAGAGAAGTGGCCCCTAATAACCTATAATAGGGCTGGGAGAGGGATCAGGACAGGCTCCTGCAGGAAGGTAAGGGGTTGGCCAGGTACAGACGGACAGGGAAGGATGACCATGACTGAGACCCACAAATGTGTACATGTATGAGATACTAACAGTCATTATGCACATTCTCTGTTCTGGGTCCTGGAACTGAGTTTGGGTGTTTGGAAAAAGTCTAATCTCCCTCAAGGATACCACTAGAAATGACAGTGTTGACTGATGAGCGAGTGGCCCAGCCCGAAGGCAGAACTAAAACACCTCCCTTTCCAGCAGGAGGTGTGAGACAACTGACTTTCTTCAGTGTGGGCACTATTGACATCTGGGGCTGGATACTTCACTGTGGAGGGCTGTCATGTGCATTGTAACGTAGCCACATTGCCGGCCTCCACACGTGATACGCCAATGGAAACCTCCAACAACCAAATGATGACAACCAAAAATGTGTGCAGACATTGGGAACGACTTGGGAACCACTACTCTGCAGCTGGAAGAAGGGACAATGACAACACTCTTACCTCCCTTTGCCCACCACTCAATGTTCAACTAGGATATTAGGCTGTAATAAGGGAGGGGGCTATATTTGAATGGTTCAGATAAGCAGGAGAGTATGAATTTCTCACAGAATAGCCCAAATTGTTGGGGGTCCCAAAGTAGGCTTCCTGTACTGCTCCACAGTTGTGTAGAGACCCAGGTATTTCTGTCTTTTTTTTTTTTTTTAAGATTTTATTTATTTATTTGAGACAGAGAGAATGAGAGAGAGCACATGAGAGGGGGGAGGGTCAGAGGGAGAAGCAGACCCCCCGCTGAGCAGGGAGCCCGATGCGGGACTCGATCCCGGGACTCCAGGATCATGACCTGAGCCGAAGGCAGTCGCTTAACCAACTGAGCCACCCAGGCGCCCTATTTCTGTCTTTTTACCTCAGCCCAAAGTGTGGCCCCTGGCTGAAGGCTTAACCCAGATCACCACCACCATATCCAGCACCAGGCCTCAGGAAGGAATAGAAGAGAATGTGGGCAGCAAGCAATTTCCTTATAAAATTGTCATCAGGGAACTCCACATCACATCTGTTCGCTTCTCAACAGCCAAAGCATAGGCATGCCACCACATCTAGATGCCAGTCCAGCAGGGGGATACAGTGGGCAGCTGGGTTGCCATGTCCCCACTTAAAATGCAAGAGGTTAGCAATTCTAAAAGGAAGAGGGCAGTGTGGATACCAAGGAAAGGGAAATGCCTCTATTACACTCCACAGGTACTCGGAGAGAGACTAGTGGGCAAGGGCACTGACATTGGTAATGGGGCTGGCAATGGGTAAGATAAGGTGGTCCCTGTCCAAACGGGAGTTGTGCTGTAGTGGGGAAGGGGGAGAATGACAGGTAAGCAAAGGAATAAATACAACTCGTGATATGTGCCTTGAAAGAAACAGATAGAATAACTGGATGGGGGGGGTTTGACTTATATAGGGTGGGTAGTGAGGGCTTTGCTGTGGTGGTGACATGTGAGATGAATCTTATAAGATCAGAGGGGGCCAGCCACATGCAGAAGGTTTGTGTTTGTGTGTGTGTGTGTGCACAAAGGGATTTATTGCGAGGAATTGGCTCACATGATTAGAGAGGCTGAGAAAAGTCCCAGGATCCATAGTGGGCAAGCTGGGGTCTCGGGAGAGCCAATGTGTAGCCTTTATTTCTCTCTGACAGGAGAAAATCCCAAGGGTTGGCAAACTAAGCAATACACTTTTAAATTGCCGATGTGCCAAAGGAAAAAATGGCAATGGAAATTGGGGATTACTTTGGACAAAGCAAGAATGAAAAATCTACATGTTAAAGCTTGTGGGATACATCTAAAGCTATGATTAGAAGGAAATTCATAGCCATAACTTTATATTCATTATTGATTATGGTGATGGTTTCACAGGTGTATACCTAGATATGTCAACACTTATTAAAAAGTAAATGCTAAAAATGTACATTTTTATTATGTGTCAGTTACATGTCAATAAAGGTGTTTATAAAAGTTAGGCAGAGAATAACCAAATAAATCCAAAGAAAATATAAGACAAGAAACAAAGTAAGGAAAGGAAACTACTAAAATAGAAAAAAAGAGAAAGAAAATAGAGATGCTCAGTAAAAACCAATGCTGTTTCTTTGAAAAGACTAACAAAGTATAGAAAATTCTGATGTTTGAAAGAAGTACAAATAAACAATTTCAGGGAGAAGAAAGGGAGATATTATTAAGAAACTTCATGACAATACATTTGAAAACCTATGTAAAAGAGTCAATCCCCTACATAGGTGATGGCAACATTGAATTAAAATAAACAAGATACTTTAATAGACCCAAGGATATTAAATAATTTGAAATGTTTGTTTAAAAGATATCTACAAAATATCTGCTTGGATGATTTTATGGGCAAATTATACCAAATATTCAACATTAGCTCACCAAGTCCAAAAACAAAAAATACCCATGGCAACTTGACTTTATCCTAGGAATTTAAAAATGTTTTGTTCTTTTCTTTTAGTTTACATCTTTAATTTGAAATAGAGCTCTTTTTTCAGAGTTACTCACTTATCAATAAATGTTCACATCTAGCTGTGTTATAGTTGGTTTTAGTGCTGGTCTTTTAAGAAGTGAGAAAAACCTTTTACATTTACCCACATATTTCCACCTTTGTTGTGTAGATCTATATTTCCACCTGGTATAATCATCTTTCCACTTGAAGAACTTCCTTCTTCATTCTTTTAGTGCAGGACTGGTAGTACCCCATGCAGATTTAGTTGGCCTGGAGAGTCTTTATTTCATCTTTATTTCTGAAAAGTCCTTTTGCCACTTGTGTACTTCTAGGTTTACTGTTGTAAAGATGTTATTCCATTGTCTTCTGGCTTACATGTGGACCCTGAAGGTTATGATTTCTTTGTTCCTTTGCACATAATGTACTTTATATCTCTAACATTACTTAAGGATATCATTATATCACATACGATTATGATGTCCCCTAGTATTTTTTGTTTACTCTGCTTTGAGTTTCTTGACCTTCTTGGACTCCTGGATTTATACTTTACATAAAAATTGGGATTTTTTCAGCTACTATTTTGTCTAATGTTTTCCATCTCCCTTTGTCTTCACCTTCTGGATCTCCTATTATATGTGTGTTAGACCACTTGGTATTGAATCACACATCATTGTAGCTGTTTATTATTTTTTTTTTCCAGTCATTTATTATCTCCTTGCTTAGATTGGCTAGTATCTTACGGTTGTCTTCAAGGTTCCTGATACTTGTTTTTGGTCTCATCTGCTGTTAACCCAATCAGTGAATTTTTCAATTTGGATATTGCATTTCTCTTCTCTAAAAGTTTTATTAGTATTCCTTTTCTTTCTCATTTTATGTATGTTGCATATTTTTATAGTACTTTTTGTAAAAAAAATTGTGCTCAATTATTTCTGCTCCCATTTTTTGATTTCATTAGTGAATATGGGTAATATTTTTCTGTTTCTTCCCATTTCCAATGTATATATATATTTTATTTTTTTATTTTTTTATTTTTTTAGATTTTATTTGAGAGAGAGAATGAGAGAGAGAGAGAGAGAGCACATGAGGGGGGGAGGGTCAGAGGGAGAAGCAGACTCCCCGCCGAGCAGGGAGCCCGATGCGGGACTCGATCCCGGGACTCCAGGATCATGACCTGAGCCGAAGGCAGTCGCTCAACCGACTGAGCCACCCAGGCGCCCCATATTTTAATTTAAAGTTAGACACTAAATTTTGTGTTGTTGAATACTGGGTTTTGTTGTCTTCCTTCAATTAATGTTGGGATTTTTTTTTTTTCTTGCAGGAAGTTAAGTTACTTAAGGATCAGCTTGATTATTACAAGGCTTGTTTTTAAACTTTATTAGACTTGTGTTAGAGTCTGATCTAGTTTCTCTCTGTTATCAAGGTGTAACTCAACTGGACCCTTCTCTACGCTGAGTGTTCAATGGGGACCCTCCAATCTGGATCCTTGGAGCACTGTGAGTTCTCCAATGCATGTGTGAATTCTGGGCATAGTTACACTTATGGTTTCTTAGTCAGTCTTTGAATTTATCTATCTTATTGAGCAAAACCTGAAAGAGTTCTAAGCAGAGTTCTGGAGACTTTCTCTGTGTAGCTCCTTTGTCTCTGGTTCTATATCCCACACTTTCCAGTTCCTTCAGCCTCAAGAAACGTTGATCTGTTTCCTCAGCTCAGCAAGATCACTGTGCTCTATTTAGCATCCTCCTTTCTATATCAAACTAAAAAGGGCCTCAAGATAGAATCTCAAGGTGATTGTGGGGATTACCTGTTTTCTTTTTCTGAGGCTTCACTCTCTGAGACGCCCACTCTCCAATGTCTGAAAACAGTTGGTTTGTCTATTTTGTCCAGTCTTCTAGTTTAGATATGGTGAAAGGACGCATATCGTCCAGGTTATTCCATCATGTCCTTATACAAATGTTTTGACATTAAGAAACTGACTTCCATATTAATGGTTTAAAAAGAATGAAAACAACAATTTCAGTAAGTGTAGAATAAGATTTTGATAAAAACTAATGATAAAGCTATCTTATAAAACTGAAAGAAAAACAAAAGTATTTAACTAGAAAATGGCATCAATTAAAAATTACTAGCAAAGATCATTTTTTTATTTTTTTAAGATTTTATTTATTTATTTGAGAGAGAGAGAATGAGTGAGAGAGAGTGCACATGAGAGAGGGGAGGGTCAGAGGGAGAAGCAGACTCCCTGCTGAGCAGGGAGCCTTATGATGCGGGACTTGATCCCAGAACTCCAGGATCATGACCTGAGCCAAAGGCAGTCGCTTAACCAACTGAGCCACCCAGGCGTCCCATAGCAAAGATCATTTTTAATAATGAACCATTAGAAGCACTTTTTTAGTGCCAGGAACAAGATAAATATACCACCATTAAATGCCATTAAACACTACAACTAACACAATAAAATGAGAAAGTATAAAGCAAGAAGGTATAAGAATTGGTAAGGAAGAAATAAAACTGCCATTATTTGCAACTGATATGATTGTACACATAGAAAACCCAAGAAACTCTACAGGTAAATAATCAGAATGAATAAAGATTTGTGAAAATTTTACCAGATACATGATCAATATACATAAGTCACTTCTTTCCTATATATCAGCAATAAGCAGCCAACAATATAATTTTTAAGATACCATTCATTAATAGCACAAAAACTATACTGAAGTTAATAGCACAAAAAAGTAAAAAAATCCTGTTGACTAAATGTGTTTTTTGACCAAAATGAATGAGTCTTCTTTGAAAAATTGCCAAGTCTATGTCTGAGGAGTGGATGGGTAGGAAAAATACAAGAAGAGCCTAGAATATGTTGTTGTCAGAAATCAAAGAAATGATCAAAAATTATTAGAATGGATGAGAAGGATGTGGGAGGCAGCTTGGATTTAAAATTGTCCAAATTTGGGTCTCCTTGAAGACCACAGAAAGTGTCACATTTTCCTTACAAAAAGCAAAGATGGCAATTGATTATAACACTTAGGGCAAAAAATGAAATTCATGCATCCATAGTGATAGTTAAGAAAGAAAAGGAGGGAAGGTGGGGAAATATGGAAGCTCTTCCATACAAATGATGACCAGCTAGTAAAGCAGAAAGAATCTTAAAATTAGAAATTACTTAATTCTTAAAATTGCTATTTTGCAACCACCAATGCAACTGATTTAGACAAGGATCATCAGTAGATTCCAAAATGATTGAGTGAAAGCATATAGTCACATGCTTTCAAAGTGTCACCCCAAAGATGGCTTCTTCATTGAAAAGAGGACAAAGCCCCTTTACAAGAAAGAAAACTAGCAAACACTAACTCAAGCAAGGGATCCAACTGAGCAACCCCAGTAATGGGGCAAGCAGACATGTTGTGTCTCTCCGTGTGTAGTATTCCTGCCAACAATGTTTAATCTAATTATGAAGAAACAATCAGATTGTGGGACATTCGTTAATATACCTGGCCTGGACCTGGACACTTGAAAGGTGTTAGTACCAAGAATGATAGAAGAAAAATGGTATGGGAATGTTGTAGTTCAAAATGGGTTAATTGCTTTATTGACCAATTGCTCAATAATTCTTGATTGGAGAAGGAAAACAGCTACTGAGGATATATTTTGGACAACAGAGAAATTTAAATGTGAATTATATATCAGGTAATATTTAATCAGGTTCAATGTCTTGGTAATGAGAATTGTTACCAAGTGGTTATATGGAAGAATGTTTTCTTTGACAGGAAAGAGATGCAAACCATCTGTGGGTGATTTTCATGATTCTGCAACTTACTTTCTGATTGTTCATTAAAAGTGAATATGTGGTAAACTATTGATAATTCATGAATTTGGGTGGAGACTATGTGAGTATCCACGATACTCCATTTTTTTTTCAATTTCTCTGTAGTTTTAGAAAAAATCAAAATAAAAAGCTTTGAGAAAACAGGATAAGCTGGTGGAAAAAGCAAAACTAATCTTTGAAGAAAATAAAATTTATTGAAAGACATAAAAGTAGAACTATTTCATGCTCATAGATGGGAAAACTAAATTTCTTAAAAGGAGCAAGTCTACCCGGAAGAATTCTGACAAAAATTCTAATATGATACTCTGTGGAATTTGATAAACTGATCATAATATTTATAAAGATAAATGGCAAGATAATTTTTGAAGAAGAACAACATAGGAGAACTCCCTCTGCCTGCTTTTGAGACCATCGATAGACCTTTGGTAATCAAGATAAGGAGGATGGTCCAGAGGGTCATTGCAGAGAGCCCAGGAAGAGACTCCTATGGATGTCCCTGGGGACTTTATATATGTGAGAGTAGGCTGCTACAAATTAGTGGGAGACATTACATGATTATATACATGGAGCTGTACCAAATGGTTATTCCCGTGGAAAACTAAAATGAAATTAGATTCCCACCTTAGACATAAACAAAAGTAAATTGCAGCAGAATGAAAGACTCATGTGTAAAAACAAAACTTCGTATCATTTAGAAGAAACTCTTGGAGGACATCCTCATGATTTTGGAGCAGGGAAGGATTTCTTAAAGAATATATGAAAACTCCAAGCTATAAAGAAAATCGTTGATACATTTGGCCACTTTTTTTTAAGGGGATGGGGTCTCAGAAAATAAAGAAAATTAAAGCTTAAGCCAAAGACTGGGAGAAAACACTTATAATAGATAGTACCAATTTTTTAAAGAATACTTTAAAATCAATTATAAAAATATGAACAACCCAATAGTAAAACAGGTAAGCAGTTTGAAGAGATAATTTATAGTCAAGGACATAAAATCATGAATATACCTGTGGAAAAAGTCAACTAAAAATAGGGCCAATGTAAATGAAAACATTCTCATCCTTCCGACTATCAACACCAAAATCATATAATATCGAGGGTTGGGGAGGGATGGATCAGAGGAATCTTTCAAACGTTGCACGAGGTGATATAAAAGTATCACAGCCATACTGATGAGAAATTTGGCAATAGGTAGCGATGTTGAAGATACGCACAGGAGGTGACTGGGGGAGCCCTCTTCTATATTGGAACCCCGAGAAGCCCTTCTCATGCCCTATACAGTGTGATTGGGAATAGCACACATTTGGAAACCATAATCCAACAAATGGAAAAAAACACAATTTATAAAATTTATATATTATATATATCAACATGGGATTATAAAGTATTGGCTCGTGTGATTATGGAAGCCCCAGAATCTGCAGTCAGGAAGCTGGAGACTCAAGAGAGCCAACGGTGTAGCTCCATTCTGAGTCTGAAGGCTTGAGAGCCAGGGGAGCCGATGGTGTTGAGTCCAGTCCAGGTGTGAGTCTGAAGGCAGGTGGAGATCAGTGTTCCAGATGGAAGACAGTCAGGCACTGAGCGAATGGTCTTTTTCTCAGTGTTTTTGTTCTATTCAGGCCACTGGGGATTGAAGGAGTTCAATTGCAGGGATCGTCACTCAATCGACCTATTCAAATGCCAATCTCATCCAGAAACACCCTTACAGACACACCCAAAATAATGTTTAACCAAATGACTGGGCACCCTGTGGCCCAGGCAAGTTGACATGTAAAGTTAACCATCAGTCTGTTTGTCTACCTATCTAATCTATCTATCATCTATCTATCTATCTATCTATCTATCTATCTATCTATCTATCTATC
>NW_023270265.1:49929738-50030440 GCF_011800145.1 Mirounga leonina
ATCTATCTATCTATCTATCTATCTATCTATCTATCTATCTATCTATCTATCTATCTATCATCTATCTATCTATCTATATTTACCTATCTATCTATCATATATCTCTATCACCAACTCTGATGAGCACTATACTGCCAGACAGTGTCTTGACTTGCAAGTGTAAGGGGATTTTGGCCTGGTCCGGTTGTCAGGAAAGGGCTCCCCAGGGAAGGGACATCTTTGGGGGAGCTAGGGGAGGAGGAAACATTCCAGGCAGGACAACAAGCACAAAGATAAAAATCCTGGCACCCTGGGAGGCCTGACGCCCATGGTGGCTCTTGACTTCATTCTTGAGTATGCAAAGTGGGCTTCTGGCAACATCTGCTTTCTTTCCAGGGTCCATGGGTTGTCCAGTGGAATAGACCCAGGAGGCTAGAGCAGGGCGTCAGGTTGATCTCCAGGCACAGAGCAGCTCCAGGTTCTGCATGGTAAGGTTGGGCAGCTCCAGGGCACCATGGTAAGGTTGGAAGGGCCCTTTGATCTGTGGCATGGAGGGGTGATGCCTCCTTGCCTGGGGCACAACCTTCGCTCGGTGGTGGGCTTACTGTGTATTGTGTATACAAGGCTGTGCTCTCTCCTTGCCCACAGCAGGAGAAGCAGGGAAAAGCTGGATCTCGGTTAGGGAGCTGTCTGCTCCCGTACCCTGCCAGGAACCAAGATGGATGTTTCTGGGGCCTTTTGTAGTGTCTGCTTTGACCCGGGATGAAGACCCCTCAATATAGGAATCTCTAGAAGTAGCGCTGCATTAGATTCCCCAGTGTCTCCAAGACAGCATTGGGCAGCCCTGATGTGCTCACGGTTCATATTAGACTTTAAAAAGTGGCCTGTGAGGAATTCTTCAGAACTGACTGGACTTCACTGCCATGATGCCGGTCTCCTTTTTGCTCTTATTCTGCAAATGCCCCCCTCTGTGTCCAGCTGTAAACAGACGAACCCTATGCTGGCCTAAGATGATGCTCTTTTGGTGGTTGGTCTGCGTGCAAGAGCAGGAAGTGCAGGGAAGCCCCAAAACGGCCGGTAAGTCACCACACCAGAGCATCAAGCTCACCTCCCACTTGGAAGGGAGCCCAGGGCTTGAACAGCGGTACCTGGAGCAGGGACTGGTCACTTTGCTTGGAAAAGGGAGTGGTGAGGCCTCAGTAGATGGGTGAATAAGTAAGGTCCCCACCAACCTTAACCAGACACCAGTGGCTGAAAACCTTGATGAATGAGCTCATAGACTTGACACTTGGGAATAGCTCACCTGTTTTAAAATGTCAGCCCATCACATTATCGGACCTTCAGAGCATCTTCCAAGTAGGGGCTTCCTAGACCCTTGCTGTCAGAGGGTTCTGTTGCACTCAGATGTGGTTGCTTATTAATGTGGCTGTTGGATAACTTACTCCATCTGTGTGAGCCACAGTATTGCCAAATACAGAGATGGAATACGAGCACCCACGTCTCTGGTTGCTGGAAAGGTAAGAAGCTAAAGCATATGTACTTTGTCTGGTACCCTGAGGATGCTAATCAAATTGTCATCAGTACCAACCCTATATCAATATACAATATAATGTTTTTCTCCTTTGCTTATCTAAATATTGCTTTTTTTTTTTTTTCCCCAAAGCAACTCCTGGATTGTCAACAGATGGATTTTTTGCCAGGATATTAACAGGTGAGATCTTTGGGAAACTCGATTTCTTCAAGTGGTCAGGCATTGGAAAGCCCTGACTCGAACAATGTTCCTCCTAGAATATGCCAACAAAACCGTAATGCCCTCAAAGACTCACACAGCTTTTCTGGATGACGTAGGCAGTTTTCCGCCGTGGCGTTCACGATTCCACTTACCCAAAAAGGGCCCTTTTTTCTAATAGAAGGTTCGTCTGCGGTGGCTTCTGTGAGTCATCTCTGTCGCCTTGTCTTAATCCCAAGTGGAGGAACTGGGAAATCCTTGTAAAAAGCTGGTGCTAAAATCTCTGACAGCCCCTGCTCCCTCAGGTCTGGCTTGAGCTCCCATGAGTCTCTTCCTTTCCTTTCTTGGTCCCCCTTAGGCTTTGAAATCAACGACTAAACCACAGGCTGCAGTGGAAATAAAATATATTCTAATTTTCATATTTATTTGCAAAGATTTAAACATGTTTTCCTGCAGCCCCACAGCAAGCTCGACTCTGTTCTCTAAAAACTATCGGGAAATGACATTTTAATTCTTTTTTTGAAAAACTGGATTATAGATAACAAAACATGCAGCGAAAGAAGTCATTAAAATGCATATTGTAAAATTGAAACTTAAGTGTCAAGTTTTTATAGCAGTCTGTCAAACGCTTGACAATTAAAATAGCTATTTTTAAAATTTTAATGAGACACAATACGGGTAAAATGTGCATGGAGATTGCACATTTTCAGGACTGCACATTTTTAGCATAACAAGTCCATTCAGTATCATTACAATAATGTCCCATTTGTAAAATTCACCATCTATTTTTAATTAAATTAGTATGTGTCATTTATTATGGGTATTATATTTATTAATCTTTAATATTTAATTTAAGATGACTTATCTGAGTAAAAGGCAACTTAGCACAAGCAAGCCGACACCCCAGGTCGTCATGGCTTTGCTGTTCGGACGGCAGTAAATATGTTTCATCCCTTATGTCTTATAGTTAAATCTTGAATAAGTTTAAAAATGTCTTTCCTCCTCTACTGCAAGATATAGACTGATGTTCTTCATGGTAGTTCGGCTTCTGTTCCTCGAAGTTCTGCTGTTCTCGTTTGTTTGAAATAACGCTAATCCCTCACTTTCACACCATTTAATAATTTCCTAAGTTCTCCTAGGACTGATGTTTCAGTTGATGTTCCTCAGTACGGCTTTTTTGTCCTCTTTTATATCAAAATGACACTTTAGTTTTGATGGTGAGAAAGGCGTCACAGGATTCTGCCAGACCCTGTTAGATGAGCCCCCGTGGTCATCCCGGGCTCCATGGACACTGGTCAGGGCAGCACAGGAAGGAGACCCCTCCCTCGGGGAACTGGCCCTTCCAGCAGCACAAGGGGGACGTGGGGCGCCCTCGAAACCAGCAACACTTTTCTTCAAATCGTTTCCAACCTGTCTTGTTATTTAGAAATAGATTTAGAATCCTACATTTGTTTCATTTAGGTGATAATGATGAGAAAAATCCCATGGTGGGCAGCATGAGGAAGGAGCCTGGCTAAAACTGTATTTGCCTCTCCTTTACCACTTCATCTAGTGGATGGAGGAGGACATGCGCACATCTGTGCATATGCCTACGGGACCTAGAAGAAACGCAGGTGTCGAGGATCCCATCGGGTGACGTGGGTTGTGCCCCACACCTGGGGGGTGCACTGCAGAGAGCTTGGGGCCTCCCTGGAACCATACCCCCTTCTCCTCTACCTACAGCTATAGCAGTCCTGTGACCAACTTCAGATTAAAGACGGGACCTTGGTACATTCTCCTTAGCATCACACGGGCATCTCCGCACATCCCAGAGGTGATACTCCACAGTATAGCCGTCTCAGTGGAGGAACAGAGGCCAGGGAGTCCAGAGAACCAAAGTTGTCATCGTCATGCAAATATTGGCAGGATATCAGAAGGAGGGCAAACCAGGAGCACACATGGATCAGTATCAATTTCCCATCATCTGTTTCTTTTGGCGGATCAAATTTGAACGGCGAACCTTCTTGATTTCACTTGGAGAGCTAAAAGCACATGGTAATTATTTCCAAACAAAGGTAACTGATTTTGAAAATATGATCATTAGAGTGATTTGTATTTGCTGTATTTAACTCGGCACATTGATGGATTGTTACCTATTCATTTGCTTCCAGGGAAAAGCAAGCACTTGCAAATTGCTACTGTTTTATGAATATATGAATAGCTCAGAATTTGAAGAAGCTTAGATTCCAGGTTTATCTTCAATTTTACTTCCTCATAGATAACAAGAATCCATATTAAGGAGTAAGGGAGGGAACTGGTTATGCTTTTCAAAGCTCTCCTTGGCGTAAGTTGGGAGGCCAACTTCCAAGGATAGCATAACTGGGTTAACAATCATTCAAGTCATCTGCGAAGGAAATAAAAAGCTGATCATAGTAAATGACTGTGTGGCTGATATCCTTGCCCCATCTCTTCATTCCTGGCTCAGATTCCTGTTGGATCACGTCCATTGAGAACGAGTCAGTCTCAACGTCAGCAGCAACAACAGATCCAAGTGGGACCTTCAAGGTCTGTGGGTCCCTTGGACACACAGACTTGAATCCTGGACCAGTCTCAGGAATCCAGAACACAACTTTGACCATGGGAATAAACAAAATGGGCCTCTGCACAGGACTCTGGCACGCATCCCAGGATTTTCCCCCGGAGGAGAGACCTGGAGGCCCAGGGCCTGGCAACAGTGAGAAAGCAAAGTGAAAAACCAAGAACTATCAGGACTCAGTGATGGCATCAAGAAGTCTTAGCCATTGGGGCACCTGGGTGCCTCAGATGGTTGGGCGTCTGCCTTCGGCTCAGGTCATGATCTCCAGATTCTGGGATCGAGCCCCACGTCGGGCGCCCAGCTCAGCGGGGAGTCTGCTTCTCCCTCTCCCTCTGCTTGTGCTCTGTCTCTCTCTCTCTCTCTCTCAAAATGAATAAGTAAAATCTTAAAAAAAAAAAAAAAAAGAAGTCTTAGCCATTATGGAGGAGGGAGGCACCAGACAAATTAATAATAATAAAAAAAATAGCCAGAGGAATTAAGAAAACAAAACAAATGGGGCCATTTTGTGCAGGGACAAATGGCCCTACACACGTCAGCAACTCCTGAGGGCGCCCTGTGAAGCAGAGCTCAGTACTATAATTGATGTTCCTAATTATGGCTTTGTCATTAAGGGGAAGTTAAATGATGTTCATACTCCGCTTAATTATGTTGTTCTTTGTAGGGGCTCATATGCTACATTTTATAAAGTTTTCCATATAAATGCCTATATATTTTTTATAACTGTAGTTATCCAGAAACCTCAGTTATCCAGAAAGCTAATTTCTCTGGCCTCATTTGCCAAAGAAGACATCTTGGAAGCTCAGTGCAAATTCATTGGCTCATTACAATGCATCAGATCCATTAGAAGAATCCACCAGAGGCTCATCGCCTCCTTCAAAGGAAGCCCTCACTTGGGAAGGTAGAGGGCAGTGAACATGCTGCCCATATCTCTCTGTGGCTTCCGGAGAGTCAGACCTCAAAGACTCGCTCGGGTGTTCTGGGCCTGCAGGACTTGTTGGAAGACTCATTCTCTTCCTGGAAAGAAAATCCAAGGTGGCATCTTTCTGGAAAGCAGAGTGGTGATGCAGGAAGAGATTGGGCATTGGGACCAGCAGGACAAGGTGGATCCCAGTCTTCTTATTGCAGGGTGAGGAGGCTGCTGAACTTCTTGACCTCAGGTTTTCTCCTGTGCCAATGGGGGAGGTGACAATGCCCTCTCTGGGTTACAGGTTTTTGGTGAAGTCTTGTAATAACCAGAGAAAAGTGCCTAAGACTGTGCCAGGCCTCTGGGCCAAGGGAGGGGGGCAGCGGGAGGCTTGAGAAAAGTTGAAATGCTTTCTTTCTTCCTTCCCAGCACTACAGGCATCCCAGGCTGTAGGGAGGGGGTGAGGTGCTTGGCAGGTGGACAGCTGTGCTGTGGGCTGTACCAGCAGACCTGGGTCAGCTCCTTCCATGGGACACAGCAGTGGGGTGACTGAGGGCATGCCATATAGAAGTAACCAGCATGGGATTCGAGTCAGATGAATTCTGGTTGACTATATTAGTATACATCTACTTATTAGGTCTGATCTTGTAGAGGTGGCTAAATGCCACCAAATGTTCATGTGCCCCTTCTTTCTTATCAGTAGAACCCAGATTTTATTGGGGGTAGCAATGAGCCTAAGAAAAAGGCTCTTTTCCCAACTCCTTTGTAACCAAGTGCTGCCTTGTTCCAGCTAATGAGAAGGCGGTTAAAGATTGTTAACCTAGTTAGGAGATGAGCTGTGTTTTCTCTTTGTCTTTTCCTTCTTCCTGATGGTTGGAATGTAAACACAAAGGCTGGCACTCTGGCAGCCATTTTGGGCCATCAGCTAAATTTGAACATGAAAGTGGGAGCTGAGGATGACAGCAGAAGGATAGGAGGAACTCAGGTCCCTGAGGGCTTTATGAAACTGTTGAGCCAGTCTTGAACTGCTTCTCTCTGAACTTAAGTGAGAGACTGAATGCTCATGTGTTACAGCCACCAATAGCACTGATGCCCGTTTCCCCCTAACTGAACCCCATCCTAACACATGCAACAAGTCACTGGATTTGTGTCATGTCTTACTTCCTTTGTGCTTCTAGGAGCTGGTGGACAGGGGAGCCACAGGCTGTGGGCTGGCTGCTGGTGGTCTTAGGGGCTATGCCCTGCAGTGACAAGGATGAGTCTAATAGTTGTGCAAGAGAGCTCAGGAGCACAGACGAGGAGGCTGGAGAATGGACACCGGGACAGAAGATGCTGGACAGTAGGACCAAAACAAAAAACAAAGGAGGTAGGGGAGAGCCTGTGGCAGCTTCCTCTCTGAGTGAGTTAGGGGCTCCATGGGGACACTCGTCCAGCAGAGGATCCACCCAGTGTAGGAGTAGACCCGAAGCAGGAAGGCTGCCCTGTATTTGCACTCATGTCAAATAGAGGGACATTTTTTCTTTCTCTTGCCATTGAGTCAAAGCAGTCACATGCACACGAGTAAAGTGGGACTCAGAGAGGCCAAGTGCTTGGTTCAAGGTTGCAGAGCTGCTATGTAAAGACACAGGCTCTTGCTCTAGACCCAGAGCCCCCTCCTGTCTGTCACAGCTGTCTCACTAATGCCTAAGGGGTCCGCTCTGCTGGGGCTTTCCACTGGGGAGAACTGGCAGGAGCTCAGGAGAAATGATTTCGTATGATGAAGAAAGGGGCAGGCATGATTCACCCAACTTTAGACCCCCCCAAAAGCACAGGCTTTGTAGAGTCTGCAGAAACTTCCTCCTGGAGGCAGAAAAGGCCTGCTGGCTTGGAGCCCAGAAGCATGGGTAGGGGGTTCCTCCTCTTGATATTCTTCATGTCCCCAGGCCCTCTGCAGATGAGAGCTGGCATCCTGAGTGACCTGCAGGGGCCGGGGGTGAGGTGGCAGAGAGGGATATTGGCACTGACCTCACACCAGCTGCGGAAGCTGGTGGCAGGTGGGGGCCTGTTCCTCTGCTCCAGAGAAATTCCTTGAGGAGAGAGTCTCATTTGGAATAGAAAGAGTCCTGTTGGTGATCAGGGTTTGGGAAGATGACCCAGAGCTTGTGGGGTGGTGTTTCGGAGCATGGGTTTGACATTCAGTGTGCAATTGGGATCCCTCTGAGGGGGAGAAAGGGGTGGAAGAAGCATCTGGTAACGGATCTGTATGTGCTGATGTAGTCATTCATCCCCCGTGTTCATAGCATAATCCAGCTATGCTGCGAGGTGTGGGGGTGGGGCACGGGAAAGAGAATTCTGGCCTGTCACCTATGCACCAGGCAGGTGTCACCTTGGAGGTGTCACGTTCTGTGGGCTTCAGCCTGTGCATCTGGAAATACAGTCATATGGGGCTTCTTGGGGATGTGGTAGAGGGTAGATGAGGTCCTGGCATGGAGAACCGGTGTGGTCCCCGGCAGGTGCCACACCAGCTAAGCACTCTTGGTCAGCCTCACAAGCAGCACTGTCTTTGCCTCTAAGCCTGGTGCCTTGCCTGCCTTGCAATGAGGGGTTCTCGGTGTAAGTCTGACTCATGCCTTCTTGGAGGAACCAGTGCCTCTCCTCCAGCCCTGCTTTTCTTGCCACTCTCAGAACTAGGAGGACAAGCCAGCCCTCCTTAATGCTGTTCATTGCTCATAAGCTTCTGGGAGAAAGTTTGTGGTGTGTGCTGTGAGCCTCCAAGGCCCTGATCTCGGCCCTGGTGGAGGGCCAGGCCACTGTCCCACAGGCAGCTGGCCTTTCTGGGCATCCATTGACTCTTCCGGCCCATGGGAGGGTCTGTGCTGGAGATATGACGGACATGCCAAATCTCAGGGTGGGAGGCAACCTCAGGCTCACCTGGGCCCACCTTCTTCAATGACAGAGGAGGTAACTGCCCTGGGCACTGTCCTGCAACTGCTTCCCCATCCAGAGGCTGCAGCCAGTCCTGTCCAACCACGCTCCAGGGCGCTGGCGGGAATGGTCCCCCAGCAGCAGAGCGGTGCGATCTGTGTGGGGCATTTCAGAACACCAGCCTCCCGGGGAGGTGCCCGACACCGCCTCCCAGAGCCATCTCTCCGACTGGAGCGTGGTGCATTTGAAGGTCTCAGCAGCAGCGGAGTCCCAGCATGAGTGGTGACCCACGCTAGTCGGCCTCCTGGCTTCACCTGGCCCAGGGTGAGTGAGCGCTCCACTCCAACAGAACCTTGAGCTTTCTGCAAAGCCCATGGACAGCCACTCTCCTTCCAAACAAAAGCGAGGGCTTTGGACACCTTGTCACCTAAGCTTTTGGCCACAGGGACACTGGGCCTCGGCTTGACTCCCTGTAGACCCTGCTGCCCCCGCAGCACCCTGAGAAGGAAGCAGAGCTGGTGAAGGCTCTTCCCACCATCTTTCTCCCCCCGGTCCAGCCCCCAGGGAGGCTGCAAGGAGCCGCGTGGCAGAGCAGGTGTTGTAGGCTGGTGGGGGCCTGTGTGGAGCAGCCCACGGTCCACGACCACCATCAGGGTTTGCTCAGGGAGCTCTGACACAGACACCCTTTAATGGATTAAGAAGTGAAAAACAGAACTTAAAAAAAAAATAGATGAGGGGTTGCTGGGTGGCTCAATCGGTTAAGCACCTGCCTTGGCTCAGGTCATGATCCCAGGGTCCTGGGATCGAGTCTCACATCAGGCTCCCTGCTCAGTGGGGAGTCTCTTCTCCCTCTCCCTGCTTGTGCTCTCTCTCTCACTCTCTCTCTCAAATAAATAAATAAAATCTTAAAAAAAAAAAAAAAGGTTAGATGGGACAGAAAAGTTCTTTGAGTGGAGACTGAGAACAGGGGCTGGTGGGGCCGGATCCCAGCTACTCACCTTCTCTGGACCTAACTGTCCACCTGGGATGATATAGTAACAACTATGCCAACAGCTTGGTTTGTTGAGAAGATTAAAATTATAATCAATGTACAATGTTTAGGACAGGGTTCCAGCATAGCATATCAATGCCTGCTGGTTATGGCCATCCTCCTCCTCATTGTCCTCCTCCTTCTCCTCGTCTTCATTGTCATGGTCATCATGGTCATCCTTGTTGTCATCATACTCTTTGGGGTGCAGCTCGAGATAAGTGAGTCCTTGGATTCTGAAGACCAAGGTCAAGCCTTGCCTTGGTGGTGGAATGTAGACTCAGACCCTTGCTTGTTGTCCCAGAAACTTCTGGAACTCCTGGACTAAGATCCTGGCACCAGGATCTGCTGGCCACAGGCTGTTGTCCCCACTGACTAGTTTCCTCCCTGAGGTCTCCTGCTTTTCACTCTTCCCTTCAGGAATATGGTCCTCTCCTTCCTCTACTTTTATGCCTTTTTTTTTTTTTTTTAATTTTATTATGTTAGTCACCATACGATACATCATTAATTTTTGATGTGGTGATCCACGATCCATTGTTTTCGTATAACACCCAGTGCTCCATGCAGTACGTGCCCTCCTTAATATGCCTTTCTTCTAGGGGGTCCTGTCTCCTGCCACCAGCCTCCCCTTGTCTAGCCTGCACGTCATCTTCACGTCACACTGCATGGGTTGCACCTGGGAGCGAGGATCGTCACCCACAAACAGATGACACTGAGCGTCCAGGTGGCTCCCTCCCAGGTGCCCAGTCTGCCCCAGGCTAGGCATGGGCTGTACACTCCTTACCTTCCCCAAGGAGCTTTTGCCCAACATCCACACCCCAGTAAACAAGGCAGATGGGGCAGCGAAGATGAATAATTAGCCTCCATGCCACTGGGTTCAAGGTCATATTCGGAACCAGGTATGATATCAATTCATTTCCAGGGGGTAGCGAATATCATGAAGAAGATGGGGTTTCTGCCGAGGCCCTTGTCAGAAGCAAACAGGAGAAAGGTTTGAACTTTTCCAGGGATGTGCGGGTCCTAGGCATTTTTTTTCTGAGCGGTGGGCTAGAAATTGCTTCTTTCTGAGGCCACCACCTCAAAACCCATCCCTGGGGCCTCCGGGGCCTACCTGGGGCCTGAAGACTTGTTGTTTTTCTTTTATATAAAGTCTGAGATTTCAGGGCCTATTTGTGTCTGTTATGCAGAAAGACATCTCTGCCACCCACAAAAGCCTGGGATTGTGAGCTTAGAAATGGAAATTTCCCCTTCTCATCCCACAGCCACCAGCCACTGTGATCCCTGAGGGGGGTGTTGGAGCATGAGGCCCACGACAGAAAGTCTTGCAAAGCACAAAAAAGCATGTTCTCTGTGTCTGGATTATGTAGCAAAACCAGAAATGCTGCTGGCGTGGTTCTGAGTATGTGCAGCTGTGAGGGAACGTGCATGCAGAGGGAGGGGAAAGGAGCTCGGTCCCCTGTCCCTCCCCAACCCACCCCCGTGTGACCCCCGAAGGACTGCTCCAGGGACCAGCTGGGGATGGGCCCCGCCTGGCGTTCGTGTGGATCCCAACCTTTGTCCTGTTCTGGACACTCCCCTTGCTCTGTCTTACCAAGCTTCCAAGTGATTTATGCTCCAAGGCTTGTGTGTGCGTGTGTGTGTGTGTGTGTGTGTGTGAGATCAACCAAAATTAAAACGAAAACAAAACAAAACAAAACAAAACAAAAAACTGCGGGTGAGTCTGAAGTTCCAAATGTGGTTCAGATTATACATTTGGTGTACAACTGGGACCCTGTTCTCATGAGTCTGTGTCAGATTTTCCTGGCAATTTGGTGGAGCTATTAATGCATTAATTGAGATAAACATCCTGTCGTGCTGACACATTTGGGAAGCTTATTAAAGGACTGGAAAGAGAGTGTGTGTGGCTACGAGAGTCTCCCCAAAGTGAGCTGCACACTTCTTCTTTATGGAGAGGACCACAGAAACTTGATTAAATTATCCAAAACCCTCATCAAAGAACCAGAAGCTTTCAGTCAGAAGCAGGATGCTGGGCAGGCAGGTGCTTAAAAGCAACATGGAACAGGAGGATATCCACTGATTCAAAGTGGTAGAGACTTTGGCAGCTTTTAATGACTGGAATGGACCCGAACCCCCATTGTTCAGCTGGACAAAGTGACCAATTAACTCTGTAGAGCCTGGTGGTGGGGCCACCGAGCTCAGCTGCTGCTATTGTCATCTCAGGACTCAACCCCGAGTTAACGTGTCCAAATATTGTAATATATATATACATTTGAGATTAGTTGTGGGATAAAACAATATTTGATGCTTTTGGAGGCTGGGAAAATATTAACAGCAGGAGCTCTGTGATTTAAAAATTTCATTATAGAGATTTCAGCTTTCTCTGCTCTTCCCCTAATCTTCTCTCCTTCTGCTGTGAAAGGCTGCACAAAATAATAATTAGGCGGAATGTACCAGTAGCTACTAGGGAGCGCGGGGGCCTGGGGACCAGCACGCTCGGCCGGTCGGGAGAGGCGGCTGCCTGGCTGGGGAGGACGGGCTAGCGGGAAAGGAGACATGGCTTCTTCATCAGGGTTTCCCACAAGCAGGGCTGGCGCATCGCTGAACCGGCTTGGTGACAGAAGCAACTTCTCTTGGCCCCGGGGATGACCTCCTTCTGCAGTGGGGCATCCCGGTGGGAAGGGCCGCTTCACCTGGCACAGCCGGCCCAGGCGGGGAGCCGGGCAGCCGGGCAGCGGAGGGCTCAGCCCCTCAGGACAGCAGGGCCCGTCACTCCCTCTCTGTGCTCATAAAGTCACCACCAGCGAACTCTGGACTCACGCATCAGCGTCTCTCGATGCAAACAAGGGAATCCGGGGGGGCAAAGACTTATCCTGTCACCTCATCTGCCCCTCCCCTTCCAGTTAGAGGGAGGCTGATGCCCACAACGTCATCTCTAGGTCAGGGGCACGTGGCTGGCTCAGTCAGTTAAGGGTCCCACTCTTGATTGCAGCTCAGGTTATGATCTCAGGGTTGTGAGCTCGAGCCACTCTCAGCATGCTCAGCTTGGAGTCTGCCTGGGACTCTCTCTCTCTCCCTCTGCCCTGCCCCCCTGTCGTAGGCACGCTCTCTCTTTCTCAAAAAATAAATAGATAAAATCTTTAAAAAAAAGTTTCTAGCACATTCCCTGAGGCCATGACTGGAATCCTCAGCCACAGTCCCAGGGAATCCAGGGGCCCTTTGGGAGCAGGCTGACCGTGGGAGTGTTCAGTGGGGAGAGCGAGGGGGGTGATTTGAACCACAGACTGGATGTGCCCCCAGTTCTTTGTGGGCTCCCACCCGATCTGTCCCCCTCTCCCTTCCCCCCTCTGCTTCTCCCCTTTCTTCTTTCATTAGAGCCCGCCTGCCCTCACTTACCATCACCTAACTGGTAGCTGACGGCAGAGAGCCAGGCAGAGCTGGATGAAATCAAACCTTCTGCGGTGATAGGCTTGCGGCTTTGAAAAGGGCTCTTCTGTATGAACAGGAACACAGAGTCTCGTGGTGGCAGAGGGGGAAGGGTGGCGGAGGGGGGGGGCTGGTGGGGGCAGGAGCTCGGGGTTACAGCTGCAGTTTCTGTGGCCAGAGAGCCCCGCCTGTGTGGGCTCTGCCCGGTCCGTGCTCTAAGTGTCCTTCACACGGGGGTGTGTCCCCATCCTTCTGAGGCCTCTTCCTCCTGGACTGTGGGGGACACGGGATTGGGCGTCATGTGCCCCCGGGGCTGATGGGAATTCTCTCTCTGAACAACTTGGCTTCGTCATGACACATGCGCACAGGGCTACTCCTTCGCAGACACTTTCCCGAGCCTGTGGGCACCTGTGGACGGGCACTTTCTGCTCCACGTGCATGCCCAGGGCCACCAACATTGCTGTACCCACAGCCAGCAAATAACGACCGAATGCCGGCCGACAGATGGACTGACGGAGAATCTTCGAATTGACTTCTCAAGGTCATTCGTGCAGAAGACAGCTATGTACCGACAGTACGGAAAAGTCCACATCAAGGCTTTGAATGAAAATTACACAGATGTTTATTTTAATCAGCCTGGAGAACACTATCTGCAGGATTGCTAAAGCACATTTCATCGGTCACAGTGAGTGCTTAGGAAGGCGATGTGAGCGATAATGAGCCTTTCTCTGGCACACTCCTGTCCACGGCCCTCACCACCATCCTGCAAGGGTGTTCATGGTATCAGACCTATGTTGCAGATGAGGACTGTTGTGTTCAAGACCTTAAGTGACTTGCCCAAGGCTGCAGAGCCAGCACGTGGTGGGGCCGGTCCTCCAAGCAACCTGCATTTGCTTGAGCTCCAGCTCTTGAGGAGAGGAGACACTGTGCTCAGTGCCCAGACTGATCTGAAAATAAAGGTGGCCCTCATTTCCTTGTGGCCTTCCGCCTCCTTCTCAGTCCCCAGGAAGGGACACGTGCCTTACTGACCAGGGCAGGTCACCTGCACAAGGGATGGAGTTCTCCCTGGCCCCCCCGATCCCTGGGCACCCCTGTGCCCAGCATCCCAGAGGGGGCTCTGCAGGCGTGTGGCTGCGTGCTGCCCCCTTGTTGGGACAGTCCTTCTGTTCTTCAGTGAGGAGGCCTCCCTGGGGCCGGGGAGGGGGCGGCCAGGTCTGGGTCCAGCTGTGGCTTCTGAGTGTCAGCCTGAGCCGGCAACGTCCAGGCCCCCCAGGTTCTGGCTGCTCTGGGAGCCGCCGTTCCTCCCTGGCCGTCCTGTGGAACCTCTCCCCAGGCATTTCTCACACAGACCTACCTCTGGCTTTGATCCAAAAGAGGACATGTCACTCTCCCCCCCGCCCCCTCCCCCCGGCCAGGTCCTGCCTCCAGAACGGGCACCACTGGCTTACCTGTGCTGGGAATCTTCTTCAGCCTCACCATGAACTCTATTTCATGAGAAATCTCTTTGTTCTTCACAGTATTTATTCGTCAGTCACCCTCATGGATGATCGCAGCTTTCGGCCCTAATTTACCTTTCTTCCCGACTTCTTGGGAAAGAACAGGTCAACTAGAGAAATGCCTTCTTGTCTAGTGAGCGAACAAAACTGTCATTTTTAGTTGGCGATTTTTTGTTCCGTATGTTCTTGTGTTAAACCTTAAGCTTCTCAAGGAGAGGGGTCAAGTCCGGCCATGCCCGTCATCTTGTTCCATGCGCTGCTCTGGGTGAACTTGGTGTCCGCCGGGGCAAATCGAGCAGCCAGGGCTGGGCGGCTTAGCTGTCTTGAGAGGCGAGTGCCGGTAGGTGGGGGCTGCCCACGGGCTCTGTCGGTGCCAAGGCCGTTCCTGCAATAGGCCAGGGCTCCAGGGCGGGAGTCAGGGGTTTGGACAGTTCTTGTTACTGCTGAGGTTCGTAGGTGATAGTGTGGCCCGGCCCCAGCGTAGCTGTTGGAGGCATAGTCTTGGGGACTAGAGCAGCTGGAGTTAAAGTCCCCACTCGGCTTCCTTGGCTCCCTGACCTGGGGGAGCACGGGCAGCCTCTGAGCTCTGCATCCTCATCCGTAAAGGTGAGGTGACTCAGTGGACACCAGGAGGTGATCGTGAGGGTGCACGGGCAATGCTCAGAGTCCCCACAGTGGGGGTGAGAGTCACTGCCCTGCACAGAGCAAGGCATGAAGGGGGAAGGCTGCAGGAAGCCGGTGGCCTTTCCAGCAGGGCAGAGGTCAGCAGCGGGTGTGGACCACGGGCACCTTGCCCTCTGCATGCGTGTCGACGTTACTTCTGTTCCTTCTACAGTGACACCTGAACATGAGGGTGAATATGCCCTAGCTGAGAGTGGGGAACTGGTTTCTGTCTCAGGGATAAGCCCATTTCCAGGCTGGGTCCTGGGGCCATAGCATCCTTGGGCTCAGACCAGCTGGGGCCTCACAGGGAGCTGGGCCTCTGCTGTCCCCTTGGGTTTGGGCTGGAGGACCCCAACCAACCGAGAGGGATGGCCCAGGCAGGGGGAAGCCAGGACTCCCTGTGGATCTGACAACTGGCTCTGGAATATTCCAGCCTGGTGAGGCTCTGCTGGGTGAGCCTCTGTGTGGTCGTATGTAATTATACTCCTGCTTTCGGTCACCATAATGCTGTATCTCTTCTATGAACAAGGCCACGAAACAATTATAGTGATGATAACCCTGCTTGTTTGGCACAGAAAGGACGACAGATATGTTTCTCTATTTGGGGTTTTATCACGTAAATACTTCCATCTTCATTTCTTTGGCTGCCTAGCCTGTGTAGCAATAATGCTGCTCCCTTCGAGATGCTCCGTAAACCACCCTCCTGCTTCCCAGGCCAGTGCACGATTCCCAGGACAGAACGCTGAGCCCCCCGATCACTGGAGGGGGGGCATACTTTATGACCAGTTTGAAAATGTTGCTGCTGCTATAAATTAAGATATGGGGTTGCCCCCATATTGGCTATTGATACACTATGCATGGTGGACACGTTCCACCGAAGTGCATTGTACATGGCAGGTGGACAGCTGCCATGCCTGTGGACCACTGAGGACAGGTAGACAGAGAGGGGTGAGCCAGGGCTGAGGACAGTGTTGGGCTTGGAGCCTGAAGAAGGCAGGAATGGGGTGGAAAAGGGACCTCTGGCTGGATCTGAGTACCCTTTTTGCAAAAGCTGGTGCTCCTGGGCACCTGGCTTAGAGAGGAGCTGTGGTCCTCTGGCCGGGGTGCCCTGTGCACCCAGATCACTAGGCCAGCTTCACCCCCACAGGGCCTGGGCCAGAGTGGCTCTGGGACCCTGAGACTGGTTCCAGTCGACTTCTGAGCTGCTTGATGGCTTTTCCGGTTGACTTCCAACGTGCTTTAAGTTTCATTCCTCCTAAACTTCTGACATCCTGATCAACTTATCCCTGAGTGAGAAGCAAGACTTGTACAAAGCAGGGAGCTGCCTTCCTAAGGAACCTAAAGGAAAATGAATATTTCCAAGGACATATGACTGGCCAGTGGCCAAGTAGGGCCTCAACCCAGGAGAGTGGCTTCCAGATCAGGGCGATTCCTCCGCACCCAGGCTGGGGATGGTTGCTCACATAATTCACCCAACCCTGAGTAAAACCCCCTTCTGGGCTGCAGAGAGGTTTGTCCGCACCCTCCTTCCGTCCCTCCCAAGGCAACTTCAGATGAAATAGTGATGAGTTGAGGAGCATTTTGAAAGTGGTAAAGACTTCACCCACATAAAGTGTTGTTTCTGGAAAATTCTTACAGCAAGTACATTTGTCCAGATCAGTTCTTCTAGCAAAACCAAACGCCAAAATTACACTACTAAAAAGACAAATGGACCATTTGGCTTCTTGAAATAAATTGGTGGCAAGAGTTTTTGAGTAACCTGAATCACAGTTCATAAGGCTTTCTTCAAAGCCCCCCTTTGGGCCATCTCTGATAAGTCAGGTTTTGTACCCTGTTGGTTAATGAGGCGGGCACAGAAGAGATAATTGACCATCTCTTGGTAAATGCTGATGCCATTTGCTTTTCCAATCACTGACCACCAGTTTCGGCTTAGAAGGGGCCCTTTTCCTCAAGGGGGAGGAAGCTGAGCCCCCCAGAGGCCCAGGCCACACAGCGGAGGGCCCAGGGCCCACCTGTCCTTAAAGGGAACACCCCCTGCTCAGCCGCCTTGGCTGGGGAACCTCTTGGCACTGAGAGAGGGAATAGGTTTGTTTTGTCAGTGGGGAGAGGCTATGACGAGAGGCCCCTCCCTGCCCGGTTCACCTGTTTGCATGCCCTACTTCTGCCCTCTGTTTGGTCTGTGTGGGCTGAGCTCTCCAGGTTCTGCAGAGGTCTCCACAAAGCTGCATCCTTGCCTGGAACACCAGCTCCTTACTTCCTCTTGGAGTCAGAGCTCCTGGTCCCTGGGATGCTTTTCCAAGGACTCTCCTTTATGAGGGCTTCCTGGACTCCTGAGGCTCTGCCCACTGTTCCTGCTGCCACGTGCCTCTCACGGACCCCTGAGCACAGGATCAGCTACATGACCATCTCCATCCTTGGAGAGGGGTTTCTGGAAGGACAGGACCACACGTGTCTTGTTCCCTGGTGTATCCCCTCTGCCTGACCTCCAGCAGTCTGACAGTAATTGCAACACCGTATTAGGTTATTAGCATATTCAAATTGACATCCATCAATCATAGGAGTGCCAGACACTGTGCGAAGAATCTTACCTGCCGTACCTCATGGTTCTCACCCCCACAATCACTTCAGGGTGGTGGGGTCTTCAATGAGCTCAGGGATTGCACCAAGGAGGCATGGCTAGGAAGGGAAGGGGCTGGTATTTGAACGAAGGCAGGCTGACTCCTGGCTGTGCTGTGTCCTAAATCAATGAGAGGACCCAGTAGGTGTGGAGGACCCGTGAGCCCAGGAATGAGTGGACGGAAGCACTCCACCAACCAGGAGCGCATCACCAGGGAGAATGCCCCGGCAGCCCAACCGGCAAGACTACCCTGGCTGGGGGGGCGGGGGGGGGCTTCCTGAGGACAAGAGTGGGCAGCCAGCCGCATGTCCTTTTGTTTATGAAATTGGGACTAATGTCACTTGCAGGCACTGGTGAGTCCAGAGGAGTCCAGCACACCTTTCTGTCTGTGAGAGCCCTGGGCATGGGGATGCCGGGGACAGCCCAGAGCCCCCAGGGGACCCCAGCATCCCTGCTTCCCCCCTCCCCCCGACGAGGACCGCCTGCGCTCGCCCCGAGCCAGGCCACGGTGTGCCCTTCCAAATGGGCTGGCTAATCGGCCCACATCCATGATCATTAGTGCCTCTCTGCGCGCAGGTACGTGGGGGGCTGCCAGGCGCTGGCTGCGGCCCGCTGAGCGGGGGACCACGCTCTACTGCCGCTGACGATGAGCAGCACCTGCTCCGGGGCTCGCCGGCCACCTCGGTCATCCTTCACATCTCATGCAACACTTGTTCTGTCGGAGCACGGAGCTGGCATGGGCGGGGGCCGCCTTCTGCCAGGGCTGCCCGGGCCCCCTCTCCCTCCCTGTGGTCCTCCGCTCGAGTTCAGCTTTGAATGGCTTTTCAAAGGAGCCTTTTAAAAAGGCATCCATTGCATATTAACCACTCAGGCATTATGCTAAGGGTTTAAAAGTGAAGATTAAAAAAAATAACTTCCCTTCGACAACGAACTTTTTTGACAATTAAAATGGAGTCGTGAAATATTCATTGTCTTCCCCCCGTCACACTGCGTTGATAATGCATTTTCTCAGGATTTCTTAGGAAGGGCGGATTTGTGGCTGTGGGCAACCAGGGATCTCTTTTCTTTCTGGGCACACAAGATGTCCCCATAGCTCAGGGGAGGCTCACAGTTTCTAGACAAAGGCCAACGTCCAGAGACAGAGACTGGACCTGGCTAGCCCTGGCCCTGGCTCCCAGGAGAGGGGAGGCCTCGGTGGCCAGGGACCCAGTGACTTCACAAACCATAAATACCATTGCTGGGGGGCCCGAAGGGGCCTCCTTGGCCTGTTTCCGTCCATCTGTGTGGTAACCTCAAAATCACACACCTATTTTTTCGGCGCATCTATTTTTTCCTTCTACTTGAAGAATTTTTGTGCCTTGGCCAATCTGTGAGCCAGAAAATGCCCAGCTCGGGAGAAGTTTATTTATTATTGCTTATTTGGATTTCTGCTTGCTGCCCTGGCCCACCTTGGCGCTGGCTGGGATCTGGGGGGTTGGGGTCCTTTCTGACGGCTCTGGAAACAGTCCCTTGGTTTCTCCAAAATGTTCCTGGAGGGAAGAAGTCCAGCTCCCCTCTGGGAGGGTGAGACTTTTGGGGCCCGGAAAGAAGGAATAACCTGGTCATTCAAGAGGAACCAAGCTCCCTCTTGGGGAAGACACTATTGTCAACAAATGGCTCAGGGGAGGTCTGTTCCCCCCTTTCTCGGAAGGCCCTGTGGTGACCACATTTCCTGCCTTGGTTTTAGTCCAGCAGGACTGTAGTCTGTCCAGAGCCATAGTCTTCCTTCTTGGGCACTTCTGTACCAGTCCGGAAGCACTCTGCACCCTCTCAGAGGTCAGGGCTGTGTCTTGCAGTCATACTCGGGAGCTTGGTGGTGATAGATACACAGTTGACATTGGGGCTTCCTGGTCAGGCAGAGGAGAGAGCTCAGGTTTAGGGGTTGGCAGACCTCCGCCGACTTGCAGCTTTGACTTGTTTTCCTGGCTGTGAATCCTTGGGAGAGTCCCTTCACTTCACGGGGCTTCAGTTCCTGCATCTATAGACACACACCATTACCTCCCTCATAAGGGTCTTGTGAAGATTTAACAAGATCACATAAGCTAAAGGACATAATAGATGTTCAATAAATAGGCATTCCTCTCCCCCTTCCTTTAAAAGAAAGCTGTCTCCGTTTATTAGACCTGTTCTCAGGAAAGAATCCTGTATCGGTCATTTACACTTTAGCATGAATTTAAAAGGAAGCATTATATCCTCAATGGGAATTTGAAGTTTCTGAGCGCTTTGGCTGAGGAATACCAGATCGTTCTGTCTGTGACCTTGAAGTATTAACCTTCTGGGGTGGAGGGGAGTAGGTTACTGGGCAGAGGGCTGTCTGGAGGGTCACACTCTACCTCTCAGGCTGAGGTTTGGATGAATGTTGAGCATGCCCAAAGCTTAAAGGGAAACTTGATGTCTGGGCATGGTGACAGGGGAACTTGCAGGAAGAGGTTCTCAGCATGAGTAACCTTTAAGGGAGCAGTTTCCAGTGTCCGCCCTGATCCTCCAGTGGCTCCAGGCTTCCTTCTGAGCTCTGCGTGCACAATTTCCAGGTGACTGCCTCCTGTCTGTCCCCAGTGTTGTCTGTTCCAACTAGCCCCATGATTTATTTCTCATTTCCTGTTCTGACATGGAAAACATCAGAAACACTCAGAGTAAAACTCTGTGACCTTTGGAAACTCAGCAGATAAATAGTTGGATGACAGCCATCATCCCCCGAGGGGAGGGTGTGCACACGCCTGCCTGTGTATGATAGAGAAGTGTGAAGACTCAAAGGCCGTTTTCCCACCAACGACTATAGCCCCTCTAACTTTCCAGGAGCCTTGTCAAGTACATAAAGAAAGAGCATCCTCCTCTCACTGCTCTTCTTGCTTAGCTGTTGTGCTCTGTGAGCGAGGCATTTCTGTTCTCTCTGTCCCGGTGATGGAGCATTCAGCTCGCAGAGGCATCATATGGGGAACTGGGTGATGGCTTGGGGAAGGGGCGACTGCAGGAGGCAGCGAGGACAATCTTGGCTTAAGGTGAAGCAGGCAACATCAGTAGATTTCTCCATGAGATGTATTCTTGCCTTGAGCACTGAGCTCCGTGTGGAGATGAGGAAGGTAAAAGGCAAACAGGACTTTGATCCTGCCATAAACCACTGGCTACTTAGATGTGAGGACATGGGACTTGTCCTTGGAAGTCTTGACTTGGCAAGAGCGAGTCTATCTCCTCTCAATATGTTGGAATGAATGTGATATACAAACCATGCTTTGTTGTTGGGGCTCAGGAATATATCTTCATGGATCCCATGCCTCCTTCAACAAAAACTTAGGGAGGCTTTCCCCACACTGAGCACAGCACCTGCTCTCTAGGAGACAGGCAAGGTAGGTGCAGCCTGGGAGTGAATAGAACCTTCTGGACTTTTGCTTAAAAATTTTTTTTTAAGATTTTATTTATTTATTTGCAAGAGAGACAATGAGAGACAGAGAGCACGAGAGGGAGGAGGGTCAGAGGGAGAAGCAGACTCCCCGCCGAGCAGGGAGCCCGATGCCGGACTCGATCCTGGGACTCCAGGATCATGACCTGAGCCGAAGGCAGTCGCTTAACCAACTGAGCCACCCAGGTGCCCCTGGACTTTTGCTTATTAAGACCAAACTTAAACATACCTGATGTGGATGATGTTCCCCCGTGCTCTGTGCAGGACCTACCTGGATGCAGGGATTTTACTGGCTTTTCTAGGTTTCATTCATAGGAAGAGTCCACTCCTTAGGTGGTTGGGTCCCACTAACAGGTGTGTGATAAAACTCCACTCCGGTTTTCTTATGTTGATAGTAAAGTCAGTTCATTTTTTATTTAGAGACAGGATCTTATCTTTTAGGGTTTGCTTTAACATTAGCTGTTTCCCTGCCTTACCATATTGGGGTGTGTACGTGTAGATTCTTAAAGTGGTAGTAGGAAAACCCCAGCCCTCTGTAAAGATGACGCAGGGAAACCAAGCCCCCTTCTGCCCCCACCAGGCCTCCCTGCTCCTCTGCCTTCCATGTGTCCAGCCAGTGAGGCCATTCTCTGCCACTCACACATGTTCTCATGTCAATGACAGCATCTGGGTGGGGGATGACTCATAACAAATTCCATGTTGTAGTGACGAGCTAGAGCCTCAGAGGCTGGGGCAAGACCAGACTCAGGTCTTCCTACCTTTCATTAAGGTTCCTATAAGATTCCATGGACAATCTCATGGCCTTTTTCTACCCCCAGAAACAATGGACTTGGGGGCTTCTCACTGGCTGTGCCCCAGCTGAACTAACCTGGTGATGAGCCATTGACCTGCCTGACCTTGTGGGCCAGCCCCAGCCCTCCTGCCAGCCAGGCTTCAGCCCAGGTAGGGGACTCTGTGGGACAACTGCAACAGTGACAATAGCCATCTATCCCCCAGGCACAGAGCAAGCCAGTCCACCCCCTTGGTGCATCTCCGCTGCCAGCATGTAAAGTGGTTTCATATTCACTCCCATTTGACAGATCAGTAAGCCAAGGCATGTGAGCAAAGTCCTTGTCTGAGGTGGCACAACTGTGTGTCACAGAGCTGGGTTTGGGACTCTGGCAGTCTGGCTCCCAGGCTCGCTGGGCTGTCTCAGAAGGAGGGAGTCCTGGTCTTCGACATTGTATTCATTTCTTTCAGATGCATTTGCATTTAATGTGGGTTCTCTTCCCTCCTTTAAAAATATGTTTCAAAAGTCATGGTTTGGGAATAGTGACGAGGCCTCTGCTGTTTGGAAGCCAAAATCCTTCAGCTGAGGAAATCTCCTGGTCAGTAGTTCAGACCTCCCCCACTCCAAAGGAGGACCATGGGGCAGGTGCCCTGAGCTGGGACAGTGCCAGGGCACCATTGTCCCATGGTCCCCACCCCACAGTGGTAGCCCAAGAGCTCAGGGACCTCCTGGGACCTTGCCGCCCTGTCCACATGCCCGAGGTCCCTACTCCCCCAAATGGTGTCTTACATGGTGGGAATCAGAGATGGAAAGGAGGCCGGAGAGGCATGAGAAACGGGAGTGCTAAGCATTTCCATGGGTGGCCTGGACAGGCTGCTGGCCAGAGCAGCCCTTGGGAAGGACTAGACTTTCTGGGAATTCAAAAGGAAAAAAGGGAAAAGTAGGAATGATGGGTACCACCTGCAGCTTGTCCTGACCTGTTTGTAAAGGAGGAGGGGAGAGCGAGGCGTCTCTCAGAGCAGGAGACAAGGCCCCTTGCACCAGCCCTTGGGACTTCCCAAGAGCCGCTCCCTCCATCGAGGAGGAGCCGCCGAGCAGCCAGGTTTGTGCTCCATCGTCCTGCATGCTGCACCATCTCCCCCCCAGGAAGCCCAGGCGGTGGCCAGCATTCTCTGCCGCTGTGTGTGTGGGGGGATTAATGTCCCTGGTGTGGCGGGTCAGCATAGTGTGCAAAGGCCAGTATTAATCGACAAATTAAAACCACAGACACCTGGGCAGGTGGGAGGAAGTCTCCAACCTTGATCAAAAACATATTTCTGTTTCGGGTCTAAATAATGGGCTACGGGAGACACATCTGTAAATTATACAGGAAGCCTTCCTCAACAACTGATTCTCCCTGACAGTTTTACTGGAGTATATGAAAATGAGTATTAAAGATGTGATCTGTAGGCTTCCTTCCAGGAATTCCAATCTGGTTTCAATAAAATGGGAACACTGATTGGAAGTGAAGCTGCCTTCCGGTTTTGCCTTTGGCTATTACGTGCTCATTCGTGAAATGACTGAATTCCACAACTACTTTTAATACTCACCTTTTGAGTTCGTCTCCAGCACTGGACACATTGGAATGATTAAAATAGCGCTGGCTTCCCATGCTGGGTGCTCTCTAATTTAAAACAGCCCAGGTGCTGAAGACAAATGAGTCCTCCTGGTAAGTCCATTCTTTCCTTCAGGAAGTTGCTTTGCAGGAACATCGAGAGCAGAATATTAATAGTAAAAAAAAAAAATTAAATTAAATAATGCTCCTTGAGTAGATGCCTGGGGGAAAAGATTAAAGTTTGGTGCAAGGCAGGACTCGTACTTTCTGTGGGAATGTTCTGATGGCATTGGTTTCTGGTCTTCTCTGCTTGGATCCTGCGCTTGCAACTGCAGTAACAGTGGGGCCCTGGGCTTCCCTTCTTCCTCCCCAGGGACGTCCTCATTTGGGTCAGCCCTGTGTGCTCTGAGCTGACCTTGGGTTGGTCTTCCCCCGAAGGGGGTGGGATCACGCTGGGTCAGCTGCAGCTCTTTGCCTCTCCCCGGCTCCCCAGCACCCAGACCACATTCTTAAGAGGATGCCCCAGGATTAAGGAGCTCAGAGTGCCACCAAGAAGAGGGAAGTTAATTGGATGATCTTTCCAACACAACTCCCTACAAAGCTCCCTCACGTTCCCTGCTTTTACCACTGGGCTAATGGGCCAGAGGTGCTTTTTCTACTTGACTTCTCTGAGGTTTACTAGACAAGGTAGATTTATTCTTTTGCTTCTACTTCTATGCCAGAGTTTCCCCCAACCTTTGATGACAGGGAGAAAAAAGTTGGTAGGTCTCACCCGGCGTCCTCCAACGTTTATTCATCCAAAGCTATTATGGGATTTTCAATGGGAGAAAATGGACCTAAACCCTTGGGAGATTGGGCACTGCTGGGAGCCACGAATTCATTTTGACATGTTTTTGTGGGATTGCAAATGTTGCCTTTTTTATATGCAAAATTCATATTTAATTTCCTCTGATCTTCTTCAAAATCATGAAAATAGTTTTCATGCATTTAATTTGGGATGAAATTTTGTTGTATTTGTTGCTTTTCATCTGAGGATAACGCAGTGGCCTGCGTTTTGGTTTTAAAGGTCTGAGGATGTGGAACACACCTACCCGTAGCTGTTAAGTATGTCTGAGATAAATCCCATCTCTCGGCAAGATGGACAAGGTACGCTCAGGTGTTGGAATTAAAGGCATTTTCCGGGTCATCAGCAGTCCAATCTGGAGCCAACCAAAACGATGAGTGTGAGGTGGACCATAGTGTCTGCCCTTGCTGTAGGCAGTTACCTGTGATGGTGATCACCCTGTCGGCTGGACACCTGTTCCCCAACAGCCCCCCTCCCGAGTACTGCTTCACAACCTAAGACTCCGGTCGGTATTCCTAATGTAGATTATGATGGCATTTATGCATGCTGCAGCCACGAGCCCTTCAAATTTAAATTAATAAAAAATGAAACAAAATTTAAAACCCTGTTCCTCCATCACACTTCCCACATGCCAAGTGTCCAGTTAACCACCATACCAGAGAGCTCACATTAGAGCATTTCTATCGTGGCAGAAGCTCCTGCTAGGGTTCGAGCTTCATCATGATCCTAAGAAAATCATAAAGGAGACGGACTCTCATTCATCCCAGACCACATTTAATTGAAACCCTGCCGTGTGAGAGTGAATCTGTGAGCTCCTGACAAACTTTGATGAAAGTAGAAATTTCCTACGTGGGACCAAAGACTAAATCTAACCCAGAATATTTTGAAGATGAGCTTGGTTAACGATGGTTCTGCCAAAATATTTGTGACGGATAGAAATGGAAACGAATTCTGGGCAGTTAGAATATCCCAAGTACTCAAGTCACTGACGTTAATGACACAAGAGAAATATTTGTCATTTTCTGCAACATTTATTTAGTAACTCTTAGATGCCTTGCATCTAGGGAAGCGTCCCTCTTCAGGTTCTGAGCACCCTCACGCTGAGGCTGGGTGATGGGCTCCCCAAGCTCACCTCTGACAGCATCCCATCCTCGTGCTCAGCCAGGGGAATGCTTTATTTCCAGTGGTCAACACTTTCAAGACAATGGGTCTGTGCTGAAAGGTTATTTTGTATTCACTGCAACCAACCCAAAGCAGCAACACCCAGCTCCCTGCATATCCTTCAGAGGCCGACAAACTTGATGAAGTGTCTATTACAAGCCAGGTCCAGTGTCTGAATTTTCCTTGCCATGATGGCTTTCCCAGTGGCTCAAGCCTCTAGAGACTGCTCTCCTCTAGTCACTTGCCTCAAGCAGGTTACACTGAGGTCAGGCCAGGCACCTCCCTACGGTCAGCGCATGCCCAGCCCAGCTGAGCCAAGTGACGACCAAACAATGGAGGGATGTGCCCTATGCATGGTCCATGATACTGGACAGGATAGCAGGTTCTGAGGAAGCCAAGTCCTAAGAGTAGGGTGAAAACAATCAGGGGAGACCCTCAAGAGCAGTTGGATCTTGATGATCACTTTTTTGTTAGCTAATAGTGAGCACCTGCTGTATTCCTGAACATGTGCTGGGCGCCTCCTCATGTTCATGACTTCCCATGACATTAGCACTGTCATCTTCAGCATGCAGATGACGATATGGAAGCTGGCGGGTGACATAACTAGTCCTAGGTCACACTGAGCAAAATCTGCGGAGTTCAGACCTGAAGCCAAGTCTTCTTCAAGCCAAAGGCAAGTCCCACGCAGCGGTGGCATGCCATCTCGAAGGATGTGTTTGGTGGTCTAGGGAATCCTGAGGACTGGGCTTTCCTAAGACCTGGGAGGAATGATGGAGACCCTCCAATGAGATTCTACTACGTGTTCTCAGAAAATGGAGCAAACAATCCTGGGCTCATCTTGATACATGAAGAGGGACTGCTTCTTTTTGGGATGGAGGGCCAGTCTTTATATCCAAGACCGGGAGCTCTGAGGCCAACAAAGCCCAGCCTGGCTAAAGTAAAATCCAGGTTCCTTCCATTATCCCCACCTAAGAGCCCATGAGTGGTCCAGTCAAAGGGCCCGGACACCACACATCTCCAAATCTACAGTGAGCACCTCAGGGCCAAACTGGGGTCTCCCTGGGAACCTGCTGACAGTGCGGCCAGCATGGCCATCCCAGCCCCTTCAGGTGGACTTTGCACTGGAGAGTGGGAGGTCTGAGTGCCTGCCTCACTCGAGAGGTGATGCTCACAGGAGATTAATGGCAGGGACTGGTTGGGTTACACCTGCAAGACTAAGGGGTCTGCGTGAAGGTCAAGGGTGGTGTTTATCATATCATCCCTCAGAATCAGGTGAGATTTAGGAGTGCTCAGAAGCCTTGGATCATCCCATGGCAGACTCTGCATGGGCTCAGGGCCTCGTCTTTACCGCTGGGAAAACCTAGAAACAGAGCTGTTTTCAGTTCAGCCTGGGTGCACATGTCTTGTGCTTTACCCTCTAGCTTCATTTTGAGTTACACATGGAGAGAAGGAGCATCATGTTCTGTGTATGCCTGTAAGGCTCTCACCCAGTCCTAGCAATGGGCAAATAGTTAAATCAAACCATTGCCGACAGTCTATGGAAATTGAAGTTACAAGCGGATACTGTCTTCACCTCCCTCCCAGACGGGGGCTGGCTGGGGATTTTATTTGCCGCCCCTCCCGAATCAGATTCATATATGTGTGTGCATGTGACCTGAACCTTGCACTTCTCTATCATGGCCCGATGACACTTTCCCTGTCTCTGTTGGCTTCCTCTGCTGGACCGTAAGGGTCACCAGGGCAGGGGCTGGGGCTGGCCTTGCTCCAAGTTCTACTTTCTGTGCCTGGAATGAGCCTGCCCATGGGGCGCTCGCTCCCTGTCTCTGATGAATGAAGGGGAGACCGGGTCTTGGCATCATCTGCTTGGACCCTTGGGTGAGGGTCTGCGCACAATCTCTGCCCCCCCAGCCCCTGGAGATTCTGCTCTCATCCTTCCTGTTCTTCAGATGTGGCTCTCAGGAGGGACTTGTGCTCCACAGCATCACGATGGACCCACTTCCCCAGCAGGCTCTTCCTCCCCTTGCGTGAATCTTACAAATGTCGCTCGACCCTCGAAGGAGGTCGTGGGCTGGCCTGCCAGGTGCCCTGATGTCTCCAACGCTCTAAAAGGCATCCAAGCCCCCAACGGGCAGTCACTCGAGGTTGATGCAGGCGGAGGATGTGTTCGTAAAGGCTTCCCTGTTTCTTCGAAAGAGCCTCCTCTTTCTTCTCCAAATCACTCTGGCTCCTTTGAAATGCCAGCGCAGGGAGGAGAGGAAGGGATGATGGACGAGGCTGCTGCCTGCTTCTGTGCAGAGGACCCTCCACGTTCCAGCCACTCGGGGATCTCAATGCTGGGGAGGCAGGGAGGGGGGCATCTGGGGGTGACAGTATCTTCTCCAGAATCTTCATCCACAGTAAACACCGCTAACTACCAACTCATAAAACATATCAGCTGGGTTTATTACTTTTAACCATCTTTCCAATTGTACTATAAAATAAAGGCAGATGCCATTTTAAGATCTTATTATTGTCAAGGGCCGGCTTCCCCGGCAGCACCTGCTTAGCAGCAGTCTGCTTGTTTATGGCCCCTTTTTTATAGGTGACAGTTTAAGGTGGCTCTTCTCCGGTTACAAAGAGTTCTTCCTAATGGAGCAGAAGCGGCACGCACAGTAGGTGGACTCCGGCTCCTGCCTGCGATGTTGGGGCAGGGTCGCAGGTTCACCTGGCTTTTTAGCTGACAGCCTCGCCACACACATCAGGCTCTGCCAAATGCTCTGCCATTAATTTATGATTTAAAGTAATTAACTTTTGCTGATTAAAGTAATTATTTCAAGTGCATTGCACTCGGGCCCAAATGATGCACACAGCCCCCTCCCCGGTTTGAGCCAGCAGCATGCCAAGTGCTTAAAAGCTGCACCAGGGAGATCTCCGAGTGGCTTCTGCCCGTCTCGCAGATCTGCCATGTTTATGACTGACTTGTACTAACTGCTCATTTTAATGCCGGGTTCTGGCAGAACGTTGACACAGTGTGAAACCTTCATCCGGTAAACAAGACAAGCTTCAGCTTGGTGACACCGATGACAGTGGAAACTGTTTAAATGAATCTTGCCTCCAGCCTTCCAGAGGTATCATGTTTTTTCACTCTCTTGCTTACCCAGATTGGCCCTTAAACAGCGAACAGCTTCATCTGGCCTCAGCCAAGAGCGCAGAACATATGCACCTTGGGAACCCAGCTCTGCACCCCGAAAATCAGCTGCAGGCCAGCACAGACCTTCAGTGGGCCCTCGGGACTGGACAGGGCAGGACGGGAAGGTCTCTGTGCAGAGGAGCCTGGCTCTGTCTGGGGAAACTTCTAGGAGGTAATAGAAAAGAGACAGAAAACAAGGACTAGGGGCAGGTGGGTGTGCCCCAGTACGACACATCGAGCACTTTTGCCCCCGCTCCAGCCCCCCGGCCATGGCTTCCTTCGCCAGTGGGGCAAGGACTCAGTCACTTGGTGGCTAACCAGCGGGGAGGCTGCTGCAGGTAGGAGCAGAGGAGATGTGAGCTGGAGTCACAAAGCTGGAAAACCCTTCTAAACCTCAACCTCCCTCCCATTTCATGGAAGGAGGTGTGAGCCAAAGCCCAGCCCCCTCGCGTAGAACAAGCAAGGAATCCGGGCACGGCACTCTCCATCAGATATGAATGTTTGGGACCTGATGGAAGGCACAGGGACCTTCACTCCTAGAAAACATTCCTGCAAAACATTCTGCAGAAACATTCCTCATCACTGTTCCCGTTTCTCGTGCACCTGCTGGGTGCCAGACCCTGGGTCTCGCCCTGAGAGATGGTCTCGGGGAAGCTTTGCGGCAACCCTAGCTGGTGAGCACTTTACCCATCTTCCAGCAGAGGCACCTGAGACTCAGAGAGGCTTGCCCAAGGTCACTTAGCCGGTGGAACGGGGACTCGGATCCAGGTCTTTTCTACTTCCAAATTCCAGAAATAGGGTCTCTGCTTAATCTCTTTTTACCCATTAAAAAAATGAGAGAGCTACAGTGGCCTCCTTTAGAAACTCCCAGGAAGGAGGGACCACACTGGGCTTGGGGAAGGGTGGAGCTCCTGGTGGGACCGAGGCCCGCCGCCCTGGGGGGGCCCGAGTGAGGGGCCAACCACCAGAAGCCTTCACTGTGGAAAAGACAGATCTCTAAGGGATGTCAGTTCACACTTCCGCTCATTGCTATTTGGGGGGACAGTCTAGGGGGTAAACTTGCATTTTTATCTTTTCTCTTAGTAATTATCCTAACACTCTGGGCTTTCAGTGAACCCACAAGGAAATCTAATTTTGCATGTAATTAAGTGCCTGATGGGCAGCGATCCCCTGCAAACGATATTTCAGCTTAATGCTGTTGAGCAGACATCACTGGGAAACAACGATGCCAGGACCATCATCTGTGTGTTGGCACTCTTGTACGCGATGGCTGGGGTCGTAAATAACCCACTTCACTTACGGGGTGAATTAAGTGCTCTTAAAGGGTGTGAGAGAAAGAACATCAAAGGGAAGTATTCAGCTCCCATCCAGAAGCCTGGGCCGCACCAGGGAGGTTGGGCACATGCCCTGTCCTGCTTGGCACCCGCCTGCAAGGACGGCATTCTGCTCGCTGCGCTCAGGAGCTTTGTCGTGGGTGCCGAATGGCGGAGTCTGGGATGGACCCAGCCGGGAGGGGCCCGGCCGACGGGCCCCTGCCATCGGAGGCCACAGAGGCCCGGGAAGGATACGGCCACCTCCTGCCCCAGGCAGCAGGCAGACGCCGTGCCCTTGTCCTGAGCAGGACTTCTCGGAGCCCAGATGTTGCTGGAACCGAAGACCTGGCATCAGATTAAATGAAGACACTAGAAGGTGAATGTAGAAGCGCTCAAAGGGCGACTGAGACAGGGTGGGCAGCCCTGCTGTGTGCTGGACACCGCGGGTGTGGCTGGAATATTCTCAGCTTAGGACTGGTGCCTTCTGGAACAGATTTTTTTTTCTTTCTTTCACTGGTTTGATTGTTTTAGATAAAAAGAATGAAAACAAAACTTTAAGAAAATGTGATGTACAACCCAGTTTGTCTGGTTTGGTTTTCTGATAAACTCCAGGCTTGGAAGCCATAGACCCCTGGGTTCAAATCCCGGCCTGGCCGCTTACGAGTTAAGTGACCTTGGGCAGCCACCCAATTCTCCCAGTCTCCTTTTCTGAGGTGTGGAAGGGGAATAGACCAGCCCCAATCCTAGCCATGCAAGCCTTAGAGGCATGGTGACGGGAGCTGGGTGATGGGCCACCTGCAATAAACAGCAGCTGCCACCCAGGGTGTGGCTTCCCTGTGGTTGTCATTCTTACTGCAAACGGGAGCTCTCGGGGAGCCCAGGGCACCACGACCGAGCTCTGGACCTGAGCCTGCAGCTCCGCAGCACCTGCCTGAAGGCGGTGGGGGAGGGGACAAAGGATGCAGAAGGAAGCAACAGTCCCCTAATCCGCAGGGGTTGCGGAAGGGGCTCGGCAGCAGGGTCAGTGTGTGGCAGCGAGACTCTGGGGCCAGACGGGGAGCCACGCGCAGGTTCTTGTCCCCGTTCACCATAGTTCATTCTTTCCCGATTACAAAAGTCCATCCATACAACGTATACACGGGACACCTGCTGTGGGCGTGGCCTGGCTTGGGTGCCAGGATACAAGGCGACGAGATCACAACAAGCAGAACAACCTAACATCCTCTTGGAGTGAAACTTTGGAAAATATAGAAAAGAAGGAACAGGAGAATAAACACATCTGTTATCCTAGCACCCAGAGGCATTCCCAGTTCAGGTGTCAGTAAATTTCCCCAGACGTAGACTGGAGCTACCTTCATCTTCCCCCGACCTCCCTGATCTTTAGGCACTGAGAAACACACATAACATAACCTTCAAAAGCACCACACCTGAGAGGTGCTTCTCATCCCGTCCCCTCTGCACCACCATTCATTGACCCAACACTCCACGGCAGAATAGACCAAAGAGGGCCCTAATTCCCAGAACCTGTGCGTTACCTTACGTAGCGAAGACTTTATAAAATTAAGGGTCTTGAGTTGGGGAGATTACGCTGGATTATCTGGGTGGGCCCTAAACGCCATCATAAATGTTCCTACAGGAGGGAGGCGGGGGCAGTGCTGACACTAACAGAGGAAGGGGACCTTCCATGTGACCACGGGGGCAGAGATTGCAGTGAGGTGGCCACAAGCCGTGAGGTGCTGGATGGGGCCAGGAGCAGGTCCGCCCTCGAGCCTCCCGCCGGGCACAGCCCTGCAGCACCTTGACCTCAGCCCAATGAGACGGAGTTCATGCGGTGGCCTCCGCGCTGTGAGAGAGTACATCCCAGATGTTCTAAGGCCACGCTATTTGTGGCGATCTGTTTTAGCAGCCCCAGGAAAGGAATACCGTAGATGAACGTATTTATTAACCCCCCACGAACAGAGATCCTGGCTGGGGTATTCACTAGGTAGACATCGTGGCAGGCAAACAAATGAATGCGTGCATTATGATTACATCACAAAGAAGGAGGGGCTCCGTTTTTATTATCATTTGCACGGTACCCAGACAGCCTCCCCCAGCAACTGTGCTGCCCATTCTCAACACATGTATTTGTTTTCAGACAGGACAGCATGACTGGTCTGGTATGCAGCCCCCCGGCCACATCCTCCCCACCAATCCTGTCTTGTCTGAGCTGGACTTACTGATGGCCCCGTGTCATGCTCCCTCTGTCCCAGCCTGAGGTAGCGACATGAGCGAGGGGAGACAGAAGGAGGCCTCTGAATGGGAAGGTGGCCTAATGAGGGCCCTTCTGCCTCCAGAACCTCCTAGGTCAGGGCTAGAGCCTCTAGGTGCCCCCCACCCACAGTTGCCCACAAAGAAATGTCTCCCTGCACGCCGTGGAGACAATGGGCACGCCTGCCCATTGTTTATCAGACAATCACAGCTGCTGACCTGCACTCCCACCCGAGAGGTCTGGACACCTGTTCCGTGGACACAACTTTGTTCTGAAATTTCTGGCACAAGGACAAGAGTCCAGGCAGGCGTTCCTTGGAGCAAACCCCCGAGCAGTGCCCGGCCCCACTCTTTTGGCTGGCACGATGATCAGAGCGGCCTTTGGAAAGTGGCCTCAGCCTCCTTCGGATATGTTTGGCTTTGCCTCATCATTTTCCTCAAAGAAGACTTTTGGTGGCATCTCCTGGAGACACCTCGTCCTCGGCTCCCTGCGCCGTGTCTGGGAGGGGCTGGGGAAACGGACTGGGGGACCCTCCCTGCATGTGGGGCCGAGCTGCCCAGTGATGGAGGCTTAGGGTTTGGAACTGGACCATTTGGATTTGGATCTGGGCTCTGTCACTTCCTCCCTTGATGTGACCTTGGCAACAAAGGACCTTCCTGAATTCAAGCTCCTGCATGTGCAAAATGGGGTTTTAAGAAAAATCGCACTTGCCCGCCCGACCTGTGCAAGGCTGACCTTGGCCCACCCAGCACGCCCAGCGAGCCTCGCGTTCAGAACATGATACCTGACAGCTGTTAGTCCATGTGCCATTACTCGCCCAGTGCTGGGTCCCCTGGTATCTGTTCTCACCACATGAGGCCACACAAGGGAGCGGGTAGAGGGTCCCTCCGCTCAGGGGGACGTTGCCTCCCCTGGACCAGGCTGACAGCTTGTTCTCCCTGACTTGTTCTCCCTGGGCCTGTAGGCAGCAGAAGCCATTAGGAGCAATTTGTTGTCACCAGGCAGACCTGTTTCCCTAAACTGTTATCAATGAGCCTGTCAACCCAAGGCCTAACCTCCTTTGTTCTTTTCATCTGTTCTCCCCTCGGAGGCCTCTCCCGGCCCCCCCTCCTCCCCAGGACGTGCAACAGGCCGCGGTGCACCTGTTTGGCTGCAGGCTGGGCCCGGGGGTCTGGGCGTGGCGGGGAGAGAGCAGCGAGCTGCCCAGGCCTCCGGGCTCCCGGTGCGTGTCCACGTCCCGATGTCAGATGACAGTTCTGTGGCCGCAGCTGGTGCCCGAGCCCATGCCAAGGGCGCAGTGTGCCTGCTCCCTGTGCTAACGTGCCCCGGCCTCCCCGAGCAGCGCGCCGGCCCTCCACGGCAAGGAAGCGGGAGCTCGGGGGGCCGCCACAGGCCGGCACCTGCTGTGAACACTGGGGGGCGTGGGGGCTGTGCTGTGCGCACCCCACGGAGTCCTGATCCACCAGAACTTTCCCAGGCCTGAAGGAGCCGTAAGGGCCAGAGAGCTCCGGATGGGAACTGGCTCTGGCTCAGAACCAGGTTGACAATCGAACAGACGTGGAAAGAGGTACGGTGGATTGGGTCCTTTAGGGGGCCAGCATCCAAGAGAGGGCCCCGCCCTGGTTAGCTCGGTGTGTTGACATCGTGCCACAGACTGGGGGGGTGGGCAGAGAGGGGGGATGAGCAGCAGACTTTGATTTCTCACAGTTCTGGAGGCTGGGAGTCCAAGATCAAGGGCCAGCAAGGTAGGTTTCATTCTGAGGCCTCTTTTGGGTGGTAGGTGGCTGCCATCCCTCTACGCCTTTCCCTCAATGTGTGTGTGTGTGGGGGGGGGGGGGGTGGGGGGCGGGGAATAGTAGAGAGAGAAAGGGAGTGAGAGAGAGAGAGCTTGCATTGGTGTCCATTCCTGTAAGGGCACCACTCCTACCATGGGGGCCCCACCTCCCGACCCCATCCGACCCGAGTCACCTCCCAAAGGCCTCCTCTCTAAATAGTATCACACTGGGGGTTAGGCTTCAACAAAGTGATTTAGGGGGACAGAGACAGGCTGCTAAGTGATTCGACGGTCCCGAGGGGAAGTGAAGGCCTCCCAAGCTGCCCCTAGCCATGCAAGAGCACATTCAGGGACTTGACTTCACTCCAACCTTAGAAGGAGAAGCAAGGGAGAATCGCCACCTTGAAGACCGCTCTCCACTGCTTTTACTAAATTTCTGTCTATAATGCCTCTGGTCTTGGGCAACCGATGAAGGACCTGGGAGTTTGCTGGATGCAGACTTCCAGTCAATGGGACCTCCTTCTCAGGCACCCCCACAGAACGTTCAAGAACAAAGTGCAGGCGCGGGCCAAGAAGAAGCTACATGCGGGTTCCCTTTTGCCCACAGGAGCCATGTCCCAAGGGGCCAGGAGGGTAGAAGAGAATGCTGGGGACATTTCCAGAGTGCTTTTCTGTGGGCAGTGCTGACTCTCCCAGACAGACAGCTTCAGCCTGTCGCCCATGCCCCACGGGGAAACAGAGGCTCAGTGCAATGAAGGGGGTCGTCCTGCTCTCCCAGAAGGAGGGCTCAGACTGGTGCTCTCAGCCGCGCCCCTCATTTCGGCCTTGGTGACTCTCCTGAGGCCAAACCCTGTGCTCTCCTTGATCCCCAAGCAGGGCCCACTGCTGGAGTCCGTGTGGGCCGCAGAAAGACGCCACGGGCTGGGGCTTCCGTACCAGACACTTATTCTCACAGTTCTGGAGGATGGAAGTCCCAGATCAGGGTGCCGGCCCAGCGGGTGTGTGTCGAGGACCCTTCCTGGGCCCAGATGGCTGTCCTCTTGCTGTGTCACTCATGGTGGAAAGCAAAGGGAGGACGCGCTCTGTCACAAAGCATCACACTGGGGACTTCATCTCAATATATTAATTTTGGAGAGGACACATGTTCAGTCCATAACAGCAGCTTTTTAGAGCACATTGCATGTTTGTGAAGCCCGCAGCATGTTCAGCCGGGGCCCGCAGACTCTCTCTGTGCACCACCAGGGGTCCCGGGGTCAGATGTTGCTCAGAGGCCCAGGGGCAGGCTTGGAGGGCATGTGGCCCTGTCCTCCAGGAGAGCCCCAGAAACGGGTGGTCATGGCCAGACTGGGGTCAGTCCTTCAGGGACTTGACCATGACTCATGTGACAATGAGGTTGGAAAGGGGGTGAAGGGCAGGGAGACTTTCCAGAATGCACCTGTTCACCCCAGGGGCCAGAGGTCCCAAGAATGGTGGTAGCAGCACTTTCAGTGAAGACCACTGAAAGTTTCTTGCCCCAAACTTTGTCTCTGCCTCTATGTTCTTGCTGCTCCTGACTTCTGCCCCAACACGTCCCCCAGGTGGGGAGGATTCTGCAGAGCCTGCTCAGGCAATTCATAGAGGTGGGGACATTGCCAGCACCCTCAGGAGAGTGGGATGACGGGGTGAACCCCCCACGGAAGTCTCCCCCTGCTCCACAGCCATGTCCCTATCCGGGTTCTCAGCCTCCGCTGGCCAAGCCTGAGCTCCTCAGAGGCAGACAGACTTTTGCCACCGGAAAGCCCGGGTTGGGGTTTAGCTGGATTAAAGCCCCCTCTTCGTCCAGCAAGGCAGCCTTGTGGTCACTGTCTAAACAGCTCCCTCAGAAGAGCGCTTCTGATCTCTTCCAGCTGAGCCAGCACCCGAAGGTGGCTTCGGGTACTGCTGGCTGACTGATGCATGCACCTGCCAGGAGGTCTCGGCAGCCCAGAGGTGGTGGCTGCCCAGAGGGCTCTGGGAAAGGAACTGTGCTTGCCGAGCTTAGGCTCTCTCTCCTACTTTGTGGAGCACCTAGCCCCTGTGGCCGATGGCACCAGCCTTCCCATCCTGGGCCTGGCAGGGCCAGCCTAGAAGGGAGGATGGGTTCAGCAACAGGGCAACTGCTCTATTTCTGCCTTCCCTTCCCTCCTCCTGGAAGAAGACCATTATGCTCCTTCAGGCTGCAGGTCTGGGGCAGCCCACGGCTGCCTCTGCAAGATGACCGCGAGTGACATTGAGCCCCAGAAACCTGGCCATGGCTCCCCGGCTGTGGCTCCCCAGCTGTAGCCAGCTGCATGGAGCCAAGCTCTGTGGCTCCATCTGGAGAGCAGCTCACAAGCCGGCTGCCCGAACCCAAGCACACGGGTGGAGCCGCTCTCAAGACGACAGTGCTTCTCTCTGGGACCTGCCTGCTCAGCCACTGGATGGAGGACAGGACGGGGGGGACATGGACAAAAATGTGCACCAGGCTACCAGCCTTTGTGATCCTCTGGGTGATCCTGTGGCCTGAATGTGCACAAACTCACAAACCCACCTACTCACCCACACGCGCACACACCCACACATGAGATCGTCCACCATGTGTTCCTGCACAATTCCCCATTCTTGGTCCTAAATGGGGGTGAAGTCACAAGGAGCCTGTATGAGTTTCCTGCAGCTGCCATAACAAAAGGTCACAAAGTGCTTGGCTAAAAACAATAGGCATTTTAGTCTCTTACCGATCTGGAGGTCCAAAGTCTGAAATCGAGGCGTCGGTAGGACTGCATTCGCTCTGATGGCTCCAGGGGAGGGGCCTTCCTGGCCTCTTCCAGTTTCCGTAGCTCCAGGTGTCCCTTGGTCCTTCTTGCTTATAGGCGCATCACTGCGGTGTCTGTCTCCACCCTCAGATTGCATCTTCCTCACTGTGTGTCTCTGTGTCCAAATTTCCCTCTTCTCCTAAGGACATCTGCCACTGGACATAGGACCCAAGCCATTGTAGTATGACTTCATCTTAACTTGATCCCCTCTGCGAAGACCCTGTTTCCAAATAAGGTCATGTGCACAGGCTCCGGGTAGACATGGATTTTGGGAGACACTAGTCAACCCAGTACAGACTGATGACACCATGTCTCCTGGGGCTTCTCAATTCATCTTAGTGGCTCATGGAGTGACCTTTGCACCCCCAGTGGCCTAGGAGAGTTGAATGATGTCCACCCTCATGGTGGCCCTGCCACCCTGGCTGTACCTTCTCCAGCTTTCCTAGCTGAGACCTGGAAATATTAAGGCCAGGTTCTGCCAGGAGGCAGACAACAGGGATGCTGGGAGATGCCAAAGAGAAAAAGGTAGAGAGGAGAGACTACTGTTCTGTTTTTTTTCAAAGACTTTGAAGAGGGTGAAGCCATTGCCTCCGTCCCAACCCAACACATAAACATGGTCCTAAGAGCACAGAAACCCCTATGACTATAGTTTCACCTGACATTGTTGCTGCTCAGGGGACTGATCCTGAGCCTATAAAAATACCCTTTCTCTACTGCACCAGAGAAGGTGCCCAGAATGAAGTCACTCTTAGCTTCAAATGATGGTTGCAAAATCAAAGCTCTTTGTCTTGAAGGACATCTCACTGTGTCAAACCTCACTCAGTGTGTCCAGCTTCCCAGAGCTGTGCCTGGAGGGAATAGCTCCAGACCTGGCCAGCAGGTGCCCAGAGGGGTGCCCAGGGCTGGCGAGGCATGCATTCAAGCCCAGACCCCGATGGCTCCACATGCCAGCATCTCTCAGCCATGAGCTGGGTCTTTGAGAGATGATGCTCTACCAAGATCTTAATTCAAAGACATGAGGGTCTCAAGAGTGGCCCGAGTAGAGCAGTGGAGTGGGGCCTTCATTGACAGAGGGACCAACACCTGTGCAGGTGGAAATGGAGGGCTGTGTGTTATTTGGAGGGGAGCCTCTGGTCAGTCTATGCCTCATTGTCTCCATGAATACATGGGGCCCCTACCTGTTCAACCTCCCCACAGGTGCGTGGAGAGGGTCACAATGAGACAGTGCATCCCAAAGACCTTTGGAATGATAGAAGGCCAGTGGGATGCAGGGTTATGCACACACACCCAGAGGGGGCTGCAGTGGGACAATGTAGCTTTCTAGGGAAAAACATCCAAGATGTGCAGGGGACACATCTAATGTGACCCTCCCCCCGCAACTGGATGCAGGGCCAACAAGTGTGTGAGCATCCCTTTTAACGGGTGTAATACCCATAAGTGTGGTGTGGGGTTGCGTGCCCTGTCCCTCCTGGCTTCACTGGGATGGAGGCATTGCAAGAGCCAGGCTGCCCGCTTCCTGCCCACCTGGCCCGTGTCCTCTGTGGCCACACAAACAGGATGCTGGAGAAAGGCCCATCAAGGGCATGGGAGTGAGTGACTTCGAAAGCCCTGACATTTACACAATTTGTGCCTGTTGTGTTTATTTAAGGACTTTTCCTGTAAAGGGTGCAGGGCCCTTAGTGGCTGGATCTGTTAATGCCTCGTGCTTTTTGTGTTTAAATGTGCCACTTTCAATGACTGTCAATGTTGACCTAAGTGAGAAACATCCAAACATGTTTAGAGAGGAGACCCTGGGACCTCATTCCACACGACTTTTGTTCTGTGGAGAAAAATGAAAAAAGATAACACCAGAATTGGTTGTTTTTGTAAGTTGTGGCCTCCTTAACAAGCCTTGTCATGCATGTGGCTGTTGCCTCCCTGAGAGCCTCCGGGCTCTTTATGTTCCCCTCTTGGAAAATATCGACAGAAAGGCTTTCGGACAGATTATTAAGTGGGGGTTATTGGCATCATCACACTGAATTAATGGCTTTAATTTGAACATTTATTCGTTGGCTGAAGAAATATTTACTAGTGCTTTCTCTGTGGTGATATCATGCCGCACAATGGTTACACAGGGTCGGGGGTCCCTGCCCTGATGGAGCTCAGCATCCGTGGTGGAAGCCAGTGAGCGAAAAATCACCCACGTTCTAAGTGGTGTGAAGAGGGACAGGTTGGGGGTGATAAGAGCCCAAAGAACCTGGTCTGGGAAGCTGGGGGACCAGGAAGTCCAGGGAGGAAGACACCGTTAAACAGGTCTTTCAGGGAGAATAGAAATCAGCCACACAACTCGTGAAGCCAAAGGAAGTGGCAGGTTCTGAGGGGAAAGCTGGGGAAATGCCAAAGAACCAAAAGATGAGGGATCTGACTCATTATTCCACAGACTCAAGGCATCACACTCTACCCAAGACATGGACTAAAATAATTGATGGGGGAAAGCAATGCCACCGAAGTAGATGGGCAAGGGGCACAGGCCTTGAGGAATTCACATATGAACAATTAATATTGGGATGAGTCAGTCACTCTCCAACAAACTAGGTCTTTCAGTTATCCAGATGGGGCCTGTGCACCAGATGTCAAGAGAAGTCACTTGGTTTCTACCTCCTTTGTGGCCTTGGTGTGTCTCTTGGGGACATTAAGTAGCCTGGTAAGTTGGAGGATCAGAGAAGTCTCTTCGGGAGCCTGCATACTCCATCTCTCTGTCGCTCATTAGACTAACAAACACACATCAGAATGTTGTTATCAGCTGCCATTCTGTTTCAAGATGGCTCACCAAACCACCAATTGAAATGGATGGCGTTTGGTGTAGAACAACTCCTTTAAGTTGTCTGGATCAAGTGACAGACAAACAAATATGAACTGTCAGGCAGTGGGGTTAAAATCAAGTCCGACTTTATTGAATAACTGAGAACACAGTAAGGGGGTAAATGAATCAGTAGCCACTGGGCTCTGCTCGGTGCCAAGCTCTGCTAGTTACCGTGGCAGAGTCCCAGGGGCATCAGGCAAACACTTAACCCTAGGCTTGAAGGATGGACATTTCTGCATAGCCTCTCCAGCAAGAAGAAGAGCAGAAGCAAAGGCCTTGTGTCGGGGAGTCAGGAGGCAAGAGCTTGACTAAGCAGAGAAACAGCTTTGGGCCAGAATGGAGGATAATAAAGCTACAAAGGGAAGAGGGGACAGTATCCCAAAAGTTGGGAAAGCAAGAAGACCAACTGTAACCCTGGGATTTGTACAGGAGAGTCACTGGAAACGGGAGTCCTGGGGACATTTCTGCCATGGTCTGAGGGTTTGCATTCCCTCAAAAGTCAGATGTTGCAATCCTAACTCCTAAGGTGATGGCTTTAGTAGATGGGGCCTATGGGAGGTGCTTAGATCATGAGGGTGGAGCCCCATGCCTGGATTAGTGCCCTGATAGGAGAGACTCCTTCCACCGGGTGAGGACACTAGGAGACGTGAAGCCTGGGAGAGCTCACCTCACCCTGTTGGCTCTCCGATCTCAGACTTGGGGCTACGGAACTGTGGAAAATAAACTTCTGTTGTGTGTCAGCCTTGTGCACAGAGAGAGGATGGAGGACAGGGGAGATTTTGGAGCTGGGAAAACCACTGAGAAGGCAATGGAGCGCCCAGGAGAGAGAGAGAGAGAGAGGCAGCTTAGCACAGTGGCAGAATCTTGTGTATGAGAATTCACACCAATCAGGGTTTGAACCTGGCCTTGCTCTTTTCTAGAACAATCTGCCAACTTCCTGAGCCTCCAGTTCCCTCATGTATAAAATGAGTCCATTTCTTATGAGGCAGTAGCAAGTTCATCTTAGTGAAAACATTTACCTGGCAGGTCCTTATGTGTGCCCTAGGTACAAGTCTCAGAGACCCAGGCCCGCAGGGTCCTTCCCTGAAGGGTTCTGCTGAGGATCCCCTTGGTCCTTGCCACTGCCCAACTGGTGACTCAGAAAAAGCTCTCTGTGGGGCATGTGGGGGGTTTTAGAATGCTAGAACACTGGAATGGCTCCCTCTTCCAACATGTAATTTAAAATATGAGCAATGTTAGACCTCTGATACAAAAATTACTGATATGTTGGAATTATGATGTTTTAGATTTCTTTTTTTTTAATGGAAACTTCCAGATTAGTTCATGGAAGTGAACTAGACCAGGTTTTTCTGGCTCCCCTTAAATATGGACTTGGTCTGTAGGGGGCAGCACTGGGGCATGGCTTCTTGGTCATCTTTTACCCCGGGCTGTGCTTTCTTGAGAGTGTTCATCCCACATCATTCTGTCCCCAATCACGTTGGTGATCACACCTCAGTTCTGTTCACTCAGAATGACATATCAGTTTTGGGCAAGGATTGTCACCAGGCCGCCTTCCCACCCATCCATCCGTGCACCGTCCATGTACCAGGGTGTGTTGATTTCTTCCTTCTAGCAGCAGTGGGGCAGACCCAAAGAGAAGTCGCACTTGGTCCCAGCCTACCCAGAGCTTGCATTCTCTGGAGAATGGACTTGAGAGCAGTCCCGTATTAGCCAGGATAGGCTGGGCTATCGAACAGGAGTGGATGACAGTAGATTCTGTGAAATAACTAGAATGAACGGTCTGACAGCCAAAGCTGAATACTCCTGACTATTCCGGGAGAGAAATTTCATCGGGGCAATAGGCCAGTGTTTGCAGAGCCTAGAGAACCCCCACCCCCAGCCTGTCTGACCGAATTAGCACCAGGTTAACTGTTTGATTAGAAGCTTTGTAGGTTCTGCTGAAAAATCTATCAGAACATATCAGGCCAAACGGGAGCTGTCTTTCCATTGGTGGCTAGAAACAATGACACCCTCAGCACAAGGAGGAAGGCCTCAGCTTCTTACCCAGCATGGAACCCGAGGTCTCCACGGGATCAGCCTCCTGGGGAGAGCAGACTTTGCTTTTTCCAGAAACTACTTGGGACGCACCTTGGCTCCAGCTCTTCTTCCAGATGCAAGAGGAACCAGCCTCCTGTGGGCTCCTCTGTGCACAAAGAGGCCTTGGGTTAGAAGCATAGGGAGCTGCTCATCCAGGTTGGTGGTTTTCTTCTCCTTTGCTATAAAGAAAAGCCATAGCATGAGGACTGAGAACAGTTGCAAAAGCCAGGGCTGGCTCTGTAGACTGGAGAGGTAAAGATTCATGGCTTCCCTGCAGGTGGGGCCCAGGGAGCTCCAGGCTTCTGTCTCATTGTGGGTTTGGGTCCAATAATTCCACATCTCTGAATCTGTCCCTCACACCTGTCATTGGAGGTGTTGGAAGATTTTCTCTTGTGCCCCATTATCATTGCTGTGGCCTCTTGGCCGCCATGACTCCGTATCTGCCTCTTGTGTATCGAAGCTGAACGCATCCTTCTGCACGGACAAACGCAACTCTTCCTACTTCTCTTACCTAATTAGGCTACTGCAACACTGCCTAGCCCTAGGTAGGTAAGTAAATCCCCCCCATTAATCTGCATTTATCATAGCTGCCTTCCTAAATTGACAGTGACTGGCAATGTCTAAACTAACTCTTCCATTTATAAGTAGAAGATGCAATTCAGATAAATGAACCATTAATGCCTGACGACGCGAAAGAATCATTACAGAATTGTCAGCCTGGGGCAGAACTAGTGCTCCCAGAGGTGAGGTCCTGGCCAGCTCCATCTAGATGCCCAAGTGCGAGCGGCTTTTTGGAGTCACGAGAGGTCCGCCAGGCTGCTGTGTCCTTCTGGAGTGGGCGGGGCTTCCTAGCCCCTTTACTGTAGTGTTTGAATAGCATTCATGCCACCTGACCTACGGAGTACTTGTCCATTTAACTACTGCCTGACATCGCCTCCCTGCCCCAGCTTCATCTGCTCAGGCCACCTTACTTGGCAAAATACCCCAGAATAGGTGGTTTAAATAAAGAAATTAATTTTCTCACAGTTCTGGGGACTGGGCAGTCCAAGATAAAAGTTCAGGTAAGACTCACTTTTTTTTAAAAAGTTTTATTTATTTATTTGACAGAGAGGGAGAGAGAGAGAGAGCACAAGCTGGGGGAGCAGCAGAGGGAGAAAGAGAAGCAGACTCCCCGCTGAGCAGGGAGCCTAATGCAGGGCTCGAACCCAGGATCCTGGGGTCATGACCTGAGCCAAAGGCAGACACTTAACCGAATGAGCCACCCAGGCGCCCCAAGACTCACTTTCTGACAAGAACTTACAGATTACACCTCTGGCCATGTCCTCACATGGCCAAGAGAAAGAGAAATCTCTGATTTTTTCCCTTATTTATAAGGACACAGGTTCTATAGAATCAGGGCTCTGCCCTTAGGACCGCATTTAACCTTAATCACCTCCTTAAAAGCCCCATCTCCAATACATTCACCTTCAGGATTTGGGTTCCTACATATGAACTTGGGGGATGCATTTCAGTCCACAGTAACCCCTCTAAGACACAAACTGCTTGGTGGTAGGAATTTTTCTGTTTCACCCACTATCGTATCCCCATTGCTTAGAATACGATCTGGTATATTATAGGCACCCCATAACTATATGTTGATTGAATAACAAGTAAATTTGGGCTAGAAGACGAGCCATGCCCTAGTCAAAGCAATGCTGGACAGCGATGTCAGAGGCGTTTAAAGGCTTTTTGTCTTAATGACCTGTGCTTCGGGGTTTGGGTGACCGTGATGCCAGGGCCGTCCTGCCCACCTGCCCGCCGGGCATAAGCTTTATGTCCTCCACGGAGGGAGCGGTGACATGCACCCAGAACGGCGCCCTCTACCAGCTGACACATAGGGCTTTGTCCTTCCTGTTCTCTCTCATGTACTTGATCCTATTTAATCTTTACAATAACCCTTGAGGTCAGCATCTTTATCCTCTGTGTGTAATAGGCAGGGAGGCAGGGGAGGTGTGGGGGAAGAATGCTGTGTTGTAGGTAATCCAGGGGAGGGGCAGAGCCACGGTTCAAACTCAATCATTCAGAAATGGCCCTGGGGACTGGCGGCGCTTGCAGAGCCTGCCCTGGGCTGGAAGATGGGCAGCTGGGCTGTGTGTGTGGATTTCTCTCACCAAGGAGCTCCCTCTCTGTCCCAGGTCCCTTTTGGCTCATTTCACCTGGAGAAGGGAGAATGCACGCAAGCCCCAAGCCTTTCAGGCCAGTGTGGGTCGGCCAAGCCTCCAAGCCCACTCTCCTCTTTGCCTGTCCGGGGCTCTATCCAGGGAGGGAAGGATGCCCTCCTCCTGGCAGTGGCCAGGTCAACACATCCCCAGGCATCAGGTTCTGCGGGCAGGGCATCCAAAGGCAAAACTGATAGCAGGTGAAACAGTAATGGGGTTAATCAGGCGGGGGCAGCGGGCTATGAAGGGGAATATTTTGGAATCAGGGACCTCCCCAGAGCACCTCAAAAGCACTGTAAAGGGAACTGCTAATACTCTGCCAGACGGAACCCAAGGGAGGGCCCAGTTGAGCTCCTGCGGCTTGTCCCCTGGGTCCCACCCCACGGGATCTGCAGGACCTGCCCGTGCGTTAGTGTGGCCGCTGGGCTGAGGCCAGTGCCATGTCTTTATCCTGCTGTGTTCAGCGGGGAAATTTCCCCCTTCGCGTGCACCAGGAGTCCTTGCTTCATTATTCAGGAAGTCTGTAAGTTGCTGCTCAGCCTACTTAGCCACATTTACATATTTAAATCACAATTAATTGGAAAATTACAGTAAGGTGTGAAGTGGGAATCATTTCTTTCGAATGAGCATCTATGCTTGTTGATGAAACCGAGTCATTTGTTTCTTTCCAGGAAGTCTTCAGACCCCCAGCTGGGCAGGTGTGGGCCTGGCACGTGTGAGCAGCCTCTGCACCCCCACACCCCACTTTGCCAGAGGCAAGAGGCATCGGCCCGGCAGCAAGGATGGGTGGGTGAAGGAGCCCCAGGGCAGGTGGGGACTGGAGCTTTCCCTGGACAGGCACCCGATCCCATGGGGGATTTCCTGGAGGTCGGTTGAATGACAGGGATGTCCCTGCTTCATCCCTGGAGAGCCTGGGCCCTGCGCTCTGTTGTCCAGGGTTCTCGTCACCACAGTGGGGTGACATGATACAAGACAGGGCACCCAGCACCCCCAGGGCTGGGGCCCCAACTGCCCTGTGTCCACTGGGGCTCCAGACCAGAGCACATGAATTCACTGGCAGTAAGAGCAATAACGGAGGCCACTTGGTGATAACTTCTCGTCCCCTGTGCCGAATGGAGAGCTTGGAGTCCCATCTCCTCTCCCTTCCAGTGACCTCCCCCACAGTTATCGGGACTGAAGCTGAGAGAGGTCACCCCACCAGTAAAATCAGGAAGCTGGGATTTGAACTTGGGCAGCCTCGCTCCAAAATTTGTTTGCTGCTTCCCACAGAAGCTGCCCTCTCTCTGCCGACCAGGCAAGGGGGGCCGGCAGGGGAGGTCCTGTGTGAGTGCATGGGCCCTGATCCTTACTTCCTGGTGCTGGGAGCCAGCATGAGAGGACGCTGTGTGCTCATATGGATGTGCCCTGAGGGTATGACCCAGGGACAACCACCGTGATGGCAGCTGGACTCGAGTCCCACAGCCCGGGGGACGCATGGAGTGCAACGCCCCTTGAGCAGCCAGGGCATACGGGGCCTCCTCCAGCGTCGGGGAGGCCTGAAGAGGGGCAAAGGTGCTTGTCCTCATGCATCGGGGTGCCTGCGCCCACAGCCAGCAGCTGATGTCTTTGCCGGAAGCAGCACCCACCTTTTCACTGGGACCCCGTGGCTCTGAACCCCCGAGCCCCCCACCGGCAGCAGCTCCACGGGGTCGGCGGGGGAGGCAGACAGACCTTTCCTCTAACTGAGGGAGGCCTCTGCCTACCTACAATGGTGACGCGGATACTAAGGTAAGCAGTAATCGGAGTAAGAGCCGCTGGGGACTTTCTCGGTATGGGAGCACCGGGATTCATTCCCCTTCCCACAAACAGGACTGATAAGTGGCAGGCGTTTGTCTTTCTAGATCTCTGAGTCGCCTTGTGAGTTTGCTCTCATCTGAGGCAGCCATGCCTCATTGCAAAGCCAAAGGTCCGCTGGTGTTTCTGGATATTTAACGCCTGCACAATCAACCAATCGCGTTACGTAATGTGTTCTTTAATGCTCCATTTATTTCGTAATTGAACATTTGTGCTTTCTGTTAGGGTGCATTGATTTTCACTTTTAAAAATTCCATTTGTAAGTGCAAGGCACTCTCAGATTTGAGGCGGGGCACACGGGGCCCTGCAGCAGATCGGGCCGGCTTGCAGGGTCCCTCAGCTGCCTTCCGCCGCTCCCTCCACGGCCTGGAGCCGCGCCTGCACCAGTCCAACTCACTCTCATGCGACCCTAGTGCTCCCCGCTTTTTGAAGGTGGGGAGGGCGGTGCGGGCAGCCTGATGAAGGACAGACCACCGCTCTGAAGGGCAATGTGGATCCCGATTCAAACCAGGCAGCCGAGTCCAGAGCCCAGCTCGAGACCACGGCAGGATGCTGCCTCGGACGCCAGGTTCATATCCAGAGGCTTGTCTCCCTCGCTGTGCACCTCGCCCCCTCCACCCCACATCCGGCAGGGCAGGATTCTGGCTGGAGGGACTTCTGTTCCTCTTAGCAACCCCTTGTCTTGAGCAACCTCTGCTCTCTCTCCAGTCTGTGGGCTCTGGGCTTCCTGCGTTCAGGACCACCTGCAGACCGCACCGCCTCACTCTCTGATGAGCCCGTCCTGATGCCGAGCGAAAGGCAGAAATCAATAGTGAACTCGGGCTTCCTGCGCCCGCAAGGCCCAGAAGCTGCCTCCCCAGCCCAGTGTCGTCCAGGCAGAGCCAGCTGTGGGGAGAGGGGAAAGATACATGGACTGATGAAGTCCCCCGCGTTTCGACCTGCCCGTGTGCGCCCGTCATGCTGTGCGCCTCCTCACCGGCGTCTGGACCTGTCCGGTTCTGCTTTCACGCACACGCCCCTTCCTACAAGAACAGACGTGTCTGTGCTGCTGTGCATGTGGGTCTGAGTGCATATGGGCATTGGGGGGGTGCCTGTGTGTGAGCTGGGGTCTGGGGAAACAAGTGTGTGTGTGTAGGAGTGCATGTGTGTTCTGTGTTGACCTATGTATTGTTGAGTGTAGCGGGGCATCTGTTCCAGGACGTGTGTAGACCGTGTGCGTGCTGTACATACCTACCCACGCGCACGCGTGTGTGTGTGTGTGTGTGCGCGCACACCTGCGGCCTCAGGGACGTGATTTACTGTGTGCGCCACAGGCTGAGGAGTGGGCTTAGGCTCATCTCACACCTGCGTTAGCCACACATCTGTGGGCGGGCTGCCTGCCCACGCGACCCTCCGGAACAGACCCTACCCGTGGTCCCTGTTCCTCCCAAGCAGCCATAGCAGTGCCATGGGGCCCTGCCACTCTGCCTATCGCTGATTTTCTTGGGGTAGACACTGAACTCAAAGATATCTAGTTTTTCTACTGACCAGTGACCTGTGGTTCAATAAGATGAATTGAGATAATGGGATTGTTCCCTTAGAAATCCTAACTTTGATATTCTCCATGTGGATAGCACTTTCTGCCCTGTGGCCACTGGTAGCTTCTTTCATGTTCTGTGCATCGGGCCATTGGTGGAGACTAAAACCAGAAGCTGGAATTCCTGCTGTCGTTTTAAAAGTCACTAGAAATCCAAAAGCCCTGGTGGGCTTCAGCCCCTGCTAGTGTTCTATTTCCGGATTTTCATGAAATTCCTTTCCTGCTTTTTCCAGCATACCCACTAAGTTTGAGCTAGCTTGAGTGAGCTGGATCTTTCCCCAGGTACCAGAACACTCGGTCCTCCCTAGCCTCCCCAGCCTGTAGCACTAGAGGGCTCGTAGGATTAGGGGACTCTGAGGAAGTTCCCACTGCCCACCATTTCACCATCTGACCTCTTCCATCTGGTCCTGAAAACGTTTCTGTCTTCGAGAAGTCTCTGTTGCGTACAAGTCACGGTGGGTGGCAGTGAGGGTTGGCGGGACAGCAGCCTGGGGCATTTAGGTCCGGGTCTGGTCTAACTGTTACGTTCACCTTGAGTCCCTCTTGTTTAGTCATTTCTTTCATACGACTCATTTCTCCAAAAATCCAGTGCAGTGCATGGTGGGGGTGTGGACACACACACACACACACACAGTAAATGCAATACCAGACCCAAGACAGACAACCAGCAAGATCATCATCTCAGGAGATGTTCTGTTACATAAAGTGTAGGTAGATTGAGAAAAGCACTGGTGGTCTCACCACGCTTGGCCACTTTTCAAAGAGAGCAGACCCACCTGCCCGAAGGCATCATGTGCTTCCCTCATGGGATGCCCCGAGTCAGAGAAAACACGCAGCTCTGTTTCCTGTGTGTGAGTGCTGATTTTACCCTCACTAGGGAACTTTGCCCATCCTGTCTTCCTCAATCTAGAATTAGTCTGTGGGTTGTGTTCGTTTCCTAGGGCTGCCACAACCAAGTACCACCAACTGGTAATATGAACTGGCTGGAAACAACCCATTTATTCTCTCACAATTCTGAAGACCCAACGTCTGTAAATAAAGCATTGGCAGGGCCATGCTCTCACTGAAGGTTCTAGGGGAGGACCTCTCCTTGCCTTGTCCTAGCTTCTGGTGACTGCTAGTTACTCCTGGCATCTCTCAGTCCCTTGACTGGCAAAGTCACCGCTCCAAGCTCTGCCCCCACCTTCAGGTCACCTTGTCCCTCTGTCTCCGAGTCCCAATCTCTCTCTTCAAAGGACACCAGTCATATTGGACTTAGGGTTCACCCTGTTTCAGTCTGACCTCGTTGTACCTTGATTACATCTGTAAATACCCTCTTTACAACACTCACAGTTTTCTGGTGGATGCATTTTAGGGAGACCTTATTCGACCCAGTGTGTGGGCAAAAAATAAGATTCAAAAAATGAAATGTTATGATCAACTGTCTGAAGGCAGCGTGGGATTCCATGGAAACTCAAGAGACTCCTCACGACTACCAGATTGGTATAAAAAGCAAGGGCTGAAAAATGTCCCAAGCAGGAGCCTTCAAGATGTGAGGTGGCCAGTGAGTCTCCAGACAGCTGTGCCCAGACTGCCTCCATCTTTCCTCAGGTTGGGTGTGACAGCCATGACAGAAGGTGTTCTAAGCTCTTTGTCCTTTGGCCCCGGAAGGCCACTGCTTTTCCAGGCTCTCTCTCACTCTCTGGCTGAAATACTGTAGCATCTAAGGTTGGGCCCCTGGAAAAAGGTGGCTGAGTCTTCTCTTGCCAAATGAGCAGTGATACAGTTCAGACACCAAGGGGCCCACACTTGTGAGATTGCTCTCCTGGGACGGTCAGCTAAGGAGGTCCTGAAGATGGCTGAAGTTGGCCAGGTGAAAGCCAGGGAGTCTGGCAGAAAGTTCCAGAAGTCAGAAAAGCACATGGCAACATCGCATCCAAGAGCTAACCAAAAGAAGTGTTCTTGCGTCCATTCTGAGCTTGCTGACTTCTCTCCTGAAGCAGACTTCTCTAAGGCAGTGCTCGAGCCCACAGTTTAGGCATATGCTTTATTGCACTGTTGCAAGGGGTTGCCTAGTGTTCGCTGAAGAAATGCCAAATATTTTAAACTCTACCTTCTTGCCTGCATGGCACTAAATTTTCTTGTTCCTCTCGATTACATCTTACAGAGACAGTAATTCATTCCAGATGTCCAAATCAGAGCAGGTGACCATAATTTCAAGGAAATCCAGTGTTGTGTTATATACTTTCCCTTAACTTATTCAAGCCTTGCACAGTTTTTGGAAATGATGTTTAATAATGAATAAGCATGGTATGTCCCTTTGAAGTTAAAAGGGTAAATTGCATGAAAGGAAAGTCCACAAAAAATCATGCTTATTTCTAGAAATGTGTTTATCAAATATTTTAAGGGCAGTCCCGGGAGTAAGTAAGAAATATAGTTTACATCATGACCCTGCACTCATGTTTACATAGTTGAAACAAAAATTTGAGAAGACAATGCTTATATGAAATCCATTTTGATTCTTATCTATTCTGTCCCCGCTTGTTGTTGCTATTGTTTTTAATGCTGGTCATGACCCTTTAAATTGATTTCATAGCCCACTGATATTTCATACACTTGAAAAAGTGTTTGTTCTGGAGTTATCAAAACATCCGCCATTTTAGCAAGTTTCTCCCTCTTTCAGATATTTCTGAGGGTTCAAAATTGAGACCAAGGGGGTATAGAAGGAAGGTTATTTCTGTATGCTATTTTAAAATTAAATTTATAATTGAACTGATCTTGAAATATTATTGTCCTCCACTGGTGTTTCCAAGGCAAGCTGTAACTGGTTCAAGGGCACTTTCAGATAGAGGCTGTGCCCAGAGGAAGCTCAACTGCTTGATGCCCTGCTGAGCCGTCCAGCATCGTTCTCTGGAAAGGACAAAGTTCTCACTAGCACTATGGCTGGCCGTGTGGGTCCAGGCAGTGGAGTCTTTGGGTATGACATGATACCATGGTTTGGTAAATATGGGCAATCGTCACTGATGGACAAGGTGTGTGCATGAAATGTCAGGTACAACCCAATCCCCTTCCATCCATCCATCCATCCATCCATCCATCCATCACAACAGCATGATTTTTTCATTAAGAAAAATGTCAAATATACTCACAAATGGAAAAAAAAAAATGTATGATGAATCCCCTAGTACCCATCAGCCAGATTAAATAGATATTAGCAATTTGCCTCACTTGATTTGTGTGTGTGTGTGTGTTCCAGTATTTAAAATCACATTCCAGATATGATCTCATTCTACTTCTATGCACCTCATTGTGAAACTCTGAAGAATACAGACATTTTCTCATATGAACACAATGCCATTATTACAGAACAAGGAGAAATATACATTTGGAGTCATCACTAAATACCTCACCCCCAATCAAATGTCCTCAGTTGTCTCTGGCCTCGTGAAATTTGGCTTGTAGAAATCCAGGTCCACAAGGCCCACGCTTTACATGTGGTCATTAAGTCTCCTTATGTCTCTTTAAATTTACATCAGCCTTCCCTTTTCTTCTATTTTGTGACTTTGATTTGTTGAAGAAGCCAGCTCAGCTGTCCTTCAGAATGAATTTGTCTGTTGTTTCCTTCTTGTGTCATTTAGCACCTAATAATAGCCCCATATTTCCTGTAAACTGGAAGCTAATTCCAAAGGCTTGATTAGATTGAGTTTTTTTTGTTGTTGTTCTTGTTTTTTGTTTGTTTGTTTATTTTTTGCAAAGATCCCTCAAGTACTGCCTGTGGCATTATATCACGAGGCCCGTATTGTCTGGGTGTTCATTTTTAATGATACTGAAATAGATCAAGGAGTTCAGATGGCAGCATGATGCCCCCATTGCAAAGTTCACCAACAACCTTTCCCCCAAAGGTTTCATATACCAATGATCGCTTCCTGAATCAGCTATTTTCTTGGGGTTCACAAACTGGCAATTATTCCTTTTATCATCCTTTCCATTTCATCAGCTGGAATTTTTCTAGAAAGACTTTACATCATCAACTAGGTTTATTTGATTTCTCCCAAAATAGTGTTCGTATAAAAGCATTACACACTATGTAATTTCAATTGTTTGAATTTTTCTGCTCAGTGAACAGATATGAGTACTGATATACAGTTGACCCTTGAACATCATGAGGTTTAAGGGCACTGGTCCACACACAGTTGGAAGGCTAAGGATAACTTCTGACTCCTTGAAAATGTAACTGTTAATAGCCTATTGTTGACCGAAAGCCTTATTGATAACAAATAGTCAATGAACATATGTTTGTTTTATATGTATTGTAGACTGTATTCTTACAATAAAGTAAGCTAGAGAAAAGAAAATGTTATTAAGAAAATCATAAGAGAAAACATGTTTACAGTACCGCACTATGTTGATTGAAAAAAAAATCCACGTATAAGCGAACCCACACAGTTTAAGCCTGTGTTTTTCACCAGTCAACTGTATTTATTATATCGATACTCATGATGTAAACCTAGAATGATTCATCCCAATGAGCATGCCATCTATATGTCTGGTTGTTTCTTTGGGAAGGAAGAGTCAGTGATGACTGGCTGACTTAGGTAAACAGAGTTGCTTCCTTTCCCATGAGGCTGGCATACCAGAGGCCCTGCTAATTCGTATGGCCTTTTCCAGACAGGTCCAGGAAAGTGTCACATGTCTAAACCCAGTCTTGGTAACTATGCATGGCTACCCTCTCCCCACCCCGCCCCAGGAATCCCATTGGAGGACTTGACATCTCTAGTAGGGAGAATCTACCATGTTGGATTTGGAGAGTGGTGGGGAAGAGAGCAGAAGTAGTGGGAAGACATGGATGGGGAAGAAACAGCTGTAGGTATGAAGATTCTCACCATGAGCTCTTCAGTGATTCTAGGAAGGAGTCTTGAATCCAGTTAATGGACAGGTCTTTCTTGCTGCCATTTTTCATCAGTCTAACTGTATGAGGAGTTCTTTTCATCCTAGTCAACATACTCACACACAAAGCCATGACTTAGATGGCATGTCAATCTTCCCATAATTTCCTTATAAAACATAGCATCTGAGAGTTGACCATTGAGACTAGGAAGGTGAGGTGTTGGCTGCAAAATGGGAAAATGTCTTCACTATCAGTTGATCCTGACTTTTGGTATCATATTAATATGGAATTAGGTTGAGATAAGGAGGGGGCAGTCCAGAAGTTTATGGTAAAAGTCACTCTCCCACACGCCCCTCTGCTCCAAAAATGTGGTAACGTGCTCATCCACATAGACCCCAATGTCTGAGCCCAACCAGGTATTTTTTTCTAACGCAGAGATAAAAGCAAATGATCTGGCTTCCCCCATGAGTGTTCAACTGGTTAAACTGGAATAAAGAGTACAGGTTACAGATTCAACTCTACTCTCAACTCACCGTGGGCTGTTATGTGGGAAATGGTCTGAGCAGGCAATCAATAACTCATGTATTTACTAGTCAGTCATTTGACGAGTCCAACTAGCTGTTTGCAACATCATAGGTAGCTTGACCGAATGCAAACTTCTTTTCCCAGACTCTTTTGTGTATGTACACATAGCCTAAGGATGATCTGTAAGTATATCTCCAAATATTTTTCTTTTGGCTTCAGCAGACTCCAGACATTTGATCAAGTACATAGGCCAAGGCGGATACCCTGGTACACATAATGGTTGTGGAGAAGCCTGTTGTGCCTGGTTATTACAGATCACACGTAACAGTGTGTAAAATCTCCCGCTGTTCAGAGATTCTTGTACTAAGCAGGTTAATTAAACCTTAATTTGAATCTCCCAGCTTATACGGGTCTGGCCTTAAAATTATCCTACCTAATTCTCTGTCTATGTATGCGTTAGTGAAGGAGGGAGAGGTAAGGTAAGGCATTTTATATGCCTGAGTCATTAAATTGGCTTAATCTAATTAGTAGGTTGTGAAACAGTTGAAGGGATTTGATCGACATGCCACTTCAGGAAAGCCAGTATATTTTAAAATATTATTTTTCTTTGCAAAACACCAGCTGTAATGTTTTTGGTATGATAACAATTCATGGTAAAATTAAATTAGCCAGCGAAACCTAGAAATCCCATGCAGATACACTCGTCTCAGGCACCTATAGCTCCGGATGGGGCTGCAGGACCCCCAACTTCTTGAGACAATGGCAACTTCAGTGTGGCTGTGGGGCATTAAACTAACTTTATGACTCAAACATCTGGATATTTGTAAATTCCCAAATGCTTGGCAAAATACAGCCATGGCTTTCATCCCCCAGGACCGTTACTGCTTATGACCTGCCCCCCCCCACCACAAGCCCCCCACACCATCCCCAAATGCTCCTGGTGTGGAACCCAGACATTAAAGCTTACCCTCCTTTTTACCTTTACAATTGCAAATATAAATCAATCTGTTGTCACTGATGAGCCCTCTGGGAAATTCTCTGTCTCAGCTCAGGACATTAAAAAATGTTTGTGAGAATTTTCAAAACCCAAGCACACATTTGTCCTACGTCTATTGCCAGCCATCAGGCCACTAGAAGGGCTTTCATGATAGGGAAAAGCAATGTGATTTCTCCAGTTCTGGATCCCTATTTCATAATAGGTTGAGTCTATCCTGTATTTAGGAAGCGCGAAATTCCCACCATAGCCCGTGCACCTCGGCGCACTGTACAAAAACATGATCAAAATAAGCAAGGCGTATACTTCTGCCCTGAGGAGCAGGAAGACATCAAATAAAGGTAAGAACATCCTATAGGTCTTGTAACACAGAAGTGTTTTGGGTGGTTGAACTTGAGAAAAGGGTGCACTTTACTAGTGGAAGTCCATTCTCAACTCACAACAGGAGGCTGTGTGAGAAAACGGTCTAAAAACAGACAATCAATAAATATATCGCAAACACAGTATGCTGTTAAATGGTCCAGTCTTCGGATGTCTTTGAAGAAATGGGGAAGTTGTAGGAATAACTAACCAAAAATAACCAGTGGAAACACTTACATATATGAACAAGGGTCTCTGAAGGAAGTTGCAAAACATTTACTGCCTGGTTGACATCCCATGGAGATAAACGTAAGGGAATCTCTTGTTTAGAAGATGCACCCCTTTCAGCCAATGGTCCTCCTGCTCCGAACAAGCATTTTGGGTAGAACCAATCTCAGGACCACAGTCCGGAATCTCAGATTCCAGGTGTGGACAGGGAGGTGGAGGCTTCTGGCACCATGATCTCATGCTCCCGTGGGGACTCAGGGCCCCCGCTGGTCAGGACTGATGGGTTGGCGCGTCACCTTGAAAGGATAGACCTAGAGCTCAATGGGTTCCACCACGTTTGTGGAGTGACCCGAGAGCACTCCTGGGTGCCACGGAGAGTGTGTCAAAGCCATTCCGCCAATGAGAAAACAAAGCCTTAGAAATCAGGGTGCCCACTTGTCTCTTGCCAGATGCCAGCCTTCTGGGCTGGTAGCTTAGCTAATAGCAGGGATTCTGAAGTCAGGCTCTCTGAGTTTGAATCCAGACTGCCACGTAATAGCTGTGTGGCCTTCAAGGAGTCACCTTAATCTCTCCGTGTCTCTGTGTTCTCATGGGTCAATCAGGGCTGACCGCAGTTTCTACCTCACAGGAGTAAACAAAATAGCGTATGGGAAATGCTGAGCAAGTGCCCGCATGGGAAGGATGATGCAAGTCTTAGTTATTATTTTGGGCGTTTCCTGCAGCCAGACCAGGCAGAATACTAATGGGTGTCCTCGCCATGGTGCCACCAGCCAGGGTGGGCATTTGCCTTGGGTCCCCTCCACAGGGTCATGCTGCTAGAGGTACTGGAACCATCTTTGTGGAGGTCTCGGGTGACTGGCGTCCGGCCATGAGGAGAGCTAGAGGCAGCCAGGCTTTTGTGACGGGAGCTGCTGGTAATGCTTTCAGAGACTCCATGGCAACCCGGGCCTCCGATCATCTTGCCTGGCCATAAATCTGGTTTCCTCCTCCTGCTTGGCGCACGCTGGCCTGTTTTCCATTACGCGCCAGCCGCCGAGGGCAGGTCTCCTTAGGAGCACTGCTGCCTGTCTCTACCTCTTTCACCGTCTGTATGTCCATGTCTTGCAGGTTCTGTGGAGCTTGAGATGTACAGTGCAGGGGGCCTGTGCGTTTCAGTGTTGGTCCGCATGCAAGACGGCACCACGTCTGCGGGCAGAACGGGCTGGTGGGGCAATAATGTGTCCTTGCTTCCCTATGGGTATTCTAGAAGACAGGGAAGCGTCTTCCTTTTGTTTTGTGGGCCACTCCAGTAAAATAGTCCATGCTTTTTTTTTTTTTCTAAACAACTTGCACAACGGACATCTCTCCCACTCGAAGCACCTACAGTGCCTTTTCAGGAGGACATGACAGGTGCTTGGCTGGGAAAGTAAAGACCTGGAATGAGGTGGAGAGGCTGACTTCTCCCCATAAGCCAGGGCTCCTCAACCTCAGTGCTCCTGCAGTTGGGGCTGAGTAGTCCTCTGTTGTGGGGTCATCCCGTACACCATGGGATGTTCAGCAATGCCCACGGCCACTGCCCCCATGCCAGGGGGACCCCTCCAAGTCCACAATCCAATCATGGTGCCCACTCTGCTGACCGCAGGGGCTGAATGTCCTTCCTGTGGATGTTGAGATGGAAGGAGTACCTTCACAGCCTTGCCCTTGCAAATCTCTACTCATGCAGTGGGGGCCTGGCCTGGCTCCTGGGGCCCCGCCACTCGGGGGTGATTCGCTGCACCCCAGATGGAAGGGGTCATGAGGAGGTATGAGTGTCAGTGGTGGGCCAAGGACAGGAGGCTAGGACAGTGCAGTCTCCCCCAGAGGCAGAATGAAAAACACTAGTGTTGGTGTAAACTCGGAAGCAGGGGGTGCCGGACTTAGGGGCGCAGCGTTACGTGGATGGCTGATGTAGCAGGAGATTCGTTAATTCCCAGAGTGAATGAGCAACAGGACCTCCCTCATAGGAAAGAGAGAGGAAGGGGTCTTTTCATTCTTCAGGTGAAATCAGTTCAGTGTTGTCATCCTGGTGTGTGTCTGTTTCTTTTGGAACTGCCTGACCATGCGGTTCATCCGTGGGTGCAAAGACGCCCCCCGCCCCTGCCGCCACCCCTGACCCTGGGATGCACCTCCAGCCGAGCTCTGCTCTGTCCCTTAGAAGCCTCTTTGCTCCCATGTAAGCTGCAGTCCCGAAGGCCGAGGACAGGGGCCTTGGGCGCGTGTGACCCAGAGGCAACACTCAGCATGGACATTGGATGGACTCTCATAACATTTGCTTTTGTATAAATTGAGAGATTTGGTGGTCATATTAAATTCAGCCGTGGTCTGGCTCTTTCATTCCTGCCAGCACTGAGGTGGGTTTGTGTGGGTCGGTTTAGAGTTCCCTTTCCTCCGGCGGGCTGGGCTGGTGTGGCCTTGGAGAGGCTCCATGTGTTTGGAAGCGGCCAGTGAGTGAGGGGCCTAGGGTCAGTGGGGGTGCCGGGTGCCCCTGTAGCTCACGGCTGCAGTGGACACAGGCCTCCCTTAGGTCCTACAGAGTCTTCTGCTCTGCTTCTCAGCCCTGGGCCTGGGGGCGGCTGGGCCACAAGGAGGATGCCCACCCGCTTTTCCTACAGCACCACTCCCAGTAGCAAGGCTGGGGGCCAGGGGCGGCAAGGTGGTGCCTGGTTCTAGTGTGACCTGTGGGTTCCGGCTCAGCCGCAGAGCACCAGCCGGGCCTGACCTCCTCCCGCTCCACGACTGTCCTCCCCCTTGGACCGCCCGTCCACCTACACTGAGTATCGGGCTCCACGACCGCTTGGGAGCAATGCCTCCGGTGCATTCTCTGTGACTTATACCCTGTATCGGACCCCGACTCGTAGGGGCAAGAATGCACGTCCACAGGCATCTTCTTTAGGCCGGAAAAGGCTCCCATTCAGGCTTCTGAGCACAATAGGACCCGTTTTGTCCCGGCTGCGCGAACCTCAGGCGGCAGGTGGGGGAGAAGCCTCTTCAAGAAAACGGTGCTATTTCTGCTCTAGGTCTAGTCCTTTGTCTAGGATCCTGTGGAGGGAAGGTTCGTGTTTCTTGGACATCCCAGGTCACTTGCCCAGTGCCTGTGATGAGGTGGTCTCCGTGCTTTTCCTACTCTTTGTCGAGTTCTTAAGCAGTGCTAATGGGTCAGACGGTACCACTTGACTGAGCTTCGTAACACTGACTGGGTGGGTCCTGCCTGCCCCTGTCCCCTTTGCAGAGATGGGGAAGTGGGGGCACAGGGAAGAAACTCGCCTGCCCGACACCATCTGCTCAGTGGTACCTATCGCCTCCCTCGCGAGCAAATCACACTGACTTTCTTGCCTTTTCCCTTTTTTTTTTCTTCTTCCTGGCCTTTATGGTTTTTCAGTTTAGATGCTAATGACCTAAGTGAGAACACAGAAAGAGAATGAACACAAATGTTGTGTTTTACTAAAAATATCAGAGAGACAGAGGGATTTTTCTGGTGCTCAGAAGTGAATTTCAGGTGTCGAGAGATGGGCTGGAAGTCTCGCTGGCTTGGCCCCTCACAGTCTGCACTTTTCCAGGGGATGGAAAGTGCAGTTATTTGCAAATATTAGTAAAGTGGCAGATTGTCATGTTTTGCAAGTCACTGTCCCAGTTAATTGAGGTATCTAAAGACTGCACAGGGAGAAGCCGAGGGTGTCACCCAAGAAATCTGACTCCCCAGGCTGACATATCACAAGCAGCCTGGGCTTCATTGGAGAGGGAGAAGCCAAATGTGTCCCATGTTCCTGGTGCCAGTTGATTAACAGAGTGCCATCAATGTGGGTCTCTGAGGACAGGCCTGCAGAGCCTACCCTCCCGGCCAGCAGGGGATCTGCTCCCCTGGCCAGTGGTGGAGGTGGAGCCCCGAGAAGCAGCAGATGACTCGCGACCATCCCCACATCGGAAGGCACAGCCTGCCAGTTCTTGGGTGAAGAGCTCCAGAGAAGAGTTTGCCAGAAACCCAAAATAGGTTTTAAAGGAAATGTTTTCAAACTAGATAATTAATTCCTTCTAAATTAAATGTTTGCTTCTTCTGATTAAAAACCTGATGGACGTGTTACCACAATTAGGTTGTTCTTGCCACTTCTAAACTATAATTAATGGCTCCGAAGCGTCTCTACTTGGAGGATTTACTCACAGTCTTAATGTGTAAAACATATTTAATTTTTCTTTATCAAAACCCAAGTACACTGAATCAACTCGTGTGTCTGCCCCCAGCCGCATTTAGTCCTGTTGTGATGAAATCGATCCACACTGTTCATCAGGAAATTGGCTGTTAGAGGAAAGTACCCAGTGTCTCCAAGTCTGACATCAAAATCCTGGGAACTCAGAAGGACAAAACGTGTATTTAAAATGGAACGATGGGTTTATTCTCGGAGACCAAACTGTGAAGAATGGAAAAGCTCAAACAGGGCTAATTCACTTTGGGGAGTGGGGGGCGGGTCCTCCAAGGGCTGGTTGGGGGGGGGAACGGCCAGACTCACTCTGCCTGGCTTTATTAACTCATCCGTAATTAGCCCATAGCTTCGATACAATTTAGCTTGTGCCATATGGGCTAATATAGTGCTGAACGGTACCCCCCATGCAGGTGACAGTCTGTCACATTGAAGGCAGATTAGCATAAAACAAACAACAACACACCCTTAACGACGATGGTGCCATTTGCCACGCCAGTTATGGCTGTGTAAGCACTTCCATTAGAAACTCTTATTTTCAAAGATTTTGTAAATCAGTCATTTAAAAAATCACTCTGGGCTGAAATAAAACCCAACCAATCAGCTCTTAGCCAGGAGGGTTTATGTTCAATGACACTCGAAAAAAACATGTGGCGATTGCCCCAAGTTTTGGCTGCAAACTCTCTTTCCTCGGATTCACGGAATCAAATATCAAGTGGGATTTTGTATTGAATGACAGAGAAAACTGTCCACCCAGAAAGAGACGACACTGTGCTCCTACAGGACTAGAGTCACTTGGCCGGGCGGGTGACGCTCCTCACCGCCCACACTGGCCGGGCACCATGCACGAGTGTCCATCGGAGGAGGGAGTCACCGGGAGGCTGGACCCTGGGCTCCGTTCAGGGGTGGTGGTTACAGAGTCGGGAGAACTTCGCTCAAATATCTGTGAGTTTTCTCTGTCGTGGGCTCTGCGAACACACAGTAGTGAGGCACCTGGCAATATTTGTGTTTTTCCATCATTCAAGGCCAAAACTATGAAATTGTTGAGAGCCTTACCCACATCATGGAGGGTTCTGGTCCAGTTGACTGGGCCTTGCTGGGCGCACCTCGTGCATTGATCACAATGGCTATCATGTCTGATCCTCCCCCAAAACTGTGACGGCCATACCCGGTCGTCATCAGACCACGTGAGTCTGGGGGGCCCATCAACAGGTGTAATCAATTTGAAACCACTCCAGTCTGCAAGTAGTCTTTTCCTGTGACTTCTGGTAGGATCGTTCACTTCTTTTTCCCAAAGCTAAAATTCCTTCCTTCAGGATTTTGATTCTGATTTCTTTCATATTCTGCTCAAAGCCTCCTGAGCGCCCAGGAGAACCGAAAGCCTCAAAGGCCCCCAGAGCCTGGAAGCTCTGCTGCTGATTGGTTCCACACGGCCCCCTTACAGAGCAGAAAGAAGGGAATGAGCAAGCGGAGAAGGCCCGCGTGCAGGCTTGCCCGAAATGTGCAGGAGCGAAGGCCCTGTGAGTCTTGTTCTAATCTGTTGTCTCCAACATATAAGCAGCTGGAGTTCAAGCAATTTTGAGCTTGGATAACCTAAATAATCACATCTCCTCTCCATTTTTCCTTGAGAAATGGAGAGCATCTATCTTAGCTTTGGTGGTGTATTCTACACCACACGGTTGAACGATGCGAGTTCTGCTGGCTGGGAGGTCACACCGGGAGCTGGGGCTGTCATCTCGAAGAGGACAGTATGGGAGAAGACTGGATTTGTGGGGCTGGGACATTCCCCTCAGGCTCATGTGTCCCATGGGCAAGAAGGGATGGGGCTTTGGAAGGAGGTTTAGGCATCTCGAAGCATTGACCTTGAAGAGACATCCCAGATCTTAACAAAGGGAAGCAACTGGGGTCAGCCATATGGAGATGTTTATCCTTCCTAAGGGAGATGGGCAACTTCTTGGGCTTTGGGGACAGTAAAATCATCTTGTGGCTTTTGATGCAAACAGAGCTGCGCCTCATGGGTCCCCTGCTTCTCCTGGCCCTCTGTCCAGCTCCCCCATCAAAGGTCTGCACATGAGCTCTGCTGGGGAGAAGGCATTTCCTCTGGGGCCGGTCCAGCCTTGCTCTGCTCAGGGATGTAGATCTACTCCCTTTTAATAATGCTCAAGTCATGACACAACACTGGATGGGAAAATAGCATTTCTTTATTAAAATCACTTTATTAAGTCTGTTTTTCACCAGCGTTTGGTGGCGCCGGTGTGCGTGGGTCTTCTGTACTACGAGACACGGTAGAGTCTGGCAAGTTTTTACAGACTTCTCTTTTGGAAGGCAGATTCGCAGTTTTGCTTCACTGGAATGAAATGACTCGTGCTGTGCAGACAGGAGCTACATTTTCCTACCTCTCATTGGCCATTTATGTGACTCTACGGTGTTCAAATGGTGTGATGTGTGAGGACGCCAAATGTCCTGCCATTTCATAACCAGCAGCAGATAGAGCTCCTTTCAAAATGCCACCGCTCAGAGCATCTGTTGTTATTAAGTAAGGTGGTCAAATGTTGTGGAGGACTTCAATTTTGTTTTTCTCATCACTTATCGAGCTAGAATAATATGCAGTTTGTGGACCAAACGAACGTGTTAGGGCCATTGGGCCAGTGGCTGCATTTTTGTGTTCCCGTTTATTACTGATTGTAAAATAAACTTTGGCCTTTTTTAATAAATGTTATAAAAATGCTCTGAATCGGGAGAGAGTCACGCATTAAGTTCATTTAACATCATCATAATTAAAAATGCAACACTGTCATGCATTCGGGACCCATGCCTGTAAAAAGCCACATTGCCCAAACCGAGAAATCTCACGGCTACCTGCCAAACCTCAGCACGGACGTGGGCTTGGGGGGGACGGTGCCCCACGCAGGACTGTGCCCTTGCGTGTGGCCCGCTCCGCTCCAGGACCTCTGCAAGTCCCTGGCTGATTAGATAGCATCTCCAAAGGAATGCTTTTAGCTGCCTCACACTTCACTCTCAAGGAGAATATGAACAATAACAAAATGCAGGCAGAGTCAGCCCCAGACAAGATGATTTCGTCTTGGTGAAAAAGTCACAAGAGAGAGAACTGTAGAGGCTGGAGCAATCTGGGGAGTGTCGACAAGGCAGAATGCGCTCTCCCCAGGCTCCCCGTGAGCTCGGGGCTGCTTTGATATTTGAAGATGATGCAAACCAGAGGGCATAGGGGCTGGGGAGCTGGGGGATTCATCTTGGGTGAGGGTGGGTTGCCTTGCTTCCGTTCAAACCTTCCCAGGCCTGTCTTCAGAGCTGCTTTCTAGCCTCTTACCGGGAGCCCCCTGTGCCACCTACTCCCGCCGCCTCTTCAGGGATACCCCCCAGATTAAGTGGGTGCCCGTGTGTCTTGCTGCATGGGCCACGTGGCCCCAAGAAAGTTTAAGACATGGATTCGTTTTAAGAGGGATCAGCATGTCAAGACCTGTTCCAATGAGGCTATGCTGCAGGAGTGGGCTTCTGCCCGGCATTTAGAATCTGTGTGGGCATGACCCCCAATCCTGGCCTTTACCTAACATGAAAGAAAGAAGTAGGATCCATGTCCTCAAATTTCAAGCTATATTTTCAAGGAATTTCTCAGCACAACTGCTTTCATGGAGGCTTTATATAAATGGTGAGTGAAAAAAAAAATCAATGTTGAAAGGAAATGCGTTATTTCTTTCATGATCGTTTGGCCAAGGAAACCATTCTAGGATGCAGGAACGAGGGACAGTTAGCAGTGGTTTTGTCCCTGCCACAGAGACAGGAGTGAAAGATGGGCATGACATGCAGGGGCTGGACTTCTCTTTAATGGCACAAAGGACGTCCTTTGATACACATGAGGATGACCAAACAGACGGAAAAGCACACTGCCCATCAGTTCGGACACTTGAGTCCCTGCTCTCGAGACTACAGGAGCAAATGCCTTTTCTCCCAAATTCTCTGCTTGAACACACAATCTCTCCTCTGTCCTCTGTCTGCTCACATTTGGTTTTATCAGCCAACCAGGGGCCCAACCAGGAGAGCACGTGAATCCTGCCTCTGGGCCCCTCTTCCCCTATAGCCCCCACCTCAACCCCAGCCACAAGCCACACCCTATGTGGCTTCCACCGAGCCCAATAGTATGGATTCAGGGAGACAGTGGTGTCTATGCTACCCGTCTACTCCAGGGAACTTGGGCCACATCACAACAAAGGTGAATGATGCCCCTCAGACGGCAATGCTTTTAAATCACAGTTAAAAGACAACCCAGTTGGGCAGCACCCCGTGTCCCCATCACTGAAGGGCCAGCCCTCCAAGTCACCCGAGCTGTCTCTGAGCATCACCAGTGAATTCGTTCTCTGGTTGTCCTACTGTGCACGCCAGCCTTCTCCGGGGCGTCACTGTCTCTGTAAACCAATTTCTGTACCGCAAACTCCCGCTATTGTTACCATCACCCACCCAGAGGCACTGGTGTGTCCCATGCCGCCTCTGGGCTGGGGCTCTGCCGCAGTGATTAGCGGTGTCCTGCCAGACCCCACAGCCTTGCCTGCCCCTGCTGGAATGGCCCTTCTCACATTATGTTAGAACCATACACAGTGGCCGTGGCCTCTACATTCCCTTCTGAGTGCAGCTTGATCTGCTGCTTGCAGAGAAATAGCCTCTATCACAGTCTATGGAGGATGGGAAAGACCTTCCACAACATTCTGTCCTGTCAGTTTGAAGGTGGAGAAGCTGAGTGTTGGAGAAGGGAAGTTTCCCCGAAGTGAGCCAGGAGTGGTGCTTGGGGCCTGATTTCTGTCCCTGATGCATCTCATGCGGTGCCTTCTCTCCCGGGGCTCCTTGGTTCCTACATCAGCCTGGAGGGCAATTCTTCCTCCAAAGGACTTGGTATAAGAATCTGGTCTTCCTGCCTTTGTTCCATCTTTGAGGTTTGCCCAGTCTGACAATGTAATGTACCTGCCCAGACATTTTCAGTGGCTTCCCAATGTCTAAGAATTATGTTAAAATACCCACGCTTTGTCCACTCTACCACTGACCTACCTGCCATCACTCGTGTCCATACGCCAGCCTCCTTGATCTGTTCCCCGACGCTGATGGTCGATTTTTGTTTGCGAAAGCTTTCCATGCATTTTACGTATGTGGGTTTTCAGCTTCCAAAACTCCTGCCCCGAACCCCGAGCTTTGGCTCTTCACTTATGTGTTCTTCATCCTGAAGGCTTTCCCGGGCCCCCTTAAGTCTGGCCGAGGCACATTCCACATCCTGCCCACAGCCCCTAAAACCCTGCAGTGCAACCTCCTGTTTACTTGTCAGCTAGCCTCGCAGAATGTGAGCCTCACGGCATGGATTTCATCCTAAGCACCAGCCCCTAGCAGGCTGCTGGCGCTCCACGAATGTTCCTTCAGTGAAGAAGCAATGGATGGAGACCTTCTCCAAGGAGGCTTTCCCATGACCCAGGACAGCCATCCTCACCCGGTCCTCCAAGACCCCGCTGTGCTTCGTTGGTACCCTTGCATAGCTCTTCGTAACAGCACCTCATGCCATAATGTTCACAGCAATGTCTGTGCTGTGTGATATTCACAAAAATGGATACAGCACCCGGGACTGGCAAAGCGTTCTACTACTCACTTATTCTTCCATGAGCTTCTCCAAGTGCCAGACACTGAGTGAGGGACAGAGTCCCACCAGAGAGGGCACCTGCTTCTTGAGGGGCTCCCTGCAGAGAACTATGGGGGTGGGGGATGGGGGCAACTGGGGGGCTTCCAAGAGGAGAGTTTGGGAAAGGAAAAGATGAATGAGTGTCCGTGAATGCACACAGGAATGAATGAAATAATGAGAGGATGGAGTGAGGGCAAGACTGGTCACCACCTGGCTCCCCTTGGTGTCACTTCCCCACCTGGTTTGACCTGACCTCTTGGCCATCTGAGGATACCCCCCAGGAGTACAGAAGTTGCTTCCCTGCTTCCTCCTCTTTGCCACTGTTTGAAAAGAGGTGACTTGTTTCTGGAAAAAGTTCCTGATTGTCCAGAGAAAGAGCAGTCTGGCCCATCCTCCCACTCAGGATCCTTTTATATTCCTGAGGAAGAGAAATGACACTTTCTTTCTTTTTTTTTTTTAAGATTTTATTTATTTATTTGACAAGGAGACACAGCAAGAGAAGGAACAAAAGCAGGAGGAGTGGGAGAGGGAGAAGCAGGCTTCCCGCGGAGCAGGGAGCCCGATGCGGGGCTCGATCCCAGGACCCTGGGATCATGACCTGAGCTGAAGGCAGACGCTTAACGACTGCATTCTCTTTTTTATCTGAAGTCAAACATAGAGCTCCTTGCAATTTTGGTCTCCTATTTGAGTTTCATGTTTGATCTTGTTATTTAGCAACCACGGGTTTATAAAAAGAGCCTGGCTTGAGGCAACCTGGGGGGACTGTCTGGGGGCCCCTTAGCTCCATAAGAGGGCAGCCAGGACCTTTAGTTGTTTTGTGCCTGATGGTTGTTAAGCCCGACACATTTTCTGTACATTCATAACGAGACCCTCCTTTCACTGCCTGTTACTCTATGAGCATTGTCTTCCTCTGAAGGCCAAGTGGGGGCTGTCTCAGCAAGGGTCAGTTCCTAGGGGCAGATGGGTGAGAAGCAAGAGGGCGGTCAGCATGTGGAAAAAGGAATAACCACCTCTGCTTATCCCTGACACCCCTAGTTTAAGGGCACTGAGTACAAGGAGGTGGATATTCTGGGCTCTGACCCCATCTGCCCCACTCCAAGGAAACTGGGTTGTCCTCAATCTTTGAGGCCTTTTGGCCATGGCAGAGCATGGGGTCCTCTCTGGGGCTAACAGTGAGATCCAGGTGTTCCCTCTTTCTTGGCTGCAGCAAAGCCCAGCCCAGGGCAATGTGGCCTTCCAATGATTGAAGAAACTAAGAGGCCACTGATGGGAAATGGGAGTTCCCAGAACATGCATTTACCACACAAAATCCACAGAACCCCGAGGGCGCAGGTATCCCCACGTGCAAGTCTTGGGATTCCAGAAGTTTGGTATGTCACTGAAAGATGTCTTACAATCAATATGATGAGGAGTTTTGAAAGTGGAAGGAGAGAAAAATCAAGGCAGACGGAGATCAGGAAGGGGACTGAGGATGATCACTGAGAAAGTATGCTTGTTTTTAAAGCGTTTTGAGAGGAGTCTAAGGTGTTGAAAACCCACTTCACTTCCCAACCATCCTGTTTCTGTCTGCAGCAACCAGCCAGCCTGGGAGCCACTGGACTCTTACCCCATCTTTATCCGCTCTTGGCAAAGAGGGCTCCAGTCACCAAGTCCTACCACTGTTCTCCTCACCCTACTGCAGATCCATCCTGTCCCTTGCCTCTGGCCCCTGCTGCGTCTTAACTGCCCGGGAGCACTGGGTTCAAATCCCAATGCTTTCATTTAACCACCCAACAATACTTACTGAGGTCTACTGTGTGGCAAGTACCGCATTGGTGGTGGGGCATTGAGCTGGTTGCCAATCTACCCCGTTCCTCTGATTTCTTACAAGCAAAGTAAAGGCTAAAAATGAAAGGCCCTAGATGAAGTGAGAGGCTAAAATGCAGTAATGGCCGGAAGCACCGGACACAGTACTAGGCACAAAGGAAGGAACTGATAAAAATGGGAGAGCAGTTGATGTTTGGAGCTACATTTTGAAGGTCAAGTAGACTTGGAAACCAAGATGGCGCTGGATGGTGCCCTAATGGTGCTCCCACCATAGCCCGGTGGGCGGGGTGCCCAGCTCCTTAACCAAACTAAAAGCTATGTGAAGAATGTAGCAATTCACGAGCCCCTTGAGGGTCCTCCCGTGACCCAGCACTCTGAGCACTGCTTTTAAATTCTTGCCCCTGTGTCTGATGGACCAATGGTCAAGGTGGGGCACTGACTCCACTTCCTTTGATAGGAAGGATGCAATGAACCCAGCAGGAAGCCTATACACCTGAGAAGAGGGGTGCTCTGAAGACTCAGAAGGTCCTAAAATCATGTTGCTATCATTACTATTATGGTTTGCATTATTAATTGAATGATCTCCTCCGCTCAACCCGACCACACTTGCAAAATACCTTGTTCCATAAGTAGGGGGGGATGTTGAAGCAGGTGGGATGCTCATTCAGGCTGGAGGGGCAGGGGGCTCAGAGATCCCAAACCACCACTCTAAATTCTTTTCACTGCACCAAGCTGTCTGCGGGTCCCACTGGTCAACCAGGATTGTGACCCATGAGGAAAAGCATGGTTTGGCCTGTGCGTCTTCAGATAATTCCTCTATCATCTATGCATCTACCTCTATCCATCATCTATCTACCTATCAATCACCCATCATCTATCTGTATCATCGATCTATCCATCATAGCAATGCTTTACAGTGAAATGTGGGATAAAATGTGTTCCTCTTAGAGATTACCTCTGGGTCAGTGGACTGATTTTTTTTTTCCTGCTTTTTTTTTCTTTTCTCAGAATGTTGTATAACAGTAGAAATAAAATAACAGGTCACCTCTATGCCTTTGGCAACTGAAAACTTTCCAAGGTGGGCTAAAAATAAGTGATGGATGAGAACTTGTTCTTCTGATAGCCAGTGAGGGAACCGGCTGGGTGAGAGGGGCCCCATTCTCTTTGGAGGAAAGAGGCCTGCCGAGTGGTGTGGACAGCGTGGGTGGTCAGGGAAGCAAGTTTGGGTTCTGTCTCCATCAGTCATGAGCCAGGGCATGCATTGTGCTCTCTCGCTCGCTCGCTCACTCTCGAGGACTTGACTCTCACGTCTAAGTCGAGGGAGTCCGGCCCTACTTCCCTGTGGCCAAAGGCAGCATCCATCTGTGGGGGCTCTTAGGGTCCTCCCTCCCTGGGCACGGTGGTCCGAGGGACACTGGTGGCAGAACCCAAGATGCGGATGTTAGCAACTTGGTAGCACTCCATCCCAAGTCCAGGACAAGCAAACACAGTCAGGAGCGGAGGCGGAAAAGGATGTTGAGGGGCAGCAGGAAGGGGGAGGTGGTGCGCAGGCTCGCCCCTGCTATGTACCAAAGGGAGGAGATGGCCCGACAAGTAGGGTGGGAAATTCTCCTGGCAACTCACTTATAACAAACTACTTCCAAAGCTGCTTTAAATCATTTACCTACTTCAATATCCCAACTGCCTATGTATTTTTCCTCTGTTCCCATCCCTACAGGCTATCTCCCGAAATCAGTAAATCCAATTTGTCATCACTCAGATATGTTTTCAGGCTCTGAACAACCATTTTTTACACAGACCAAATGGGATTAACTTCCATCAATTGTTTAACTGCAATCAAGACATGTTCATAAACAATGTAAATATATTTACTATATTCCTTTACAAGACGAGTGCCTATAACCCGCCAAGAAGCCAGGATAGGAGTGAGCCATTCCTGATGCTTTATGGGACCATTAATGAGTATGGATTGCTGTGTCTCTTTAATTTTACCTTGGCTTGAGGGAGCCTTATTTTCCTAGGGATTTGGGTTAGCTCCCAGATGGTAAGAATCAGGATCAATCTTCTTTTTGAGTTAAAAAAAATCCCTCTCCCAACCATTTTTGCCATTTCTCCTCTAGGCTCTCATTTCCCACTACCTCGATAAAAGTAACTGCCAGTGGTTTGTGGAATTTGTTTGCTAATTCCCTCGGTCCCAAAAGGTACTTGCTGGTGACAAGCGATAAACCTGACTGGCTCAAATTTCCGAAATTGTCTTGGGTTGCTACTTGATGTTTCTGGGTGGAAGGAACCATTTCTGACCTCTCTCAGGTTTATGTGCTCTGTTTTCCTCATGAAACCAAAGCGGCGCAGTTTTAAAAGGTGAGGAAGACCACGCATTTTACTTCCTTTACTGGGGCAAATCACTGTTAGGTTTATGGAGTGCCCCCCATTCAGTGGGTGCCATTCTAGGCACGAGGGATCCATCAGTGAACAAAACAGACTGATTCCTGCCTTCATGGTGCTTCCCTCCTAGTGGAGTCAGCTGGACAAAACAGGACAAATATGGTAATAAGGGAAGCCTATGTTTGGTCTACTAGGAGGGGGTAAGTGTGAACAGAAGCAAGAATAGAAAGAGCAGGGTGGTGGCCTCTGGACGGGTCCCATGCTAGTTTTCTGATGGACTGGGAACGCTCCTGGGCCCGTCATTTAACTTTGCCAAAGAGCATCAGCCCCCAGACACCACGTGTACCATTCTCCATCCTAACCTGCTTATCTCCTGCATCTCTTCCCCTGTGCTCTGCTCACTGCTTTTCTCCCCCTCGGAGGCCTTCCTCACTGCCTGGCCACTGTCCTGCTTCTTCCTCTCTTATTCTCTTATCCCTGGACGCCCACTGCAGTCCCTTCCGTGGCCGGCCTGTTGTTTGTTTCTTGGCCTCTTGGACTGTAGGCTGTTTCTTGTCCAGGGAGCCTAGGCATGTTTTGAATGAGCCCAACAGTGCTGTACTATTTATTTTCAAGGGGTAGAAACTGGAATAAAACCACGAAAAAATCTGAAATAATTGGCTTTAGAAGTATATATATGTATATGTGAATATAGATATGTATGTATATAGAAATATATATACATTTATATACGTATATGCATATCCTACGGGTATATACATACACATATACTATGCAAGTCAGAAATGGAAGCAGTTTTTATTAAAGCACATTGCATACAATTCTGTGAAGTATTTTCCTTTCGGCCAACATATCTTGCCTTAATCTGCAGATTTTCATTGATTAAAGGTGAACATTTCAGAAAGGCTTGCCTTTGTGCAAAGAAAGGTACATTTTCCTCAGGATCCAATCAGCATTTTTGCAATTCATTATTGAAGATATGCTGTTAGATTTCGGCTGATACGTTTAAGCAGATTGGAAAGCATCCTTGGACGCTGATCCCTTCCACCTGACCTGTCTTTCTGATGCATCCCAGTTTCTGTGTCCCTGTGTCCCCACAATCCTCCGCTGCCCCAGCCGCCTCCTGTCTTTATGCCCCATGAATCCCGGGCATCCTGCCATCCCATTACAGCCTCCTTCCGCACTCCCCCCTTCCAGTCCCACCGCCTCCCCCGCCTCTGACCTCTCAGGCAGCTCCTGGCACCCCTCCAGGACCCCCTACCTTTGGCTGTTAGAATCTGCGGAGCCCAGCAGCTGTGACCACTTCTCTGCTGGGCTCTGCCACTGGGCTGAATGAAAAGCTCATAGGCTCCAGCTCCCAATGCACTGGGGAAGGCCGCATGCACGGGGCTGGGGCTCTCGGCCCAGAGCCGGGACTCCAGGGCCCAGCTGCACCCCAGCCCGCGGCGGGAAGGTGTCCTTAAAGAGGACACAGAAGCCTCCCTTGTGCCACTCACCCAAGTCACGCCCGCCTGCAAAGAGCAAGGTCCCGCACAAGTTAAGCTGAAGGTTAAGTGTGTCTCCGGGTTGTGGTTTTCCCCTCTGGTTAACTCTGGCCAAGTTGTAACCTCCAAGTAAAATGCGCCCCACAGACACTGCCCTGGGACGGCTGCCGCTCAGGTCCTCGTTAGAGCGTCCATAGCGGCCATGAGGGAAGGATGGAGGAGGAAGCGGACACAGGAGCAGGGCTCCATTGCCCCGGCTTCATTCTGAAGATAGAAGAAGCTGAAGCACGGGACCGGCGGCCCGTTGTAATCATCGAGTCATCGAGGTAATGCCGTAAGGAAAATCAGGCGGGCTCAAACATTTTTGCGGGGACACCGGGCAGGAATGGCCCCAAGCCCGGAATCTCGTGAGTTCTGTGGAGTCTGAGGGGTTAGAGGTCAACTGCATCGCCCCCGAAATGAACCCCCCCACCCCTCGCGCCTGCTTCCGTCCCTGCAGAGCCTAAGTGTTGTTAGTGGGCTTCAGACTTCTTTTCTGGTTTCAACTCTGTCATTCTCCTCCTATTTTTTTTTTTTTTTTTTTTCCCAAATCGAAGGGGGAATGAGGACTGAGCAATCTGATCTTCCCCCAGATAGGAAGCAGGGATACAAGGGCTCTTTGTTTCCATCCCCGAAGCCCTAGGACTATGTCCCTGCCAGAAGGCCACGCTGAAAAGGATGCAGTCATTATTCTGCATCGTTTGCATTTCAGCCCGGCTGCATTCTGCCCTGTGTAGAGGAATGCGCCGTTCTACCGAAAATGTGTGTGCAGGGGAAAAGACGTCCTAGACCCTGCCAGAGAACAGACATGGGTGCCGGGTCTGAGCAGTCCCTGATTTCAGCTCTGTCCAAGTCCGTTCCCAGCCTCTGCTCATTTTCTCCTGCAATTCGAGTTACTGCCTGAGTTGCTTCTTCAACCTCCCCATTTAGTAGGTCAACATACACCTAAAAAAAAAAAAAAAAATACTGACTTCCACCGAATACGGGAAAAGGGGTCTGGGAAGCGTCCACAAGAACGTGGAGTCCTGCCCGAGGGGCCGGTGAGCTGTCTGGCTTGATCTAGGTGGTGTCTGAGCCCAGGATCCAGTGAGATTGTTGCCAGGTCATTCTTCTCCCTTTCCAGTGAAAGTATTTTAAAGCTGGAAGTACTCTTCGTGATAAAAAGGTTTTACAAATGAAGAAGGTGACTTTTCTAGTGCCTTCTAGCTGGTTAATTGCTGACCTAGCAGAAGGACGGAGGATTCTGACTTTCAAGCTACTTGCTTTTGAACTTTAATTTATATCTTTATGAACGAATGCTTGGCCAGAGATATTTTACATCAAAGTTTACAAGACACGTTTTTCTCTAATTTTGATTATTTTTATTGTAAAATTATCCTGTTACTTTAGACATTATTTTTAGCTGTATTTTGTGTAACTTTCTTATTTTGTGGCATCTGAGGGGTTTTTTTTTTACTTGCTTTTTTTTTTTTTTTTTTTTTAATTTTCCCCCTTGAAAACATAATATCCAGTTTTGTCTTCAAAGCTACAGGGGAAAAGACCACCTTTTATGGAAAGGCAGGTTACATAAGACCTCAGAAATGAATGAGTGTCTTACCATCCTGGTACCTGCCCCCAGATATACTCTTGGTTGGAGATCAAAGTTAACATGGATATTTTTTTAGGGAGTTTTCTAAGGTCCTGTTAGAGATCTCGGTTTCCACACACGTAGCTGCCACCTGCCAGGAAGTGATGAGCCCAGCCTGGGGCATCAAGCTTTCAGGGGCATGGCTCATGTCCCCATAACTGATGGCAACCAGCACTTCCCAAATAGGGGATGCGATGAACACCCGGTCTCGGCCACGGTGGAAGACAGAGCAAGACATCGCTTTGTACCAGCTTCTTTGAGTGTGACCTGGCAGACACCAGGGGCATCTAGACTGCTACAAACACTGAGTCGAATTAAAAACAGAACAACAAAATGACCGGCTTGGCCATGTGACGGTCTGGGCAGCGCGGTGAGCGCATACACTCTTCTGTGAGCCTCTTTTCACAGAAATTCTCCTCCTTCACTCCATCCCCCGGGGGAAGGGTTGGGTCTTGAACTCTTTGTGAAATCTTCAAACACATAATAAGAATTAATCACCATTAGTTCTCGATTTTAACAGCTGCTTGCTACCTCGATCACGGGCTGCAGCTGCGGACCCCTCTCCCTCTGCTGACATCATAATCCCATTACAGCTGGAAACTTGCACACATAAAATGCAGATTTAAGCTTATTTTGAAACAACTTCTGCTTGTTAATTGCTGCGATCTCTACCACAAGCATAAAATTGCAACTTTCATGCGGCAGCGCGGCTCCCCCTCACCAGAGGCGGGAGCGTTCCCATTCTTTCCCGGGGTTAAGAGTGGACCCCAATGCACACCCATAGCTGTCAGCCTTCGGATTATCGACACACTTGTGGACCGGATTTGTCCAGAAGTGGCGTCTGTCCATCTGCTCCTTGCTCATCTCTTTCCCCAAAAGGACTCGGCCGGCAGCTAAGAAAATGTCTTGGAACCAGGTGAGCCTGGGAGAGCTCTCGCCGGCCTGTGGCCACTGCTCGGCACCAGCTCTCTCTCTCTCTCTGCTCCACAGGGAAATCCCAGGGCTCCTTTTCTGGACTTGCTGAGTCAAGTGGGAGACATCCGGTTTGTGCCCTTTTACAACAAGACGCTTACTTGGCCCTTGTCTGCGTGCTTTGTTTTCACACACGTTTGGGCATGGCCTACAGCTTGATACACGGATGTCTCCAGCCCGTGGTGCGGCAGGTTATTAGATCTAGTGAAGAATAACGATCGGAAGAACTTGTGTGCATAAACGCATGGAGCGTGGGGTGTGTGCGTGAACGCAGTGGAAGGACTACACGTGGCTCCTCGCTGTTCTGAGATCCTGGGGGGTGGGGTTGCTGTGATGCAGTGAATTGTAGACCATTATTTGTCTTCTCGCAAATTGTGTTGTAGGAGGAGGAGTTATTAAAAAAAAACACTACCATGTTAAAACAGTAAGTTAATTTTAACTCAGGAGGATATTGGGGATACTCTGCCCAAGTTCCAGCATGAAACAGACTCGCTGACATTTTAAACCACAAAGAACAGCCCTATTTATATTTTGAAATGCTTTTGAGTGAATTGGTTTTTAGGTTAAAAGTTTCCTTTTCTCCCCCCAAGTCTTCACTCCAGTGATTTTTGTAGCGCCACCTGCTGTTCATTAGTGGAAGTGTTAAGGATTATGGAAAGCCTGCATTTTTTTTCCCGGCCTTCCAGTGCCAGTTAGGATTTATTTCAGGAAGATCCATACCTAGAGAGATCCGTGACGATGTCTGTTGAGGACTGAAGTACAGGCAAATATGGTGGTAGGCCTGCCTTTAAGAAGGGGAAACTCAGACGTCACCCAAGCCTTCCAAAGATTTGGTACCGCTCGGCAACTACGTGAGCCCTTCTTGGTCTCGGGCTGTGGATCCTGGGGCTGATGCTTCTTTTAATTGGCAGCCATGGCATCAGAATGAATTCCTGAGCCCACAAAGACGGCTTTTATTCTAGATTAATCTTAGAGGTCATTTGGATAGTAAACAATGCTTGCCTTCCCCATGCAAAGACCAGCCTTGGCAAGCTTGCCTCAGTGACTCTCACGAGAGGGAACCAGCTCTCAGTTCAGTATTCGGGCCTACCCTGGGGTAGGGAGCACCCGAAGGTGAGCCCCAGAAAGCTCCAGTTGGTTCTCTCCATCACCACCTGCTATTGTCACACGGGAGTTCTTCCAAGAGTGTGATGAATTGCCAGGCCTGTCATGCCAATGATCAAAGAATGCGGTGCCCCAGTTTGGCCAACAACTGAGTCAGGATTATTCAGCCTGAATCGCCAAGTGTGTCTTCCTCTGGCAGGATTTAAATGGACTCTGCTTTAGATTGACATCCCTTGGACAGCCTCCTTCCTCCCGGTCCTCATGTTCCCAGTCCACCTCATGCTGTTCTCACCGCGGAGCTGCACTTCACCCAAGCAGGTGACTTTCCCTTCACATCCCAGAACCTGGTAATTTTGTGTTCCTACTGCAGAGCTGGGATCCTGCTTTTTAATATCAACTGGCAGCATGGCAGTGTGTCTTGAGCTGGAAGACAGTTGAACTGTCCTACAATATATGTATAAATGTCGGCACGAAGTTTGCCGTTTTCTCTCCAATATGGGCCATCACTGCAAGGACTGATGGCTGTTCAGAGCAGACCTTAGCTAAAACTCTGTCTGCCCTGCATCTCGGGGCTTAGGAGGGATTCTTTAAGCCCCATTCTTCATGCTTGAAGTGGGGATAGACTTTGGGCTTAGAGGAGGGGTGGTTGGGACTAGGAAAGCTCACCACCAGACCCAGCTCTGGGAGAATCATTTCATCATACCTGTGTCAAAGGATGGCTGAGGAACGGCAAACTTCATCTTCACACACACACACACACACACACACACACATACACACACAATCTATTTACTAAAGCTTCTTAAATATGCCCTAGATGAACCAACTGCATGACTCCTTTTCATTACTGCACTGTTTAGACAGTTATGAAAACTAATAATGAATTTGTTTTCTTTTCTCCGTTAAATGTCACCTTGCATTCCACTGACATTCCACTTGAAATGTGGGTTTGTTTCCGAATCTGGGACCAAGGAGACCTCTCCCTTGTTTTCTCGAGGGTAGGATGGAATGAGAGCATGCAAGGGTGAGCAGTGGGCCGCAGGGCTCTCCCTTTGGCTGGAGCTAAGGGCAACTCTGGAGAAAGACCCAAGGTGGCTAGGGGGTTGCGTCTTTATCTTGTGTCTCTGCAGTTTTCTTGAGATTGCGGAAAAACTTCAGGGTAATTGGATACTTGAAATTCATGTACCTGGGCCATTTGCAGTGGTTTGTATTTTACTCATGTCCATTGGATTTCCCAGGTCCCTTCTGGTTCTGTGTTCCTAACCCGGCAGCATGTTCTTTCAGCCAGTCGGTAAACAAGGAGTCCCTCCGGCTCCTGCACAAATTCCAGAGCATGGATTGGCCATTAAGAAAACCTGTTATGGGAGCTGTTGTCGTCCTTCTGGGAAGGAAGCACATCCCCAGTATGATGTCCCCTGCTCCCCCATCCCAGGGTTAGGACTCTGGTGTCCCTTAGATGCAGGTCTTTTGATTTTAGTGATGTGTGCTCTAGCTTCATCCGTGTGCACTCAGTGATTTGTCTTTAAGTCTCCACTAATGCCTCTGATTTCATTTCACACATAAGCAAACTAGAATCCTTTGTGGATCCACAAAAAGAAGTGGGTGTACTTTGGGACCATCACACCTTGGTAAATGGAGTGGCCTTGGAGGCCAGGCTGGTGGTGAGCAGGTCCCGTCTGCCTGGAGCTACTGTCTCGTGGGTCTGGGAGCGGGGGACACACAGGTCTGTCCTGGGGGGAGACGGATGAATCAGCAGCCCTCTGAGACACCTGGACCCTCCGCCCTGTCAAGGTCAACAACCTGAAGCTAAAGTTTCCAGAAAATACTTGTCAGGCCCCCAGGATTGTCCAGACAGTGTGAGAGGCTCCGGTTTTCTTCCTACAGGTTGAAATTCTCAGAGTAGTTCCTTTCATTCAAGAAAGAAATTAAATTCCTCTGAAGCGAATGGTCTAAGTCACATTTTCCAAGAATGAAGTCAGATAAGAGGAAGATAGATCAACCTCACTGCTGGATTTAAAAGTCAGAAAGGAAGGAAAGAAGGAAGGAAGGAGAGAAGGAGGGAAGATAGGAAAGAAAGAAGGGAGGGAGGGAAGAGGGGGAGAGGGAGGACAAATGAACTAAGGAAACTCACTGGAGAGAAATTAATCATTTATATTTTGTTATTTTTGTGAATACCATTTTTAAGTAATGGTCACTACTTCTTGGATTTATAATCCTGCCTTCATGAAATTTGCAATTAAGTCAATAGGAATAATGTGGGATGAACTCTATGTAATTTCCATTGTCTGACTTCCAGATGATTATTTATTTATTTATTTATTTATTTATTTATTTATTTATTTTAAGATTTTATTTATTTATTTGACAGAGAGAGACACAGTGAGAGAGGGAACGTAAACAGGGGGAGTGGCGGAGGGAGAAGCAGGCTTCCCGCCGAGCAGGGAGCCCGATGCGGGGCTCGATCCCAGGATCCTGGGATCATGACCTGAGCCGAAGGCAGACGCTTAACGACTGAGCCACCCAGGCGCCCCAGATTATTATTTAAAAAAAAATTTTTTTAAAAGTAGGCTCTTCACCCAGCATGGAGCCCAACCCAGGGCTTGAACTCTCGACCCTGAAATCAAGATTTGAGCTGAAATCTAGAGTCCGATGTTTAACCACCTGAGCCACCCAGGCGCCCTTGACTTCCAGATTATTAAATCACTTTCAGTGATTTATTCTATGTAATTCAAAAACATACAAATAAACGAATAAGCTCATTTGATATGATCCTTCGCATAACAATGAATGTAATTAAAAAGACCCCGGTCAAAAGGTTATTTAACATTTTAGTGTTTCTCCAACAAAATGGGAGTGAATCACCCGCAAGGACAGGCTTCTCTAACATAGCAAGAGAAACAACACATCTGTTTTACAGTAAGAGAAATCTGCGGTATTAGCTATAATTCATGATTTTAGGTAAATTTATCGCCGATCCTCAGACACGTCTTAGTGATGAAACTCCCAGCAGACAGCATCAGAAGTGAAGACTCAGTGTCCACTGGCTGATTTAAGAATGGATGATGTCTGAGTGGTTAAGGGCTATAAAGACCAGTTCCGGTTCCATGATGCCTCCCACACTTGGCTTTCTGTAGTTTGTTTCTATTGACATGTAACTGACATATAATATTATGTAAGTTTAAGTTGTCCAGTGTGTTGATTTGATACATTTATATATTGCAATATGATTACCAGGGCTAGAACCTCTATCCTGTCACATAATTATCATTTCTTTTTTTGTGGTGAGGGCATTTAAGATCTCGCCTCTTAGCAACTTCCCAGTATATGACGCAGTGTTGTTAGTTGGAATCACTATGCTGTACCTTAGATCCCCACAACTCATTCATCTACTAACTCTGCAATTTTATCTTGTCAGTGACTTTTTAGGTACTTAGAATAATAGGCTGGGAACCTGAATAATACATTTCTAGTTTATGTCAAAAAATACCAGGAAAATCATATCTACCAAGGTTTTGACTGGATCTGAGGTGACACAGAGAAAACTTCTCATCTGACATTTTTATTCACTCACCCACCATTCATCCTACACACGTGGGTTGGGCTCATCCCCAGGAGCAGGGAATTCTGTCCTGAGCATGAAAAGCCCCTACGCTGTCCTCATGAAGCTTCTAGCTGGAATTTGCTCACCTGAATTTTAAGGAATTATGAAAATGAGCGCCCTTTATACAACCTCCCCCCACTTTTGCTTCTAAAAAATACAATAGTGAAATGATTGATAATAAAGTTGTGTAAAGTACAGAAAACATCCCACAGCCAAGGATTCAAACCTCTCCCTAACACAGCTGCTAGATCTTCTCTTTAATGGTTTCCAATAAATACCGAACACTGATGTCAGTGTATGGAAAGGAATATATCAGTGAGGAAGTTTCCATGAGAATTCACAGGAATTAGGCTGCACATGCCTTGTTGGCAAAAGGGGACATGTTTTCTGACCATTGAGCTCAATTCCATAGAAGTAGCCAACTGATTGGCCTTGCCTTCATGGTCTAGTTTGCTTCTTGAACCCCATGAAAATATAGGTACTGTCAGTGCTCAACCAAAGCTGTTTTCTGGGTAAATAACAAGTCATGGCTCTGTTTCCTCTTTTGTTCTTGAGGCAGATGGACCACGGGTCATGAGTTTGGTTCTGTGGTCCTCTTGGCTGGTCTTCAGCTGCTGTGTCTAGACTGTGGTCACCCATGGATGGCCATCAGACACTTGTCACACAAGCTTCCAGTGTCTGGTGGGCTTCTGGGGGTCTTCCCAGAATAGGCATGGAGCCTGATCGGCAAGCCGACCCTCTTCAGTTAAGGGGTAAACGCAAGATGTTTTGGATTCTGTCATATCTTTTACGTGTCATGTCAGTGTTCTCTTGTCGACTGAGTTGAAAGGGACCATCATTTGGGACTCAGAAACTCGGAGATCTGAGGGGAAGACCTTGAGTAAACAACACTGACAGTCAGCATGCTAATGTGTTAAGAAATCTATTCTGCGTTTATTCTCGGTGACTTAAAATAGTAGAGACCCACTCAAAGTTGAGGCTGTCTTCTGGAGGCTGTACATCAGAGGATAATCAGGTGACAACTGACTTGAGTCTCTTACTCAGCAGTCACTTTTAATTTTTTTGTGTTGATCAAATACACCTTTTTGGGTCTTCTTTTGCTTTTTCCCAAACTGAAGTGCTTAAGAATTCTTGACATCAATTCTGTTCAAAGGACAAGTAACCACAATTTCTTCCCAATGGTCTTCATCACCACCAGTGAAATACTTCCCTGCTAGACCCATGTAGACACACCACACGCCTACATCTATCTCTTATATAAATATGTACGTGTAGACACACACATATATGTACACACACGTACACACATATATAAATAAATCTACACACACACGCCATACTTGAAGAGCCTGTCTAAAGGGATTTACTTTCTTTTTAATATTTTTGAAGATTGCTTTATGATCCTGTTGACCTGCTTTTAGTGGAAGCTTGGCTTTCAGCAAAGGTAATTAAATTATAAAATCACTGCTGCAATCATCAAACTACTCATAAAATAAGAAATGAAAAAAAAAAAAAAACCCTGAAATAAAAATCTTGCAGGCTTCTCTTCTTGGAATATTGCTCCCTGATGTTAATTACATTTAAATGGGTGAGTACTATTTTGGTATCATTCATACGCCTCCAAAACTACTTTCCAGTTTATCATACCTGTCAACCTCCGTGCATCACAGGCTAATACTTTATTAAGAAAAAAATCATTAGGGAGCCGCTGATCCCATTTAAGTACATTGGGCAGAATGTAAGACTAATTAAAAAGCATATTTTTACATTATTAATTTCTGAGTTTCACACTTAATGAATGTGAAATGACAGGGCTACTATTTTTACACTCAGGCTCTCTGGGCTTTCCAGTCGGGGGAATTAAATTCTGGGGATTTTTGCAAAAATGTTGCTTGAGAGATATGTTTTCAAGGAAAGCTGAGCTTTTTAGCTATGCCTTTTCCTGGGAAATTATACTAAAGCACGTAACAGCCACTTAAAAAGAGTAGTTAAATAGATGTTATTTTTTTCATCATACTGCTATAAAAGTATTTTAGATGAGGTATAAAATATGGTTTTTAAATGATATTATGATTTGCAAACACTAAAAAATAATTGCAGTGCAGTTGAGAGAGAGAAAACATCTAATCTTTATTGTGTAAGACAATGTGATAAAATATTTTACAGCCAAAAGCTCATTCTGCATCTGGAAAATTGTGTAAACTGATGGGGAAAATCTCATTAAAACTAAAGGTTATTTTTTTAATATTCTCAGAACAAAGCAACACATTACAACTGCATTTTTCTTTTTTTCCTATTTATTAAATCAGACAGTCCTACGAGCGCCCAACATTCAATATAAATAAAGGCAGAAAATGACAAGACCATGCAGATGGACAAAGATGAATTATGTCAGGATGCAAAAGATCCACGTTAAGAACGACGGTGGGTGTTCTCCGGGCTCGTTAGCTGTATTCAGTTGCAGGGTTACATTATTAAGTATTAGGTGTTACATTACTTAAAACTCCGCTGGCTGAACACTGACTTCCCTTTCTGAGCGTCTGCACACACAGCCCATTTTTATAGGGCTCTACAAGGAGGAGGAGAGAAAAAATCCTTTCTTTTTTCCTTTCTTTTTCAAATGTGCTTACAATTACCTCTCTGTATTTTTATTGTCTTTTTACAAACCACAAAACTCACACTGGAGGCAAAGCTTAACTGCTGAGGCTTTCCTCATGTAAATATTAGGAAATTACATTTGTACAAACTGCAGGGCTTTGTAAATGGGGGCTGGAGAGCCTCCAACACAAATTAATCAGGATAAAGTTGCTCTGTGTTGAACATGACCATAGTTTATTTTCTTAAAGTATTAATTTGTCAACAGCTTTCCTGCTTCGGCTTGGCTCATTTGGAGGGCAGAGAAGGAAGACACGTTTGTAGTGCTCCCTGCCTTTTCACCTTGTGGTTTTGGGAATGGATTGCAGTTAATCAAAACAAAAGTGTGCTTAATTTTTCAGTATTAATTTTCGTATAAACGTTTGATATCACAGGACAGGGATGTGAATATACAGGTAGATGCTTCAAAAAGCTTTGTTTTCGGGGGGGGGGGAATGAAACCAATCAAGTTTGATGCTGAATAATTGATGTTAGGCTGTGTTTTTAAAGATTTCCAAACGAAATGCTTTCAGAGTCTTCACCTCTAATGTTCTGTTCCTTGTAAAACCCACTCTGTGCGCGCCACCCCCCCCACCCAACCCCCCCACCCCGCCAGAGGGAGAATCACACTCACCAGCTCATGCCTCCTCGGGTCCAAAGACACTCTGGTATTTTTAATTATACCTCGATTTTCTTAAAATATTTGTTCCTTGTTACGGTTCTGGAATGGAGAAGTGTGTGTAATGACCTCTATTTTTCAGAGTTGCCAAAACAAATTAAGGAAAATGTTCAGCTCTCCCCTTGCCAAATGTTTTAATGCTTTTCCATGAAAGAAATATTATTTGTAATGTATATTATACCTGAAGTAAATAATGCATCCTGTCAGAGGCAAATGCTATCGTGCAAACACGGACGGATGCTTACCAGTTTTGCTTTTGATAAAAATAGATCATATGAAGGATTGCGTCACTTAAAGAGCACATACATCTGCGTGGTGATAAACAGTCTGAGCGTGGATCCAACCCACCTATCACGGTGTAACCCCCAAGTACAGCGAATTAATGCCTTTTTGAACCACCTACTTATCAGCTATTTCTTGGGAAAAAAACCCCAAAAAACAAAAAACCAAACCTCAAGCATTACACTGACCAGATCTCAAAGCTAATGCAAATGAACTCTCAAAAATCCCACTTCAATTTTTCCCACCTAGGATTAAGACATTCTAATGATGGACTGCTTTCAAGGGGATCCTCCCTGTTCTCCCCCACACATAAGTGTAGGAACAACAGGCCCACCTCGGGAGCTGGCCTGGTTGGCTGGAGGACCGGGGGTCTCCTCCCCCTAACTCAAGGAAGGACCTGGCCAGACCATAGGGCTTACTTTCCACATGCCACGACATCTATTTTGGTTGTAGATCGACTCTAAGACGGTTAACGGGAGACAATTCTGTGCATCCAGATGAACTGGCCTCCACCACCTCTCAGGTCTTCCTGGCTGGTCTATGTTAACACACATCTTCAAATATTATTGACATTCTCCTTGTATTATTAGTTTGCATTTACCTCGTGCACCATTTTATTATTCAAGATTTCCGCCGTTGCCAAGTATTAATCAATGTATTCCACTGCTCAGTAGGGCAGACTGTGCAGAACGGGCTGCCCCTAGGGTTAACACAGTCAAGAGCGAGAAAAGTGTTTTAGACATGTACACAACATGTGGTTTACCATTATCATGAAATGAGGTGAACTGGGACTCTATACATATGGATTTTGAATTGCATAAATTTTGATTGATATCATTTGAAGACCGAGGCTCTGAAAGGCTAGATTTTGTGAAAGACGATATGCAGACCAGCTATTACCACATATAATCATACCAGGAAAAGTATCTGAAATGAGCAAGGCAGCTGGCTTTTAAATAGCTAAAACATCACATCAATACTTATTTTCAATAATGGAAAAAAGAGGTAAAAGATGTTGACCCCTGCCTGACAGGAACATGTTCCAAAAGTAGAACCGGCCCCCTGGGGGCCGCCCCTGCCCCACAGTAGCTGCCAAGCCTCCTCTTCCTCCCTCTTTCTGCCACTTTGTCAGCCCCCTCCCCCCCCCCCCCCCCCCCCCCCCCCCTTTAGCTTTCTCTCTCTCTCTCTCTCTCAAAAAAAAAGCAAACATTTTTTTGAGCATTAAGCCACTATGGACAAGCGGCTAGAAAAAGAATTTTCACAAATTCAGGAAACACTTGAGAGGTAAAACCAACATCCTGAGACAGAAGACAGGCCAGCTTTTGACACCAGGTTGGACCTGTGAGGCCTAAAACCTCCAGCCAGGAAGTGCTGGCCACCGGGTCAGGGCTCCAGGGGCCCCATGCTCAGGCAGAGAGAGCAGAACTTTCCATGCACCACCGAAACCAACAGGCCTCTTCATGGGAAATTGGCTGAAAATGTGCTGACCGGCATAAAACTTTTACTGGAGCCGAGGACAGGAGGCTGAACTTCCAAGGGATGGCGGTTTGGGGAGGGCGCAGCCTGGACAGGGCGCTCCGCGGGCGGCCCAGGCTTCAGCTTTGGGGTTCAGCTGCGCCGGCCCCAGCGCCCCCTGCCCCCGGGGGGGGAGAGCCCGCCCCGCGTCCCTGGTCCCCAAGCCCGCACCCCTGCGTGTCCCCGCGTCCCGCCCCCCTTGCACCCCCGCGCCGCGCGCCTGCAGGCGGGGATGGGGCGCCGGGCTGGACCCTGAGATCGGGGCCCCGGGGGCGGGGGCGCGCCAGCCCTCCCTCCCGCGCAGCTCCGAGCGGGCCGACTTTCTGGAGGGGGAAAGGGACATAAATCAGGAAATTAAAAAAAAAAAAAGTTTCTGCACATTTTCAAAACCCACGTTGCGCTCTCTGAGGTCCTTTTCATTTTAACCAAATCAGGGGGAACTTGTCCTCACAGCGGCGAGGCAGATGGAGCAATAAATCACGGGCGCCGCTGACTGCCTGCAGTGCGCTCTCCGCAGCTGTCACTTTTTTGTCTCTTTGGTTTGAGCTGACATGGTTTGAGGTCCACTGTGCACCAATCTGGACTTTTTTTTTTTACAGTCATATCCATCAAAACGGCCAGTGGCCATCAGCCCGCTGCGGCCATCGATCCGGTGGCCCCCTGCCCCGGCGCAAGCGGAGCCACCCGGCTCCCTGGCGAGGCTGGGGGGAAGCACCTCGTCTTAGTGGATTTTTTTCCTCCTTTTTTTTTTTTTCCCCCTTTGCCTCCAGCTACAGCTGTGATTTTCCGAGCAGTCTTGGCTAACGTTATTAAAGTTGCATCACGATAGATCCAGGGCAAAGCAGACAGCGGGCTCTGCGCACGGGAGCGGGCCGAGCGAGGCCTGGGTCGGCGCCTGTCGCTGCTTTTCAAGCGCGGGGAGGCTCCGGCGAAGCTCGGAGTTTCCAACTCGTTGCTTATTTTGCAAAGTAAACAAGCAAATGTTATGTGCATAACCTTAGCTGTCTCGCTAAAGGTCAGCGCGCCCCTGCTCATTTCCCCGGCTGCCTTTTGGGGGCACTCTGATGCCGGGGATTTCCTTGGGTGTTGGGGAAACAGGACGCGCAAGCCTAACAAAGACTCAATCTACAAAGGCTGCAAAACAAAAACATCGATTACATTGGAACTGGAGTGCGGAAGTTTACTTCGGGGGCATAAAATACCGGCCCGGAGCGCTAAAGAGCGAGCTGGCCCGGGCCTGGGGGGCCAGGGTGTGACCGTGCCCAGCGCCATCCACAGACCTTTCTGGGAGAGAGGGAGTCTCCCCCCCGGCGGGCTCCTGCAACAGTCGCCCAGCACAGGACGCCACCGAAAATTCAGGCCATAGAAGGCCAGGGTAAAAACACTCCGTGGAAAGGTTCTCTTAGAATTGCATTTTTTTTTCCCCCCACAAAGTGGCATCTCTCCCTTAAAATCTTTGACAGTAATTTCCTGCAAGCAGAGAGAATGTCACATATGTACACAAGTTTGAACTCAAGAAAGAACCAGGCAAGGAAAAAAAAAATTATATGTGGGCATAGGGAGCTCACAGATACACAATTAAAAGAAAATGGCTGCTTAAAAACCCCCAGTTAGGTCAGGTTAAATTTATTATATTCTTTTATAGCTGAACTCTATGGTTTTGACGTGAGGTGACAGCTGAAATGCACCAGAAACCTTTGGAATTTCAGTACTATATATTACTATGAGGAAGAAAATAAAGTTCTACCATTAGAAGGTAGGTGCTTGCCTTAAAATGTTCAAGGGGAGAAAAAAAAGACGTTAATTTTTCCCTGCAATTCTTTTTTTAAAGTATGAATGGATTACATGAGTGGACTAGCCAGCTAGGCATGATGTAAACATAGGTATGAAACACCGCCCTTGCTCCGGATCGGAAATGTTCAGGTTGCTCTCAGGCAATAGGGAAGGGTTACTCCTCTTTTTAGGTGAAAACGCCTCATTTGGTTAATGTGTATTTTTTATCCTTTGAAGGGTGTCTTCCGGGCAGGACTCTGAGCCAGGTGTACCTGTGTGGTGAGTACCACTGACCAAGGGTAATGTCCACCGGGGCAAAACGTGAACCTTCCTGTACAAAGCTGCCTAGGGTTGGCCCGCAGAGCAAGTCCAAGCAAGATGCCAGGGGGAGGACTTTTCCCGAGGAAAGCCCTTCCATTTTGAGAGCACTCCATTCACACAGTTCCTTTTTTTAGCTTTCCTCTGATAACCAGCTCTGACTTCAGGAAATAGATTGAACATGGGATCCATCCCTGAAACAGTATCTGTGTCCAGTGGCAAATTCCTTGCACCGTGTCAAGTGTCTGCAGTGGATTTTGTAACCCTCCCTCCCTCCCTTCCAGGTAGTCACAATAAAGAGCACCCCTTTGAGAACCCTGAAGGCCATCAGCAGATGCCTGGGAGGAATTACCCCGACTGCTTTCTATGAGTGGAATTAAGAAGTTGCCAACTGCATTGTCCTACCAGCATTGGGGTGCACAACGGGGCCTTGTTCCTCTGCGGGTCACGGTGTTGCTCCCTGAGCCACTTCCGGAGTTTTGCCTTTTCAGGCTGCGGCCAGCATCTGGCCAAACTGAGTGTGCAGTTGCAGTGTAAAGCAGTGCTTTTCGGGCCACCACGGAGTAGAAGAAACACAAAACTAAAATAATAGCAATGACCGCTGAAGGTAAGCCCTAATGAACTAAGGCCGCATTTCCTAATTTAGATTCACTGAAAATCTGGCAGAAGTGTGGCTGGTTATCAAAATCCAGGGCAGAATCTTGAAGGGCAGGTGTCCAGAGCTGCAATCTGCATGTATATAAATGCAAGAAATTAATTTCCCATCCCTGGGAAAGGCATGATAACAGGATCTGTCTTTTTCGCTCTCAGAGTGCGTTTGGCACAGAGTGTTGGGGAAAAGGAGAGACTGCCTTGCATTCTGCCCTAGCCCCAGAGCCCCAGAGCCTTCCAGCTGCATTCCCAGCAGACAGGGGTGTACTTGGTGGCAATTAAGGAATCCTCTTGATTTGCACTACAAATTTTGCAAATCACACAAACCTTTAAACCACTAAACAAAACACCTTTGCCGTCTGTGTTGTCTAGTTCCCTGCTTTTGCTTCTACTCTTAAATCTGCATCCTAAGAGCTAAATGACTGGCCTTCTGCAGACGAGATTATATTTTTCACGGTGGCCTGAAACACTCCCAGATGATATCAGTGAGGGATAAACCCTCCCTGTGGTTGTGCTATTGTTTTATTTCTATTTTTCACTCGACTCAAACCCCTAGTGCCGAAGTACCTGGGAACCAGAGCGTCATCTCAGCTTGATTTCCCTTGCATTTGTCATCCCAAGAAGAGGTTTCTCCTTGCTCCTTTCACCAAACAGTTCAGTGCCTCTTAGGGCTGGAGAGAAACTCCTCCATGGGAATTCTGTTTATCTACAATCCTACTTCTAGATAGTCAATTGAATTTTTCAGGGTCCCTTCTTTAGATTGCTCTCCTTTTATGTGCTAAATTCACAACAGAAAAAAAAAAAAAGCATTATTTGAATGTCTGCATTTCTGTCTGTAGAGATACAAGACTTAAAGAGGGACAGATTTCCCCTGGTTTAGGTCTTCAAAGGAGCAAAAAGAAAAAAAAATAACATGGATACTGTATTTCCTGAAGCTTTTTTCTCATTTCACCTAAATCACTCACCATTATTTATTAAGTATAAATCCTGCTGTGTGCTTCTAAGGGTAGGATCCAGGAACGGAAAAAAAAAAAAAAAAAAAAGAAAAGGAATTTACAAATAAGTGTTATCCAGGAGGGGAGATTAAGGCTGACCTCAGTACAATAGCCCGATGACTTCGACACGTTGTGGGGGACACGCAGAGGTAAGCAGCTAACCTGGGCAGCCTTCCCCTTGCGGGAACCACAGCCTGGCGTGGCCGACCCGACCGGTTGGCTGCTGGTGGCCTTGTTAAATTACTCACATTTCCTCCATTTCTTTTTAAATAGTACAACTAACCATGGTCAATGACTGCATGTCTTTGTTCTAGAGGTTTTCTGAAGAGGACATCAACTGGATAAACCCGTATTTGCAGAGGAGCTTTCCAGCCAGCCCAAACAAGGGAGTGGAGCCGAAGGATGAGCTGTCTTGGTCTGCAAGCCTCACTCTGTCTGCAAGGAGAGGAGAGTCTGTAATTGTGAGGAGGGCTGACCAGAGCCCAGAGCTGGCCTTTCTTTCGGCTCCATTTGAATATCTTAAGTACAGAGTCGCTGTGAGCCAGACGAAAACATGTCATGTACCCAGGTGACATTTTGTAGCAAACAAGCAAATCACAATCCAGGAAGTGTTGTATTTTATGCCAACAACAACCTGACAGTTTTCTCTGTAAAGAAAACATGACACTTTTCCAAATATCAGAGGAGGCGCCCGCTGCTCCAGGGATTCCTGTCCTGTCACTGAGCTGGAAGGTCGGTCGCAGGCTGGTTTCACGATTTCTGTGGCTTCACAATGTGGTGGTGGAGGGTTTGCACGCTAAGTGCTGCAGGCTAAGGGGAACCTTTCCCTTCATCTCTGAAAGAAGTGACAGGAGGAAAAGGGTCCTACGCTGACAGCAGCAACCTCTAGGTTCAGAGACTCTGCCCTAAGCGACGGGGAAGCAAAATGGCCAGTGTTAATATGTTGCCGACACCATCCCCAACAGGCAAGGGATCGAGAGGCAAAGCATCCCCTGCCCCATGCCAGGCACTGGTGTGGACCCTGGCAGGAGGAATTCTTACCGTGTGCAAAGAATCATGTTTCCGTAACGGCTTCGGACCCCATGTATCTCCACCTGGGCTCTGTGCTGGAGATGATGAAATGCGCTCTCTTGGAGCTGTGTCCTCCCGCGGGGGTGGGGTGGGGTGGGCATGGCGCTCGGCTGGGCTAAGGGCAGGCTGGCTTTCAAGGGAACTTGCATTTGGGAAACCTTCCCTGTCGACCCGATTTGAGGTGTCTTATACGTGTTTATGGTCATTCTGTCATTTCCAAAAGGTGCACCCGGGGAGAGAGCCCCTGTAGGCACGAGTGAGCAGTGCCTGCCTCGGGACGGGGACAGGTGTGTGTATGTGCTTCGGCAGTGGGCGCCAGCGAGCCTCCTAGGGGGGCCAGGAGAGCAAGGGAGACAGCAGAAATTAGAATACAAGACGGACGATGCAGACAGTTTGCTCCCTTCCACAGTGAGGAGACTTGACTTTGAACCCTGATAAATGTTGATGCCCTGTTTTTATCTGGTCTCAGCTGTCCTGCTGAAATAAAAAATTCTCTCAACCAATTTCTTTTAAGAGTGGGGTTCCATTTTAATTAGTAGAAAGGCAAAATGCCGCTTGCCATGTCAATATATAATTCTTTGAGCTAAAATAAAACAGGCTGCTGCCCACAAGTAGGAAGGAAAAAAAAAAAAAAAATCCCAGGCTTGAGAGCAGAGAGCAGAACCGAAACGGATTTGCTCTCTGCACGCCCCCGACACACCCCGCCTGGTCTCCCCAACCCTCCCCGCCCTCCCCACACCTTCGGCTGCAGGTTATATACTTCCTGTTGCCTCTTTTATAAGCAATAAGAGTTTAATAACTGAGGGCAACTCTATAGCAATATTTATATGGGTCAAGTGGCTTAAAAGTATGCAATAAATGTAAAGTTATGAACCACATTGCCCCTTTTTAAATAATGCAATGAGCACGAAGATATTATGTTTCATATTCTGGAAAAAGGTGTTTCGGGCTAAGCTCTTGGCATAGCTTTCATGCAGACATGAAAAGTTATACCGAGCCCATAACAAAGTCACTGACTGCTTAATATGGTGTGTTATGTCGAGCTCCCCGTCCTAATCTCAGCCCACAGCAAGAGGGTCCCAGATGGTATCAACAAAACCTTAGCTTTCTCATTAGCAATCAGCAAATTCTCCTGGTATCTGCGAGTTTCAAATCAAGGCAAGTGCCTCTACTCCTAGTGTGAAGCCCAGTAGGATAATAGAAATAATGTTGCCTAATCAGTGACGAACACTTGAGATCCCACATTCATAACAGGCTGGAGAGAGTTTGGCGAATTCGCCGTTCAGCAGCTTTCCCAAGTTTCAGGGGCCCTAGGAGCCCAGCAGGCGTGATGGTGGCAGGAGTCGGAGCTGAGGACGGCCCCTGCCATGGGACCTGGACCAGCCCGGCTCGTCCTGCCGCCCTCGTGGCGGAATCGTGGAAAGGTGGCTTCTGTGCTGGGAAGCTGAAGGGCAGTTAGGTTTCCTGAGATCCTCTCTGCACGTCTGAGTGCCCAGGGCTGTCTTGGGTCGGGTCCCTGGCAGGCCGACGTGGGTTCAGCGGTGATGACTACTCTGTGTGGCCTTGCACGGCTGGAATCCTGCCCTGATGCACCCCTTCCGTGAGGAGCCTGATGGAATTCAGACGAGCAGGTGCTGGGCACAACTTGGCTCCTTCCTGCAGTTCAAGGGTCTGCGCCTCGGCTCAAGCTGCCTTCAGCCTCCCCGTGCAGTGCCCGCCCCTGGAGAATAAGGAGCCCACCTTGGTCTTCACCATCCCGTCCCCCCTTGCACCACACGGGGTCTGAAGCTGGCTCACATAGGCTCGGCTCTCTAAGGACAGGGCCCTCCATGGTGGAAGCTGAGGGCTCCTGTCTCTGGAGTGCACCCACTTACTGTGAAGTGGGTTTTAATCAGTGTTCCCAGCCCCCTTCTACTGCAGCGACGCATTACACTTCTGCTTTGTCCAGGCTTATCCCGGACCTCCCCACGTTTTATCCCCCAGAACCTAGGTCCATGCACTTGGGTCTCAACAGCCACCCTTGGCTCAAGGAGGGTAATGCTTACAATGTTGAAGCTTTTTCTTTCAGTGAAATGTGAAAAATCAAATCAAATCACTGGCTTCACCAGGATAGGCCTCGCATGGACAGACTCAGGATTGACAGACTTCCCCGCCGGCAGCCTGCACCCAGAAGAGGCCCCTTCCAGCACCGTGCGGCTGAACCACAGACACCAGTTTGGGTAGCAAACCAGAGACTCAGCTGAGGAGATGGACGAGACCCTCGGAGGGAAGGGCGCTCCCTTCCCCCGTGTCCCCTGGGGCCAACAGGCAGGTCAAGGTCCAGCAAGTGAGGGACCCAGCTGCACCTCAGTGAGGGGGGCTGGAGCTCTGCTTCTTTGCCAGCCTCATGATCCTTGCTGGCAAGGTGACAGCCCAGGGTTTCAGGCTTCAATTTTGTAAATGGACATCTTTTTGGGGGGCCTGTGTGTCTCACCGTTAGGTGTCTTTTCTGTCATCAACAGGAGGATGATCTGCATATGGATTAGTCACTTGATCCATTACTAGTGAAAACACCACTTATTCCCTATTTGTTCCACCCCCCCGCCCACTATTTAGCCCTCAGTTAGCTACCCCAGCCTCTGTATGAAGGGAAGGAGAGCTAATTTGAAAAACAGTCTGAGCCTGGAATAATTAGGAAGATGGCGTTGCTGACAAAAAAGTCAAGGGCTCGATGTCCAAGCACTGTACATGCCATTTCATTATTCATTGTTCCTGGATTACCAGGGGGCCAGTGCTTCTCTCATGCAAATAGACTGCCTCTGTTCTTTGTGCGTATCATGCTCACTTTATTACTCCCAACTTCATACCATGAAGAAAGAAAGGAACTGGACAGGCAGAGAGAGGGGAAGGAAGAGCATGCAAGCTAAAATATATCAGGCACTAAACAACAGGACTTCTTACCGATGCTTCCTTTTCTCAAGTGGTTTGAGACGATTTCTGTTGGTTCTGAAGTCATAGCTCTGTCCCAGACTTCTCTTTTTTTGAACAGTGAGTTTGCAAAACAGGAGAAAAATCTAGTATTTAATTAAAAATAAAATGTTCCACATTTTCTTTTAGCAGAAAAAGGTAGGAGATGCCTGATTTGCACTCAACATATATATATATATATATATATATATATATATATATATATATATTTTTTTTTTAGGCAGAAATACCCTTTGAGCTATGGGTAGATGTGAGGGATCAGAGAACACTAGAACTAAAAGATTATCTGTCCTTAGCACGTCTGTCCCTCATTGACTTCTTAGCTAATCAGATCTCTGAGCTTCCGAGAGCATCAGCAATGGTGCGAAGATCACACTTCTTAGAAAAGCCCCATCTTTCAAAAAGAAAGACCGAGATGGAATCCAGCTCATGAGCCACCATCTTTACCATGTTAGGAAGCCTTTCTAGAGCTCCTGATGCATAAATCAGTAGAAGCTCAAAATACAATTCTTAAACTATGGGCATAGATTTTCAGGGCATCAGGAATGATACTTGCCGCCTTGCTTTGGTCTCATGGAAACCTTGAGAGTTTATTTCCTCCGTGAAATTGTTTGACTGCAATGCCTGGGAATCAAATCTAATTCTGAAGAGCAGCTTGCTGGAGGTTAGCTGGAAATAGCAGAAGAGTTTTCCCCTGCTCCTGATGTGGCTGAGATGAGGGGGCCCCTCTGAGAGGGAGTGGTGCTGTGCTCAGCGTTCACACTAAACTGGGCCGAGGGGGCACGCAGGGCTCTGGAGCCTCTTGGCCTGGGTCCAGCCCCCGTTTTTCCACCCACTCTCCGCTGGGACCTGAGCTGGTCATGTCTTTCTGCCAAACATCAACTTCCTCATGTGGAAGATGGGGATAACAGTAACTCCTACGAAATTGTTATTAGAAGGTTAGTTGAGCTAAAGCATGCAAAAGACTCAGTACAATTCCTACTAGTCTTTAGTTTATTCGTTTAGTACCAAGATCTGTGATTTTCTTCTGTAGAGGGTCAGATAGCAAATACTTTCTGCTTCGTGGGCCATATGGTCTCTGTTCCAAGTACTCAACTCTACCCTTGTGGCCTGAGAGCAGCCATCAACAATGGGTAAGTGAATGGGCTTGACTGTGTTCCAATAAAACTTTATATACAAAACCGGGGAGAGGGCCAGATTTGGCCTGCAGGCTGTAGTTTGCTCAGTCCTGATCAGTATATTATTATTTCTACCTCTCCCACCTCCCCCTGTATAGAGACTTGTACACAGTTTTGCCGTTGGTCCTGGGCTGGTCTTGTCAGCATAGATCCTGCTGCCAAGGTGGTTTTTATTGTTCGCAGGAATGTGTGTCCTGTTGATCTTAAATGCTTCCATTTTGTATCTTACACTATTCAGCTTTACAAGCCCCATTGTGAAAGGTAAGAGCTTTGTTAGTACTGAAGATTTTGCTAGTGATAGAATAATGCCACTACCATTCAAAGTGCTAGGCCAAACTCTTTGCCTGCATGATCTCACTGAAGTCCATATTGAACCCCTGGTTGTCATACACACAATGAAGGAAAAAGCCATGTTTCATGTTAGGAGGAAGAATTGATAGAGCTGATAATTTTCAGGTCGTTCCAAGAATATAATCTGCCTCAAAAACTTATCACAGAATTTGCTTGTTTGTCTACAATACTCTTAATAGAGTAATCTGTGTGCCTTCACAAATGGAATTGATAGAGCATATTGATTCTTCAACTGAACTGAAGTGTTGATTGCACAGGTATTTCCCACGGAGTGGGAAATTCATTCCCAGTGAATGAATTTATGGTTGTTTTGTTTTGAGGCAAGCTCAATGACATGCCCCAACCTCAGTGCTAGATGGTGAATGGGCTTGAGAAGGTCCGTGTTTAAGCCAACTGTTGTCATCTGGGCGGCCACTCTGCAGTACTGGGTGTGAAAAAATGACAAAAACATAGTCCCGTCCTCAAGGGAAGGACGACTGCCTAAGATGGACCTGGGGTGGGGCGGGTAGCTCCTGTGTCCCCGAAAGGAACCTCAGAGGTAGGATTCTAATCTGAAGAAGAGCGAGGGGACTCCCTTGATGGAAGATGTGTTTGCAACGCAAGCATGTGGCTTTCATGGACAGTTTTGGAGTGGCTGTGGTGAGGGAGGGGTTGATGGAGATCATGGGCAACACAAGGCCATCCCAGTCCTGCCTCCACAGTGCAGCCATATATCACCAAGCCAGTGGCCATGGGGATGGTGGGGGCTGTGTGGGCAGATTCAAGAGGGCAGCCCAGAAAACCAGCGTTTCTTCACGACAGCACCCAATACCTACACATTGCTTTCTTATTTCCACAGCTGCCTTCATGCATTAATTTAATCCTTCATTAAGTCAATTATTACAAGCTGAACATGTGTTAGTTTTTGAGGATACAGAATTGAAATATGGCCCCTGACGTCCAAGCATTCACAGCCTAGTGGGGAAGAAAAGTACATGGGGATTTGTTTGGTCAACAAATTTGTGTTGAGCACCTACTGCGTGCCAGATGCTTGGTAGGTGCTAGGAATCCAGCCATGAAAACCCAGTGTGATACCTGCTCTCGCTACATTCATCACCTGTTGGGATGTGTTTCACAGTTCTCCCTGACACCTGCAGCCTTTGGGCCCCATTCTTTCATTAAAGACGGTGCAAGCCCCCGTCGCCTGTAGAACTGGGAGACCCCCACACTGTGCAGGGGGTCTGGGAGCCTGCGGCCTGTGATTTTGGTGGATTGTGGTGCCGTTGCTCCAAGACCTCCCAGGGATTCTGTCTACACCTTATGGCCACGCTTGCGGACCAAGTTTGCTGCCTGACCCTCCGGGACCTGGGGAGTGCTTCGTTTTCCCAAAGTAGCCCTCACAGGAAGCCGCTGTATGTGTGAACCTCTGCTGAAGTTTTGGTGCTGGTGTGGTAGGGTTCCCAGAAAACACGGAGCTGGCTCCCTGGTCACTTCTTGCCGGCCAATTCTCAGACGTGTGTCCACACGGCCACTCTCTGTAAGACACTGGTGGAACTCTGGTGGCACTGGTGTGGTCTCTCCCGGATGCCCTGGTAGAGGAACCAATCAGAAGTTTCCAAATTACCCAAGGTGAGGGCACCAAGGCCCTCGATTCTGGTGAGCCACCTCCTTCTCTTTGTCCTCCTCTGCCAAGGCTTTGCATCTTTCAGCAGCATTCCCTCAGCAAGTTAGCACCGAGTCTCAGTCCTTCTCTTCTTCCTGCAGAGAAAAGGATGAAGACATGTCCCACGGCAAAGGTGGAACGTCCTTGTACTGGTTCGGATGGGGAAATCTGGTATGGGGGGGGATGAGTGGCTGCTGCCTTCCATTTTGCTGGCATGAGGATGGACTGAGGACATCCTTGTAGCCTCCCATGGGCTGCAGGGGTGCCATCCTGGGCTTGATTGTGAGAAACCTGTGGGCAGGTGTAGCTCCATCTTTGAACTTGCTGTGCCAGTCGCATGCCTGCAGGGAAGGCTACACTCACTGTGTCCATTCCTGCGATCACATTGACCCTCCGTCTGCACCAGGCAATGGGCACCCGTGAGGTACCCCACAGGCAGGTGCTGGCCCTAGGAAACCACCACACAAGAAACCTCTATTGAATGGATTGCCTTGTCACCAAGAGGCTCTGGACACAGTTGACTGTGGGGGTTCGTCCAACCTTCGATCCAGGCCTAATTCCATGCAGCAGGGGCCGACATTATGTTCCTCCCATTTTCAGGAGTGGAAACTAAAGGAAGGTCACTTGTGGCTGTCCTTGGGTCCAAATCCAGCAACCTCACTTCAGAACTCACGCCAGGAACTGCACACTGAGCGTGTTGCCTGAATTCACTGGGGCATTTCTGACTTCACACACAGTACCCTCCCCGGCTTATGGGAAGGCCTGAATTCTGTGAAAGCTTTTCTCTCATCCGTTAGATGTGGTATATTCTGGAGCTGGGGTCCCATTTCCTCACTCAGGCGTGTGCGGGCTGGGCCTGGAGAGCCCCGGACCTCTCTGACTGTGCATCCAGGCTGGAAACGGTGCAGAGGAGGGGGGCTCCGGCTCTCCGACATGGTAACTGGTACAGATTCGGGTGATGCTGCCAGGGAGAGCCAGCAGCACCGCCCACATGGTCCTCACCTCCTCTTCTCCACTTTCCATCACCCTAAATGACACCTGTGGGTTTCTTTGTGGACTGACAGATGAACACCACTTGCGGACTGCCCGTGGAGCCAAGGACTACCCTCCAGTGGAGGAGTCATTCTTTTTCTTGAAGATGTCCCCATTTTGTCACAAGCAAGGAGAACAGGCTTTGGCCAGGGAAAAAAACCCACTCTGTGGGCCAGGCACATGGGCTCTGAAATGGTTATCATCCTAATACCACAGGAAAAGTACAAATTCAAGTATCTCTGTTGCTTTCCTGTTTACCATTTATTTGCTCCTCCCTATAAATCGGCCGTTACTCGATTTTGTGTGTGGCATAGTGATGGACAAGAAAATTGGTTTATCTCCTCCTCCCCAAAAACGCCAGCTCCTGGGCTGTGTGGGCTCAGACCTTTCATTTCAAGGTGGCAGAAGGAAAGATGCATAAAACTCACCACAAGAACCCCCGGTTTCAGTGTATGCCCGGCCGCTGACTCGGGTTCATCACTGCACGGAATTGCTCGTCACATTTCATCTGTCAGGGGCTTGGTCGTATCTCCTGAAAGATGGAAAATTCTACCTGTTGAAGACACTTTTTCTAACATGCTAATCTATGTAAAGATGCATGTACAATATCTTAGTGGACCCTCCCCTCATTAAATCTAGCAAACTCTTTCAACTTTCTCCTTTCAAAATCGTGGCTACATTCTGACACAAAACAGACGTGGGAGAAAAAATGGTGTATTCAGTCCCTCGTACAGAACTCCACTGAGGCCAGAGAAAGTTGAGAGCTGATCCTGAGGAAGAGAGTTTGGTCTGTTGAGCGTTTGTGCCCGGGAGAGGAGGGGCGAGGTTAATGACCAGGAGTTAAACTGCTCCTTTTGTCACTGTGGCCAGTGGAGCTGGGGACTGGCTCCTGTGGACAAAAATGACATTTTGTCTCCAGGCTGGGCTACATCACGGGCCGGGGACTGGCACGCGTGCCCACGGCATCGCCAGAGGGAGGCTCCTGACTGACCCTCAGGTCAGGTGTTTTGTCAAGTAGTGCGTTAACCACTGAGAGGAGACCAGTCAGGACCATGGGTGACCCTCGGCCACAGGAGATGAGAAAGTGTTCGCTGAAGAAAGACGAGCAGATGAGGGAGAGGAGCACTCATCGCTGTGGGAGAGGCGATGGATGGCTTTGCCATTCTGGAACCAAAGAGAAGTTTGGGTGAATAAAGACAGTTTTAACAAGTGGGGAAAGATCTAGCTCAGAACCTGTTGATGGTTTCAATTTGCCAATTTCTCAGCTTCTTAATTGTTTAAGGACAACGTATCAAAATAGTACATGCAACTCAGAGCTTTCAAGATATCAAAGTCACATTCTTAAAGAGGAGGATACTGTCTTTAAAAAGGCACTTCTAACAGCCCGGCCAGCCCGGGAGCGCTCTGCGTTTTCCGCACAAAGACACAGCCTTTGAGGCTGAAAACCTTCTGAGCGGCTCCTTTACTTTATTATTTTTTTTCATCAAGCCTTAAATGTGATCATTAGTAACACACTGATGTGTTCCTAAGTTTGTTCTACTTCACAAGATTCTTTCCCAACTAATTTAGAACAAAACTTGTCCAACACTTGCTCTTTACTTGATTTTACAAAATGTCATTTTTGTCCACAGGAGCCTGCAAAACAGTGAAAAGAGAGAGGGAAGCAGGCTCAATTTACATAAATGTCCTTCCACTTAACCAACAGCCACCTCACAGAGCAGGGCTGGTGGAGAGCTGGGCCCAAGATGCAGGCCGAGCCAACTGAAGTGCGGGCATGGGGCCGTCTGGGGAGGGGGGGCATGGCTCGGTGGCGCTGCGGGGCCCCCGGAAACTTGGCCCTCTCTGGGCATGGATCTCAGCTGGAGAAGACCATGGGGACGTCGGGAACTGCCAGCAAAAGCCGCTGCAGGCAATCGGGTCAGGCCTCTGTCTCCTCTGACATAGAGTAGCTGCAACCGAGGAAGGAAAAGTGCCACACATCAAACAGTTTCAGTTAAAGCTGATTCTGAGAGATCATTGTCCCCAGCCGGTATGGAAGGGAAGAGGGAGGCCCAGGGCGATCTGCATGTCCAGTAACTTCGGACAGTGACACTATACCGGTGACCTTGGAAGCCCGTGACCTCTAGCATGTCAATCCTTAGTGGACCCTTGAGGACTGGAGCCAGCAGCTCTAGGACCACCTCCTGCAGAGACCCAAAGGCGGTCGAGCAGGGGGCCCTCCTGTCTTGCGTGCAGCTCTAGGTCCACCTCCTGCAGAGACCCAAGGACCAAAGGCGGCCGAGCTGGGGACCCTCTTGTCTTGCATGCTGTGCAATCGGATGGTCCGAGGGCAGAGCCTGGGGAGGCCGGTGCTCCACCCGCAGGCACAAAGGCTCACGGTCAGACAAATGCCCCAGAGGAAGAAGCCTCTCCAGGCTGGGCTACATCACGGGCCGGGGGGGGGGGGGGGGGGGCGGTGGCTCCCCTTCAGCTCAGCCCCCTTTCCTCTTGGGTTTGAAGTCAGCAAGCGGACTCATTAATGACATTTGGGCAGTGTGCGTTTTGAGGGAGACAAAACGAAATCTTCGGTGTAATGATATGATGACGAAGGTCCCAAAGCAAATTGTGCGGGCCCCTCATTATGTGGGCCCGTAAGTGCTGTCACTCTCCACGGGGCCTGCCTTCTGAAAACTAACCTTTCTGTCACCTCCGCTTGTCTCCCTCACTTGTCCTATTATGCAGAACCGAGCTGAGTCATTGTTTCAAGCAGGGGGTGACATGGTAATAGCTTAATAATAGTATAATCTCACAAATAATAATATGCTGTCAGACCGTCTGAGGCACAGTGTTTACAGGGGACGTGGTAATGTATGATGACAGTAATTTGAATAAAAATGAATTTACTGCTCTTGTCTCGTTTGCAGTAAATTTTCACATCTTTCATGCACAACTGGGGCTCTCTGACCTCCTCGTCATTGTGGTGGTGGCGGCTGGCTTTAAAGTGAGCGGCAGGCGAAGGAACAGAAGCCTGCAGCTAATAACTGATTTCCAGAAAGGAGTTCACACTGTGGCTTCTGGAAACATCTTTCTTCACTTGTTTACCGAGATGAGGCGGCGTTGGCCAGGCGGTTTCGTGGATTTGAGCTGGAGGGGCCCACGACTGGGGGGCAGATGTGGGTTGACAAGATTCCAGATGGACCATCTACAGAAAGAATTCTTGGAGGGAGGTGCTGGGAATAAGGGGGGATCCTTGGCCGATTTCAGGAACAGATCCCATCAATCAGGGTCATTCAAAGCTCCTTGTTCCACCCAGGGATCCGGACCTCTCTGACGGCCACAACTTCATGCACGCCCCCCCCCCCCGGGATGCTCCCCCGGACCCACAAAATGTAGGGAGGGCAGAGCACACAGTTAAGTCTGAAAAGTCAGGCATCAACCCGGTCATCTTGCACGTGAGCTCCTGGACACGTGGACAAAGACTTACCACACGAGGTCCCCGGGCGGCTCAGGACTGCTGCATTCTTAGTGGAAAAAGATTAATACGTGAATAATTGGTCTCAAATGAAGCTGTGAGTAAATTATGTTGAGTGTAGAGAGAAGAAAGTTATAACATTGGCTGACATGCTTGTACTGGATAGAATTTGATGGAATGAGGACAACAAATTGGAATTTGCTGGGACTTGAAAAGTGACAAGGAAGCATTTCCAAAACCATCCCAAGCTTTCTGCACACACAGTGGAAGGGCTGGCAAAGAAGAAGAAGAGGAGACAGGCTGGGAGTAAAGGTAGGCGGGCTGTGGTGCACGTCGGGGTGGCCAGCACAGTGCTCTCCCCGAAATGGGGACATGCAGGGACTGCACCACACCTAAGGGGCTCCTCGAGCAGGCGAACGTGCTTCTGTGACAGTGGGAATTTACCTACACACTCAGAAAGGACCTCAAAGGTTTGTGCTCTTCAAGAGAGCAGGGTCTGGAGTGAGAAGTTAGTTTGTGAGTTCGGGGGCCCCATTTTGACCTGAGCACCATGCCATGAAGACCTTTAGGAATGTGCTAGCAGAGAACAGTAAAGATCATTTTAGAAATGGGTGAGAAGTCACAAACGTCTTGCACGTAAAACTGGATGAGTGGAGAGACAATTTATGAACAAAATTATCTTAAAGGAGATTGGAAGCTTCTCCAGACTTGCCTTGATGAGGAGTTTGGCCATTCCTACCCCTCCCACACATACTCCCCTCCCTGGGGATTACTGCAAGGTGAGGTAACCCAACTAGTAGAGATTTCCCCCAGAGTGGTCTCCTCAAACAGTCTCACCGGCACCCCTACACCCACCCCCAGGCCATGCTATGTCTTCCAGTAGAAATGATGTGATTGACAACTGGATAACTAGAAATGCAATTTCTAGTATAAAGAGTGCCATCCATGCTGGTGTTATATCCTATATAACAATGGTTGCTGAATTTATGTGGACAGGGAATGTGCAACAGACCGTCCCAGGAAGGGTTGCTCCACACAGAGTATTAAAACCATTCAGTCACGGGCGCCTGGGTGGCTCAGTCGTTAGGCGTCTGCCTTTGGCTCAGGTCATGATCCTAGGATCCTGGGATCGAGCCCCACGTCAGGCTCCCTGCTTGGTGGGAAGCCTGCTTCTCCCTCTCCCACTCCCCCTGCTTGTGTTCCTGCTCTCGCTATCTCTCTCTCTGTCAAATAAATAAATAAAATCTTAAAAAAAATATATAGGCAATAATAATTAGTAGTTTCCAGTTCTTTATTTTCTGTTATCTGTTTCTACTAGGAAGTTTCACAGATGCCACTGATATGTTATTCACTATGATAAATTGGTTGACCATAATTCTAGTACTCACTTATAAAAATGAGAAAACAAGGTCAAAATATTTGATTAAGAGTGACGTCGTCCCCTTTCGCAGTAGTCAAAGCTTAGGTTCTCCTGTGGAGTTCCCAGACCCAGTTCCAATGTGGGGAGTGATTTCCCCCAACATAATATCTAGAATTTTCAAACACCAGCAGGGCGTACAAGAATTCAACTCAATTCTACTCAATCCTGACACTGTCTACCTGGAGAGAGCATCTGAGGCCATAGGCTCAGGGCTCAGACCTACAAGACTACCTACCAGCCCAGCCCCCACTTTCGAGGCCAGTCGAAAGGTCCGGGCTGCTATGTGTGCTTCTGACAAACCACAGCTTGGAATGTTCCAGTGCCCTCCTTCGGCTCAATTCATCTGCTAGAGCAGCTCATAGAACACGAAGAAACGCTTAGGTTTACAGTTCATTAAAATATATAATAAAGGCAGATGAAGAGATACATAGAATGAGGTGCCAGAGGAGCGTTGGTCCTTGTGGGGCTTGGGGCCCAGCTCCGCAGCTTATGGAGATGTCCTGCTTTCTCAAGCAAGGAAGCCTTCTGAAAAGAAAGGCCAAAAAGCCGCCCTTTGGGTTTTTATGGAGCCTTTGTGGCAGACTCATCGTCATTGGCCCTTGGATGATTCAACCTCCAGCCCCTCTCCCCTCCCTGGAAGTCAGACAGAGGCGACTGAAAGTTCCAAGAACATGGTCGGTCCCCCGGGGTTCCAACAGGCACCATCTTTGGAAACAAGACACCCATTTCACCTTTATGGTTCCGAAGCGTTTTCAGGAACTGTGCATGATGATCAAATGGATCAGAGAAATACATTTCGGTCAACTGAATGGCCAAATGTAGATTTCCTATAAATCATGATATCGCAGCTTCCCCTCACATAATTTTGTTAACTCTGTGTTCAAAATACCCTTGCAGTCTGACTTCTGAAATGACTCCTTTAAAGACCAGCTGTGCTGGGAACAGGCCTAGCTCAGGGGCGCCTGTCCTCTTGCAGGCTGGCCCGTGCTCCAGACTTCTCAGAGTCCCATCCCTTCCCAGCCCAGCCTGTCCTCTTCTTGTCCTCAGGGACCTGCTTCCTGAGGTCCTCTCCCTGGACCCTTTGCTGCCTCTCCCTGCATTTGCCCTGAGTTGCTCCTTCTGCGGCTGCCTCCCTGCCTCAGTTTCCCCCTCTTCCCCACGTATATCCTCAGCCCTAGCCCAAGCTTGCAATCCTTATCTCCTCATGAGTAAAATGAGCTCTCCATTCCATCCTCTCTGAAGCTATTTCAACTTGACTTTTTACCTTTTGTACCTCCTGGCATTTAAACAATTTAATAGTTCAATTTCTTTGAAAAAAAAATTATCTTGTTCATCCAGTATAAAGGTAAAGCACATACATTATAGCAGGTTTGGGGGAAGTACGAAAAATAGAAAGAAGAGAAAAAAAAATCACTAATATTTTCACTCTCCTTGTAATTTTACCTTGTTTTTTTTCTAGTCTATAAAGTTTCGTTTTTTTTTAAAAAAATACAAATTTTTATATACAGTATGAGTTCAATCATTTTCTATCTGTGGTTGTATTTCTTTTCTTTTTTTTTTTTTTAACTAATGTTAAAAATTTCCCACATCATTAACTCCTTATAAGCATTGTTTTTAGTAGCTTTGTATCATTCCACTGGGTAGATATTCCAAATTTATGAATCCACTCCCCTATGGTTGAATGGTTAGGCTGATTCCAAACTTTTGCTTTTATAAATAACTTTATAAATAACATTTGGACATAAACCTTTTTCTGAATTTCAGATAATTTCCATAAGACAGATTCCCAGAAATGGAAGTGTAAGGTCAATGAAAAAAATAGTCTAACTCTACAAGATATGCTCTTGAAAAAAAAATCTATCTATCTATCTATCTATCTATCTATCTATCTATCTATCTATCTATC